>NC_135503.1:55191904-55491904 GCF_052857255.1 Amblyomma americanum | reverse complement strand
GTTTGCCGGGTATCCAGGATACCTGTTCACGATGCCCGGGTCCTCAGAAACAGTTTTTTCATGAGTGTGCAGAAGACAATGTGCCGAGGTAGGAATGAACAATTGCTTATGCGCACAAAAAAAAGATATTTCGCGTAAAAGTGAAAAATATGCAAAGAATTAAGTGAAGAAATGATTTTAGAGAAACGTGTATACATTTCGTTTGGCATCTGAAGAGAATTTATTATTTCATTTGCAATATTAATGGTACAATTTTTTATATGTAGTACAGTTTTATATGGGGTACAGAAACTTCATTGTCCCGTAATATATGAATGGAATACCTTAATTTTCTAGCTAAATTGAGATACATGTTTACTTAATAGGGCACACACACACAAAAAAGAATGCGTATATGTTTTTGAAGGCAGGTACTTGCTTAGAGATTTGGCATACCCCTTAATTGCAGCCCTGGCTACTCACGCCATACAAAAGCTCTACAAAAGGGTTGGCTGGATATCAAGAGAACTACAACCGGATGCACAGCCTGCAGAGAGTTGTAGTTGAAGGGGCCTTCGGGCTGCTGAAGAACAGATTCAGGCGGCTGTTTTATGTAAATTCCATATCCATCAAGCAGGCCGTCCTCATCCTTATTGGAGCTTGTGTTCTGCACAACTGATGCATACGCTACAATGATCATGAGGAGGATGATGTTGAGGTGGCAGGTCTGTGCAGAATGATGACAGTGGTATATTGAACCATGCCCATCCACATTCAGAGACTGTATTGCAAGGATTCTGTAGACATTACTTTCCTAACTGTTCATAGCGTTTTGGGGGGCCAGCTGTAGTATTTTCAAAGTTGAGCGTATCTTGCATTTGTGTTCCTTTTCCTAAGTATATTTGCTCAGCCTGTTTAAATGTACTTTCACAGTGTGTGCTTCTAAAATGCGTGTTTTTTTTGCCATTTCTATGGATGTTGTGAAAGAGCACCTCTTATCTTGACTCTGTCCTTAATGTGTATGCACTGACGCATATATAAAATGTGTTCGCAGACTTGTTTCAAATGCTGAAAATCTCATGAAAGCGGTTCAATGTACATATACATTTTAATTCATTTGTTTATACTCATGATAATATCACTATGAAGCGCTGATGTATATTGATGCACTGTACAATTAAATTGTTCCATTATATGTAATCCATTTGTTTGTAATGCTGACAAATCATGTGTGGAGGATCCATGTGTATTTTTTCACTGTATAATTAATGTGCAATATTATTCGCGTTCCACTTGTTCATCGTCCTAGGAGAAATTCCAAATTGTTGGGTTTAAGGCACTGAAGCAACGTATATATGGGCTGCGAGGATCACCATAGTGGAGGGCTCCGGATTAATTCGGACCACCTAGGGTTCTTTAACGTGCACTGCTGCTGCACAGAACATGGAGATTTGCGTACTTCACCTTTATCAATAAAAGCCCGCTGCAGCCAGGATGATACCTTTGGCCTTGGGATCAACAGCCAAATGCCAAAGTCACTAAGCCACCCAGCCAACAAGTCCAGTGGTAAAGATGCACGCTTGTGTAAATCTATAAAATGTTCAAAAAATCCACATGATGACTCGACAAGAAGTGTTGTATGAACTGGCATGTATATTAATTCAAGAATGTGGTTCTTTTATTTTAAAGAAAAAGTGCATAGACGGAGGCAGCACAGACAATTTTTTTCTATGTGTTTAGTGAAGCCTGTAGTACAACATACAAGTGGAAGTGATGTTTCTGATGTCCCTGACAAAACTACTTGAAACAAACCATATTCTCTGTGTGTATTTTGTTTTCAGGGCTTGCATACAAGATGAAACATGCAAGAGTCCTTATTTCACTGTGTGCTGAGCACTCCTCACAACATAATAGCCTTGAAGAGATCGCCGTTTGTATGCATACCTCTTCTAAGTAGGTTTCTTTAATGCCATATTCATACTCATGCAGTCTTCAGAGAAAACCAGTGATTGCACATCTCCCAAACAACTTGCACTCCCTTCTGCATACTGTACAGAGAGCTTTGGGTTATAACATGATCACCTCGGTTTATCAAATGTGAGGCTGCCTTTCCCTCAACATGCATTGCAATAATTTTTTTTCACATCAGTGTGTGTTTTGCTTGTCTGAAAATATAATAGGTGAGACAATTAAGGAACTTGATCAAGAAGAGGATGCTTGCCCTGTGTGGTCGCAGTGGCCCATGAATATTAATGCCAGGAAAAGCATCACCCTACTAACATTATACATATATTTACCTCATAGAAAAGGCTGTGGTACCTTTTCTTGCTGTCATGTCAGCTCGCACTGCAAGTGCACAGGGTTAGAAACTAACAAGGTCCATTGCGGAATGTGTGTATGTGGAACATATGCGTGTTAAGCATATATGTGAGACCACAACTTGGGAATGAACCAGTGTTATTCAGTGCGTGTAATGGCAACACATGGGTTTTATTAAAGAAAGAAATGTTCTTTTGTTACAATACATATCTATTTACAGAGGCCACATAGGTATGAAGGGCATGCTTATTTTCTGTGAAATGAATTAGTCCAATAACATATGGATTGTCCTAACATAAGTACTGACCAGCAAAATTACAGAAACAAAAAATATGCATAAAGCTCTGCGACACATTCGAGGAAGCCCTTTAAAAAAAACGGACCTCATTGCTTCAATAAAAAAGTGAAGAATATAAATGATATGTCAGCACTTCTGGACATTTTGTCCACGTTTAATTTGCCCATGCCATTTGTGCTATTCTACTTCTTGAATTAATTAATATTACCTTTCAAGCTCATTTCATAACGCCTTGCAGGCAGCATACATTGACAATATGTTAGAGAATAAATACGCCAAATTTGTATATGTAAACCTTATTTTAACATCAGGTACGTGAAATCCTAACTGGCAAGGGCATCCGCAGAATTTTTTGCAGGGAAAGGCCCCGTTGGTTGTTGGCGCCGAAGGGGGGCGGGGCAGCGGTATGTTCGCAGCAAAAAGGCACTATTTACAGAGTAAATTCATTTATTTAGTTATAAGTAAACAAGTAAAATACACACATTAAAGAAAAATTACAAACATCAAATTAATGCGCGACTTGGAGAGATACATTAGAGTATATTAACGAAAAAACAATTAAAATTAATAAAAAATTGCAAAAAGATACTATCACTTAGTGGAGAACAGTGCTCAGTCTTGCTGCATGCGGGTTCTCGACTCACTCGAATTGATGACCAGCACGCAGCACAATAAGGTCACCAACACGCAACTACAGTCACCCGGTCAGTCTTCCTTGAACAGCAACTGCAGACGCCTCGGATTTTTCTGGGCGAATAGTATGATGGCAGGGGTGATAAAGTCATTTCTGTGCTTCGTTACACGCTATTGGTGCACGCTCATCATACAAAGGCCGTCCAGCCTGTCGTTTGTCATCGTTGAGCATAGCCAGGTTTTTATGCACTCTCGTCATTGTACTGAAGGAGCGTTCAACAGTACAGGTAGTAACTGGCAAAGCCAGAGCCACCTCAATGGCTTTTGCAACATCGGGGAAGAATGTCTTGGCCTGATGTAGAAGCTCGCAGTAAGTTATTTTTGATGGGTCCCCAGTTTTGTTGCACCACATCTCGTACTAAGAGATGGCCTTTTAATTCCTTGAAGTTGTCGCTGCCGTAAAAGCATTGGATTTCTTCAACCAGGGGAGCGAACTCATTACGGCTCAATTGCTTCATTTTTGATGAATGCAGCTGGAGAAGTTTGAAGCCCCTCTCATTGAATTCAGAAAAGCAGCGAGCTAAAGAAGCAGTGAGAGAGTCCATGTACGGCACATATATTGCCACACGGTAGCATTCCTCCGGCGACTGAATCCCGTAGTTGTTTCAGTGGGCCTGACGAGAGACTTAAGCTCTTGGTACAGATATCACCACATTTAAGTGATTGGCTGCCTCCCTTGCTGCATTCATGATGTCAGAGAACCCCTATACAGCGTTTGTCCGGTGGCCGCGAAAAATACATTGCAATTCATTAATGTGGTGCACAGAATGGAAACCCATGAATACACATTGCAGAACGTTTGTAACTGGTTCGAGCCGAGCGCTGTGCTTCACTACAATGTGCAAGCAGACAATGAAAGATGATCGATCTTGTTGTTGCGCAGTAGAGGATGTGGTCTCGTTGTCTGGTTGCAGCGTTCAAGCATGATTTTGTTGACGCGAGCTCCTTGAGTGCTTCGACTATGGCCACGTAATGCTGAGAGATCCTAAAAGCTAGATTTGTATTTTGCAGACCATCTTGTCCCACACAGCATCGGGATGTTGGGCACAAATTTTCTCCGGAGCACGCTGTCGTAGAAGAAGTATATGGTTTGTTTGATTATCCCAATTGTGTTTAGAATTTTCAGAGACGTCGTTCAAATCGTTGATGACGATATTTAGTTTGTCACTTGCGCAGTGGAAAAGTAGTGGCTTTGGGAACTGTTTCTGTATTATTGTGTTCACTCCAGCGCTTATTTTAAAGCCATTGTAAAGTATCCACCGTACTCCTGTCCAACGAGGTTGGAAAGAATCAGCCCGGCATTCGTCAAGAGCTTCAAGATTGCAGCGGCGATGCAAGCGGAGTTTAATTACTCCAGCTCTACAAGTCCCAAAAAAACTGCTTTCGAACGCACACTTGGGCTCTCGCCTTGTCAATAAAGCGAGCGCCTTATAGACATCTGCTCCATTCCTGAAGTATCTGCAGTTTCGTCAGCAAGAACGGAAAAAGCAAACACTGTGCTAGCTTCGGCAACTATCTGCTCTTTCAGGATGTCGCCACAGATTGTGATGATCGTGTTCTGGACGTGGACAGAACCCAGCAAACAACATACCTCCCCAGGAGTGCCCAGAAAGGATGGAATGTCCCTGTCCAAGTACAACATTTATCGAACATTTCCAGGCCGTAGAGGCAGGACATAGAAACACTAGCAAAAGGGAAGTGCGCCCACTAATGCCCTAGAAACGTTTTTTCGAGGGTGTTAAGCAGAAACAAAAACAAATCATAGCATTTTGGTCCCAGAAAGGTAACTGGGAGAACGTTTTTGGGACCAATGCTTTTCAACAAAAAATACAAATTGACTCCTCGCTCCCTTTTCTCTCTCCCTTGCGCCAAAGGCCACGGGGAGAGAAGGTCTTGCGCTTGCACTCGCCGTTTTGCGAGATCAGATTTGTTCGAACAGCCGAAAGAAGCGCAGTTCACCCGCATCTCTCTCGTGGGCCGTCGGCTCCATGCTGCAGGCAGGCAGGCGACGGCGCTCTGCCTTTTCATCGCACCGCCGGGAGCGGCGGTCACCAACGTGCCCGTCTTCTATAGTGT
Organism: Amblyomma americanum; assembly: GCF_052857255.1. Lineage (NCBI taxonomy): Eukaryota > Metazoa > Arthropoda > Arachnida > Ixodida > Ixodidae > Amblyomma > Amblyomma americanum. The sequence continues at coordinate 55,486,539 of NC_135503.1, read as the reverse complement.
TTCCAACTTCAGCACGGTACGGCGGTCCCTGCAGGCATCTCCAACTACCAGCATTCCTCGTTGCGCCGCTGTCTAGCAGAGGCGCAGTAATGGGTCTCCCGTCGCTCGCCCGGCTTCCTCGCCGGACGGAAGCCATCTTGCGCGCACGTATTCGCGCAGCCCCTAGCCGCTCGCGCGCAAGCCCCAGCGCGCAGCAGCTCTTGCTCTCATCACTGGGCTGTCGTGAACTTCGTAGCTGTGGATTCATGGCAGCTCTCCCGCGCACCTCGGCGTGCCCACATAATTCCTTTTAGAACTGGTGCAGCGGCGCGCGATGCATCGCAAGTTTTTTGCACAGCTTCACGGCCCTACACCATAATGGCGCTCTTGCAAGCGTCGTTCGCGGCAGCTGATTTCAAGGCAATGGGCGACTCCTAGCGCGCACTCTGCATCCCTCAGCGCCTCGACGAATGTGGTGTGTTGTTGGTGGCAGCGTGGACGCGTCCACTGCGGTCATAGGCGGGAGAGATCTTCGGAAGCCCACCAGACTCTTGCTGCGAGTGCCCATGGATTATCCTGCTCTACCTACATTGCCGTCCTGTCGCAGCGGTATAGTTTGTGTTGTGTTCGCGTCGCTGACTCCCAACCCACCCCCACCGGATTACTTGTGCCTTGATCACTTTGATCTCGCCTCCCACGCCGTATTGTGACGCACGCGTGGTCTGCTGTACCATGGGTGTGGCGAGCCAGCTAGGGCTCCTTCCTCAAGACGTCCCCCCTTTCCTCCCTGCTCCAAGCAGTCTTATCTCCCCACTTATAGTGACAAGAAAATAAAACGGGGGTGTAACGAGGATGTAACGCGTATATTTGAGCGTTCGCTGTGCCGTGAGAAGGCGCAGGACAGAAGGCTGCGTTGAACTCATATATATAGTTGCAGCATTTTATTTCATCCCCGGGTTTCTGTTGGCAACGTCGTCAAGGAATGTGGTTTATGCTCGTTTTTTATTTTCGCCCCGTAGAAAAAAGTTTTTTTTGCCTGCTTTGATAACACGCTCAATTAAGCTTACTCCGAGGCTCGTGCGAGAGGCAAAGCGAGAGGGAGGTTTCACACTGCAGAATATCCGTAACCTGAATCCGCGTATCTGTATCGTACGCCCATGTCGTCTTTTCTTTTGGCACCCAGGTTGCTCTTTAGATGCGTTTGCTTTTGCGTGTGCATATATACTTTTGTACCGTTTAGAATGTTTCCTTAAGGTGCATCAACTTTCAGCCTGTATTATGTTTTTATTGCTCCATTTATTTCAGATTTCTCAGAGCTAGAGAAAATTTTGGCCATTATTATTTGCTGGTGTAGTGCTCCGCACATTGTGCGTTAAATGGTGCATACATATGCGTCTCCTGTTTGTATTCATTTAAATGCAAAGAGCACATCTAATACTCAAATTACATCTGTATTGCGCTGCTATTTCCTGTTATATGGGCGGGATCGGGCGACTATTTGAATAAATATTTCCTTTGTGTCTAAATTCTAGCACATTTCATGTTCTTGTGGCGGGAGCAGCGCAGCACGAAACAAAGGAGAGATGCGGGAATAAACGCTAACAACCAGATTTTTAATCCACGTTCGGTCGAATATATGCATCTCGCTCGTGCAATAAGGAAAGGACAGAAGCATGACAAACGCATAAGATGTACACGTGGTAAAAGATTAGGACAACGCACACAGATAATTTCGCTGTCACGAAACGCTATCGAAAGTATGCTGACGCATATACGTCGCTCTTTTGCCCGATGTTGAAGGCTTCTTCAATCTCCCTGGTCCGTTCATCAAAATACGACGGGATGACCATTGTGTTGATAAGCTGCGGAGCGCATTCATGCTCTCTGCAATGTTTCGCTAATTCACTGCTGACGGCGCCCTTTAGGGATCTTTTGTGCTCTCGAAACCATTCATTCAAACAGCGCCCTGTTTGACCAATGTAGGTGTGTCCGCATGAGAGAGGTATTTCCTAAACCCCGCTTTTAACACATTTCACATGTTTTTTCCGGTGCTTTTTCTTGCATTGATTTTTTTTTTTGCTCGCTGTTGGCTTTCGCGCACAGGCTTCTTAATTTGTTGGGTGCTGACATGAGCACTTTTACACCAGCTCTTGCGCCTACCTTTTTGAGACTGTGGAAAATGCCATTAATGTAAGAAATGACCGCGTACAGCTTCCTTTCTTCTGATGTGGTTGTGACATATTTTCTGCCTCTAAGTGCTTGCAGAATCCCTTCTGCGACACTGGATAGCAGACTCGACGGGTAAACAGCTGCTTTCAGCCGACTGTTCCCGGCATCAAAACTGCCTCGAACTTCATGATGACAGGATCTCGTCAATGCGGCTCTCTCTCTCTCTCTCTCTCTATATATATATATATATATATATATATATATATATATATTGTGAGACTGTGGATCAAGCGAGCTCTTTATTCCCGCTGGCAGATATGGCGGCCACTCCTCAAAAGACAAGATGCGAGATGATGAACATCCACAGATGAAGACGAGGGTCACGCACTGTGCTCACACTTTCTCCCCCTATGGGCGAAAGCGACCGTCCCGGGCGCACGTTAGAGGGAAGTAGGGCCACGGGTGAAGGGCTTTAAGCGCGACACATAACAATCTCTTCACCGCGACAACGCCGGTCATGGGCAGGATGGACAGGAGCAACGCGATAGTTCACGGGGGACGTTTGTTCGAGTACAGTGTACGGACCAATAAAGCGGTTGAGAAATTTTTCGCACAATCCGGGGGTACGCACAGGAGTCCACAGCAACACTTCATCACCAGGGAAGAAACGCACTCCACAGTGTTTGAAGTCACAGGTTGTTTTCCGGGAGGCTTGGCAGGCTTCAGTGTTCAGGCGGGCAATGGTGCGACAGTAGGCAAGGTGGGAAGTAAATTCGTCATAGGAAAGACCGGAAGAGGTTGTGGGGGCAGAGAAGAAAGATTCTTCGAGAGTGAAGGTAAGGGGGCGACCGAACACAAGAAAAAACGGGGAGAAAGTGGTTGTTCGTTGCACGGCAGTATTGTAGGCAAAGGTTACAAAGGGGAGCATTGCGTCCCAGTTGGTGTGGGCGGGGTGAATGTACATAGACAGCATATCTGACAGGGTGCGGTGAAACCGTTCGGTGAGCCCATTGGTCTGGTGGTGATAGGCTGAAGTTGTTTTATGGGCGGTCCGGGAAGCATGAAGAACTTCGGCAAGAATGCTGGAGAGGAATGAGTTGCCGCGGTCACTGATAAGGACACGTGGGGCTCCATGGCGCAGAAGAATGGCGTTGAGGAAGAAATGGGCGATTTCGGAGGCAGAGCCAGACGGAACGGGGGCTGTTTCAGCGTACCGTGCTAAGTGGTCGACGGCTGTGATGATCCAGCGGTTGCCCGATGAGGTTAGTGGCAAGGGACCGTACAGGTCGATACCAACGACTTCGAAGGGTGAGAAAGGACAGGGAAGAGGTTGTAGAAGGCCAGCAGGAGGAGACGTGGAGCGTTTGCGGCGTTGGCAAGGGATGCAAGATGCAATATATTTGGCGACAGAGGTGGAGAGACCAGGCCAAAAGAAACGGCGCTTTATACGGTCATATGTTTTCTGGAATCCTAAGTGGCCGGCCACGGGGTCGTCATGAAGCGCCTGCAAAACCTCCCGGCGAAGAGAATGGGGAATGACAGGCACCCAGGCGTGTCCCAGGGGGCTATGATTGTGCCAAAGAAGGGTGCCGTCAACCAGCTTGAAACAGTTGAGTTGGCGTCGGAGGCGGGCATTTGGAGGCCGCATAGCACCACTCAGGCGTTCAATGAGAGTCCGGCAGTAAGGGTCGGCCCGCTGTGCTGTAGCGAGATCGCCGAGAGCGGGAGCGGGCACCAGATCAATGGCTGCGGCCGTCGAGGCGCGGGTAGCGATGGAATTAGTAGTTCGGAGCGATGAAGCAACAGGAGGAGAGCACAGAGGTTCTGCGGAGGCGAGGGGGCAACGAGAGAGCGCATCGGCGTCTTTGTGTTTTTTTCCCGATTTGTAGGTGACTTTGAAATCATACTCCTGGAGGCGGAGAATCCAGCGGCCGAGGCGCCCAGACAAGTTCTTCTGTGACGACAATCAGCACAACGCATGATGGTCGGTTACAATGGTGAACTGGCGACCGTACAAATAGGGGCGAAATTTCTGAACGGCCCAGACAACTGCAAGACACACTTGTTCAGTGATTGTGTAGTTCTGCTCCGCTGCAGTCAGGGTACGACTTGCGTAAGCAATCACGCGCTCAGTCGAAGATTGCTGGCGCTGCAGAAGAACGGCACCAATGCCGTGTCCACTGGCGTCAGTGTGCAAAATCGTTGAAGCGCTGTCATCAAAATGAGCCAGTATCAGATCAGATGTGAGAGCCTGCTTCAGAGAAGTAAAGGCGGCCTCGCAGGCCTCAGACCAAACGAAGGGCGTGCTGACTCCAAGAAGCTGATGCAAAGGTGCGGCGATAGATGCGAAACCTCGGATGAAACGACGAAAGTATGAGGCGAGTCCTAGAAAACTGCGCAGGTCTTTAATCCGTGTGGGGCGGGGAAAATGCAGTACTGCAGCAACTTTATCAGGATCTGGTTTTATACCGCTGCGACTAACGACCTGTCCGAGAACTTTGATAGAAGTGGAAGCAAAGCAACACTTCTTTGTGTTTAACTGAAGTCCGGCCGCGGAAAGAGCACTTAGAATTTCATCGAGAAGGGCGAGGTGCTCAGAAAAAGTCGAGGAGAAAATTACGATGTCGTCCAGGTAGCAGAGGCAAGTTTTCCATTTCAGCCCGCGGAGTACGGTGTCAATCATGCGTTCGAACGTGGCCGGAGCATTGCACAAGCCGAACAGCATAACGTTAAATTCATATAAGTCATCTGGCGTGGCGAAAGCTGTCTTCTCTTTGTCCTCTTCATGCATGGGGATTTGCCAGTAGCCGGATCGGAGGTCAAGACTAGAGAAAAATTGAGCACCTTGGAGACAGTCGAGGGCGTCGTCAATCCGAGGAAGTGGATAAACATCATTCCGAGTGATCTTATTGAGGGCGCGATAGTCGACACAAAAGCGTACGGAACCATCTTTTTTTTGTACCAGCACGACTGGTGAGGACCAAGGACTTGAAGAAGGTCGTATGATGCGGCGCTTGAGCATGTCGGTGACATTATCTTGGATAATTTTTCGTTCACTAGAAGACTTACGATACGGGCGGCGGCGAATGATGCGCGAACCGTCAGTGTGGATGCGATGCGTAGCCGCCGATGTTTGGCCCAAAATTTTCGACTGCGTATCGAAAGAAGCGGCATGTTTGTTCAAGAGGGCAAACAATTCTGAGCAGGCGTGAGATCGTCGCTAATAGTAGCGGAAATATCTGCCGGAGAAGAAGGATGGGACGAAATGGCGAAACCGGATGATGGCGAGGAAAGAACGGTGGCAGGTTGAATGGTAGACACAGAGGCCACTTTAGTACCAGCGCGCAGAAGAATGGGCTCAGACGTAGTATTGAGCGCAGTCAGAAGGGCAGTCCCATTGACGAAGCGAAGAAGGGATGCGACGAGGAGAATGCCCCTGGAGAGAAGACGTGGCACGGCTGTGGCGAAAACGTCCCCAGCATGTACGTAGGCAGAAGCAACTGAGATGACATCTTCGGAGCCGGGATAAAGCACATGGTCCGCGGTGTTGATCAAGTGATGAGATGGAATTGCAGGAGCGTCAGAAGGGTCGGAGTCAGCAACTTCCAGAGTAGGAGGGCAACATGTAATGACAGCTTGCGCGGAGTGGAGGAAATCCCAGCCGAGGATGAGAGGGTGAGCACAGGATGGAAGTACAGCGAACTCGATGTGGTGCAGGATGCTGTTGATAAGACGCGTGCTGTACACAGACCGGAAGGATGCATGGATTCTTCATTAGCAGCACGGAGAGAAGGACCGCAGTAAGGAGTGCACACTTTACGAAGATGAGAACACAAAGCAGAACTGATGACGGAAACAGCGGCGCCAGTGTCAATCAATGCGTCTACAATACTGCCTTCAACATTAACAGCTAACAAGTTCGACGGCAGCGTAGGAGGAATTGAAGGGTGGGCGAGTGGTGCAGCTTTACCTCCGGAAACTGCAAAATTTAGTATTCCGTATTGCAACCAGGTGCCTGAGAGGCAGGACGTAGATGCGATGAAGAGCGCCGGAACGGTGACGGGGGGCGGCGGCGCGACGAGCGGACAATCGGCGAGCGGCCGAGAGAGGTCGATGAAGAGAAGAAGCAGGGAGGATCGTTGGGGTGAAACGTTGGCCGGTAAGGAAACGATGAGTATGTGTCGTCGCGATGAGGAGTATTAGAGGCAAAAGTAGGGCGGTAACCACACGATGAGTAGGTTTCGTCGTTGCGAACGGTACCAAACTGGTTACGCTCGTCGCGATGACGCCGACGACAAACGCGGGCAACATGTCCACGAATTCCGCAGTAGTAGCAGATAGGGCGAGGCGAAGGCGGCCGCCAAACCGCTGGGTACATTGCGGGCCGCTGGGATAAGGAGGCGACAGTCGGCTGTACTGGGCGGCGAATGTGAGGCATAGACAGTAGGAGCAGGAGACGCAGCGACCTGGGCATACGTGGGCGCACAAAGAGGCGCAGATGGTTCGGACGCCGCGGGACGAGTGACGGAAGCGAGCTCGTGCTTGATTAGATCACGCAATGGCGAGGTCGGAGGCCGGTGCTGATGGGAATCCAGCGGCGGTAAGGTGGAGCCGTGCAGCTCCTCGCGGATGATGGAGCGGATGAGAGAGCGCAAGTCCACATCAGTAGAAAGGCGGGGGTCCCAGGCGTCTTGCAAGCGGAGGGATTGGAGGTCGTCAAGACGGTGACATGTGCGGATATCGTTGACTGAGGTAGGGTTTTGGCCAGCCAGCGTGGTAAAAGCAAAGCAGCCGATGCCTTTAAGAATGTGATGGACCCGATCGTAATCGGACATGGCACTGTTGACACGTCGACACAGGCTCAAGATATCTTCAATGTAAGACGTGTAAGATTCGCCGGGCAGCTGGGCACGCGCATCTAACTTTTGTTTGTAGATGGCCGGGCTGGCACCAACAGTGCCAAAAATTTGCCGTAGTTGCGATGTAAAGTGGGCCCAGTCCGGGATGGTATCTTTATGGTTGACGAACCAAGTCTTAGCCACGGCGGTTAAATCGAATGGCACGTGGAGAAGCTTCATGGCAGAGTCCCAGCGATTGTAGGCACTGACCTGATCGTACTGATCGAGCCAGTCCTCGACGTCATCCCCACGGAGACCCGCAAATGTAGGAGGCTCGCGCTGAAGGGTTGTGACAGTCCATGTCGGGTGTCCAGGTGACAGAAGCAGCGGGGTCGTTGGAGTCAGGGTTGTGGGCGGAGGGATCAGCAGGTAGGGGTAGCACACCTGCTGAGGCAACGGCAAGGCCTGCGGAAGCGTCACGGCGTTGTTGGTCGACGGTTTCCATCTTCGGAGATTGTCCGACCAGGTGACGACCGGAACGGAGCTGCAGTGTGGCGACGGAGAGGACGCGGGATCGAGAGCAGCCTCCACCACTTGTGAGACTGTGGACCAAGCGAGCTCTTTATTGCCGCTGGCAAATATGGCGGCTACTCCTCAAAACACGAAAATGCGAGATGATGAATATTCACAGATGAAGACGAGGGTCACGCATTGTGCTCATACTATATATATATATATATATATATATATATATATATATATATATATATATATATATATATATATATATATATTCGACGAACGTGCATTAAAAATCTGGTTGTTATTCAGCGTTGTGTCCCGCCTCTCTATTTGTCTCGTGCTGCGCTGCTCCCGTCACAAGATCATGCACCAACCCGCCCGAATTTTCACCTTGTTAAAGCACATTTCATGTAAACAGGTAAGTCTGAATGACCTAGCCAGCAAGCATTCACGCGAGTTGACAGATGTATTACACCACCTGTAACGTAAGCATGTGCCTGAAATTTGGCACATATGTGCGCTTAGATGCCTGAAGTCTGCATGAAAAAGAAGGAATAATTTTATTGAGCCAGAGCCGAGAAATCTAGCATTAACCTTTTGGGGCTGTCCCTGGGACGCACAACTTTTTGGACACGGCTAGTTGTGGGGACGTTTTTTGGACGTCTTCGGGAAAAATGAGAACCTCCTCGGGACATTCCAAATGTCCTGATGGGATATTTCTGGAGATTCTGAGGAGGTTTTGTGTTTGTTGGGAAATGTACTTAGCATTGCCAGCAGAACAAGCGAAGTGCTCCTGAAATCGAGTATCTCCACTTTCTACCCGAAAGTCAAGATCATTGAAGACTCCACTACCGGACTGCTTGCCGCGAATTGGCAAGTCATGCGTCACGCAAAAGACAATGGTTGAAATTATTGGAAGTAGTTTCTCACGATTCCTTTCAACTTGCTCGTGCAGTGCTCTGTTCAGCTGCTGTACAACGGGTAGCTGCTTGCCTTTCATCACATCCATAAAGTTCTGTGACGCCGTCATTGCCGCCTGGTGCCAATGGGATTTTAGGTGATCCCTGCACGCCTCGTGCATTTTTCTGTAGTTACTGAAAGCGCTCATGATAAAACTACCTTGCGAGTACCCCGGTGAACACGCGGAGGAAAAGTGACGCAAAAACGACAAAGGGCGCCTTTCGTTGTCGCTGAGTACGCAAGCCAAGGGGCGTAATCTCCCAGCCATTTTTGGCATAAAGGCCTCTTTCCAGGTGTTACACCCTTCTTAAAGTCGTATGTAACATTTGGCGACCATATGGCTTAGTAAGAAGACGTAATTCCAAAAAGTCTGGGATGCCAGTGAGTTTAGCTTTGCCTAGAAACTCCCCTAAGTCATATTCTTGTGGCAAGTTGTTTTTTGCTGTTGTCTCTGGACTTCAATCCCAAGCAACCAGAAAGGGCGTCGTCTCGGCTAACTGCATGACTGGAGCTCGCTGTTGGTGGTGTTCCACGACATCGGCTACTATCCCGTGATGAAGGCTGCATCTCTCTTGTCAAATCCGGACTTCAATCCTAAGAAAGGAGAAAGGGAATAATCTCGGCCTGCTAGGTCACTGGACCTCTCAGTTGGCGGCGGCAGCCGCGGCGGCTGCATTTCTATGGAGGCAAAACGCGAAGGCGCCCGTGTGCTGTGCGATGTAAGTGCACGTTAAAGATCCCCAGGTGGTCGAAATTATTCCGGAGCCCTCCACTACAGCACCTCTTTCTTCCTTCACTCTCTCCTTTATCTCTTCCCTTACGGCGCGGTTCAGGTGTCCAACGATATATGAGACAGATACTGCGCCCTTTCCTTTCCGGACCCCGTAGAGTATCTGTTACGGGTCCAATTGGACTTATTTTTGGAAATGTGGCGGAGAGTTTGAAGGATGCTTCACTCCCGCCACCGGTTGGCCCGGTATTGCACTGCCTCCGGGATCGGCCATGTCTTTAGCGCGTCTTTACTATCCTGTCTTTCTATCCCATCTTTCAACTCTCCTACTATCTGCACGTGGTAGCGATTGTGGCTCGGCTTGAGCCGGTGGGCAGGCCTGTGCACTTTCCTTTTCTTTCTTCCTGGCAACAATTTCTCTCTCTCTCTCCTTTCCCCCAAAACCAATAAAAAAACGGCCGTGGCTTAGCTTGGTTAAGCCTGGTGATTGCGAAGCATAGCCGAACGGGTTGTTAGTAAAGCGTCTGATGAATTCACGCGTTGCCGTCTCAAACTCCTTTGTTCTTCTCCCATGTTCTTCACGTCGTTCTACTGCAATGTGTCCTTCGGGTTGAGTCGGGCCAGCCTTGGTGAGAGATTTCTCCTTTCTTTTCTTCGAACGCTCTTGTCTCTGCTGGGGTGTTTCTTCTGCACGCTGTTTTCTTCGCTTTTCCTTTTCCTTCTCTCAAAACGCACGTTCCTTCTCGAGCCGCTGCTGCCGCTGTTCCGGGGTTTCTTGGACACGCCTCTGCCGTTTAGTCGCGTTCCAGCGTTCTGAACTAGTAGAAGGAGACTAACTGTCGGGCAAACTCATAATTTCTTCCTTTGCTTCTGCTGTTTCCACAGAGGAGGTTGCACGTTGTCGCCGAACTGCATACTGGGCACGCCGCTTAGAAAGTCGTTCTTCTCGTTCTTCCGTCTCCGTAGCTCGCTGATACTTCCTCTGCATTCTGCCGAGCTGCCTTGTTCGTAGGCACCATCGTAACGTCTGGCTGTATGACTGCCTTGACGTTTGGCGAGAGGAGCGGAGCTGTTTTATACAGCTGGTGTGACGTCACTCTGACCGTAGCGCCCGTGGTGAGAGGAGCGGGAGTTAGGCCGCCGTTGGTGGCTACCACCTCGCCTCGCGACGGCGTGAGATGGGGCTCCGTTTTTACACAGCTGGTGTGCCGTCACACCGACCGTAGCGCCCCTGGTGAGAGGAGCGGGAGTTAGGCCGCCGTTGGAGGCTACCGCCTCGCCTCGCGACGGCGTGAGATGGGGCCCAGTTTTTACACAGCTGGTGTTACGTCACTCTAGGTCACATGGTGTGACGTCACGCAGTGAGGTCACGCTGAATGTCAATGGTGCCTACCACCGCCTCGCCACGGAACGGGCTGAAGTGCGACCTAAAGTACTATTGCTTCGCAATAAAATAAAACAGTTGGCGGTGTCCCTTCCATGGAGTCGGCGACATCAGCTACTGTCCGGTGATGAAAGCTAGCATCACTCTGGTCACATGCTAAACTGTTGTCACATGCCACACCAGAATTTTCAGGGGCGCAGTTGGATAACGCTTCATCAGGCAACTGCTGACGCTTGAAGAAGCGTCGGATGTACATCATTCGGGGCCGCGCGAGACAAAGCTGGCTATGGAGTTCCTCGTGATTGATAGTGTGAGAAAATATATACACATTTATTGGAAAAAACAGTTGAACGCGTACTTTGAAAACAAAAATTTAGCTGCGGTTCAACTACTGCTGATATTCTGGTTAGAGGGCGGAAGCTGCAGTGTATCGGGTAAGTTGACGCGGCTTGGCCTGTAACGTTGAGTGCGTTCCGCACACTGGATATATGACAACGCGCCTACCCTGGCAGGTGGCGGTTAAATTAATGGTTGATCGCGAAAGGTTGGTCACCCAATGAACGCTGCGGTTTAATGGCTTAGCTCGGCTATGCCAGGATGTACGCAGCGAAAGCTAAGGCATAGCATGGTTAGCCTAGGTTAATCTTTATTGCAAGCCCAGGTTAGTCTGGTTGTCTGGCGATGTTATTGTCTCATTAAAGACGACACAACTGTGGTTGCGGCGCATGCGAGCTCTCCTTTTGAATCCTCCGGTAAGTTGGTGGAGACCGCTAGGGGGCCGGAGAGAGCGAACGCGCTTCGCATCGGCTCTGTACAAGCACGGCGATTTCGTCCGAATTTCGACCCACACAGCGCCCATCTCTTCACTGCACCGTTCGTAAAGGTGAGCGCTACCATCTGTTCAAATTTTGTGGCCGTCGGTCCCCCCTAAGTGTGCCCACGGGCCGAAAACCACCCTTTGCCGATCAGCTGCCGCACTAGGCCTCGCGCCACTGTGCGCTAAGCCTAAGCCGCTTCTACTTCCCCAACGTCGACATTATGGAGGTCCAAGTGATTGGAGAGACCATCAACCCAAAGGACTACGATCCCAGGGACTGGGACCATATCCTGAGCTTACCCGCCCGTCAGAAAGGAGCACAGAAAATCCAGGACCAGGCGAACGCCACCAGCGACTCACGACCTGCAAATTCCGTACACCAAGCGTCCCAGCTGAGCGCGACGTGTCTCGCGGCGCAAAGGTCGCAACGCCAGCCGCGGTTGCCTGAGCTAGGATGTCTACAAGATAGTGTTTCGTTCAAACGGGGGACTTAACTTAAACGACCTTAAACCGCGCCAGCTTCGCCTGGCCCTGATAACTGCAGCCAAGAACCTCCAAGCCCCAGACGCCACCAACTTGCGTATCCACACCCTCCACAACACCTGCACGATGAGTACCCCGCATCAAGCCGACGCCCTACGCCTGGTCGCCATCAAACAAATCTCTATTAGAACCCAAGCCTTCACCGTCACCCCCTACATCGCCGCCCCCCGGATGGTGCAGTAAGAGTAATCACTACCGCCTACCGGGAAGAAACCCCAGCAGAGATTCTGGAAGACTTCATCACGGGCAACCCTGGCGTCCCCATCATTGATGCACGCCGCATGGGGCAGACCCGTTCGATTCTCATCACCTTGCGGGCGGTTCCGATGCCCCGAACTGTTTCTTACGGAGGCGGACTCCACAGCTGCACTTTATATAGAGGACACCTGGACGCTTGCACAAAAACCAGGGCATCGCGCGGATGTGTGTACCCTTCAGCGTACGCACAGCTGTTCAAGATGCGGTATTCCGCACCCCCGAAAGGACACCCCGACATGCACCCCAGCCTGCATACTCTGTGGAGGCGCCCACATGACGGGTACTAAACGTTGCAAAGCGAGGGGACGCCGCTCACCGCCCGCTTCACCGCAACAGCATACCTCCCGCACACCGGAGCGAGACGCGGACCGCGCCAGCGTTCGTCGCTCCAGCAAGTCTCGCTCATAGTCTCGTCGCCGCCAGGACGAACAGCCTCCACAGCTTTCCTGGGCAGACAGAGTAGCAGGCAACAGGCTCAAAGGTACCAGCAAGCCCTCAACCCCCCCACCCACACAGGTGGACCCCCGTGACCGGGAGCTACAGGCCCTGCGAAAGGAGGTGAGTCGTCTTACCTCTCTCATCAAGACCCCCACCTCCACCCCTCTACCGCTTCCGACAATAGTCCCTTCCACGCAACCCACGCTGCTACCTTAAACACCCACTGAAAACATGAAACAATCGGACTCCCAAACCACCACCTCACCCCCACCCAAGAAAAAACGCACAACAGAGCAACCACCCGTCACCCCGACCGACCTTCAATCCCTAGAGACCCGCATGGACGCTAAACTCACCGAAATGAACGCGCATCTAGAGGCAAAATTCAATCACCTCATCGACCACCTGTCCCAACGCTTCGAGCAACAAATTGAAGCGGCATTTATGCGCATGGTGCACACCCTTGAGATGAGCCTTGCACGGTACGACACCCGCCTCCAAACAATAGAGCAGGCCCTTCCCTCGCTGCACCTACCCAATCCTCCCATCAATCCCGCACACCCACACCACAGAACCCCTTACCCAACCCACCTACCCAAGCTACAGTATGGCGGGGCGACAACCTAATTCCTTATCAAATCTGCAATGGAACTGCCGCCGCTTCCGGGGCAAGCGCGCACCTCTCCAACTCCTCCTCCCCACACTTCCCACGTCCTCCTTCTCCAGGACACACATGCCCCTGCCACACTTCCCAGCTACACATCCGCTCACTCGGACGCAACGAATACACCCAGGGCTTCTACGCTCATACATCGCTCCATTGCATACCAAACGCGTCATATCACCTCCGAGACGCCCTGCCTGGTCACAGAAATAATACCAGATGCACACTCCACACCATCTATTTTTATTGCAAATGTATACCACAGACCGTCTCATCCGATGGCTTCATTGGAAACGCTACTGCGTGATCTCCACCGTATTGCAGGCAAGCATCCATTGATTATCGGAGGGGACTTCAACAGTCAGCGTACTGACTGGGGCTACCGTACCAACACGGGACGAGGAAGGCGACTCTGGTTTTTGATACAACAGCTCCACCTCACAATACACAACAACTTTAACACTCCCACGAGAATTTTCAACAGTGTCAGTGCGGACACCAGCCCGGACTTGACACTGAGCCGCAACCTTGCGGGTATTACGTGGAACACAACACATCACACATTAGGGAGCGATCATTACATCCTCTTCGTCACAATACCGTACAAACAAAGAACGACCCTTCACCTAACGCACAAACTCACCAACTGGAATGCGGTCCGCGCCGCACGGGCGGCCCTTCCTGGCGCTCCCATTACAGACATCGACCAGTGGGTGGCATCACTCATGACCGATGTCTCCGCGCACGCACTCGAACGCTTGACACCACACCAGATACTCCCACCCTCGACACTCGCCTGGCCCACCTATGGGAGGCCCACCATAGCATCCTAAAGCGCTGGAAAGGGCAAAAGCTCAATCGGACCCTTAAAAAGCGGCTAGCCGCACTGCAAACACAAATTACTGAGCACTCTGAGGAGCTCTGCCGATCCAACTGGGGACAGATTTGCGACAATACGGCTTGCAATCTGTCCTCCAAACGCAGTTGGCAACACCTCCGTCACTTAGTTGATCCCACACAATCCAAAACAGCCACACAACACCACGTCACACATCTTATACACAAGACCAACCTTTCTCCCGACGCACTCATCGACATACTTAGAAACACACATACAACCCCCGGTACCTAAAACCCCCTGCCCCCTATGCCGGCACCCCGAATGCCAATCTCGACGCGGAGATTACGGAAGCAGAAGTCAGAGCAGCCCCCCTGACTCTCCGCTCTAACTCCGCTCCAGGAGTTGACCATATCTCCAATAGCATGCTGGAGGAGGGCGTCCTTCCGCAATCCTGGCGTCACGCCAAAATCTTGTTTATACCCAAGCCCCACAAACCCCTTACACCTGCAAATTTTCGTCCCATCTCACTAACATCATGTCTGGGCAAGCTTTTGGAGCATGTCGCACTCGCCCGACTCACCCAACACATGACGGAGCAAGACCTCTACCCGCACAGCATGTTGGGCTTCCATCCCCACCGGTTGGCACAGGATGCCATGCTCCAGCTCACACAGGATATTTTGACTCCTCATACCGGGCCACACTAAAGCTGTCCTCGCCTTGGATCTCTCCAAGGCCTTTGATCGCCTAGATCATAAAGCGATCATGGCGGCGCTCTCCTTCTTGGAACATAGGTGAATGTACGTACACCTATATTCAATATTCAAGCATTCCTTACTAACCGCACGGCCGAAATTCACTTCGGTCCCCACACATCCCGCCCATACACCCTTAGTGGGGTTGGCACCCCCCAGGGATCTGTCCTCTCCCCTTTCCTCTTGAATGTCACACTCATCCCCCTTGCCCGCAAACTACAAACCATCCCTCACCTTCGGGATACACTCTATGCTGATGATATCCTCTATGGACCACCCATGGCAGTGATGGAAACGTAGAGACTACTCTGCAGTCGGCAGTTACCCTCACCCAAACACATGCGCGGAGTATCGGACTCTCATGCTCTCCGGAGAAGTCGCAGCTTCTCATACTCCGCCCCACAACCCGAAACTTCCCAACAGCCCCCATAACCGTGAAACTGGAAAACAGGTACATCCCGGAGGTACACACTCTCCGAGTACTGGGCATCCACATCCAGAACAACAGTAAAAACACTCTCACCATCCAGAAACTCAAGCAGACGGCGGTGTCGATGTCCCACATAATCCGCCGAGTTTCTGGACATCACCGGGGCATGAAGGAGCATGACCTATATCGTCTCATTCATGCCTTCGTCCTCAGCCGCTTTCTCTTCACGCTCCCCTACCTGAAACTCCACGGTACATAAATCTCCACCCTGCATGCCATGATCCGAACAGCATTTAAGACAGCCCTACACATACCCCTAAATACCTCAACCAAAAAACTCCAGCTAGGCCTACACAACACGACAGGTGAGCTTATCGAGGCCCACCGACAGACACAATACATACGTCCCGCGAGAACCACCACCGGCAGACACATCCTACGCACCCTCAGCATCAGGATACCAGCCACTGATCTCACACAGCTCCAGGTCCCCCACCACATTCACCGCGAACTACTTATTAAACCCTTCCCCAAAAACATGCACTCACCTACCACGAACCCCGCCGCAGAGCTCGCGCACGGGCGCTCCACAAACACCATGGCATGGAACCGGATGCCGTGTGGGTGGATGCCGCATGCACAGGCGAGGACGCGGTTGTAGCCATCACGAACCCCTCCCTACAACCGATTGCCACCCTTCACATATCCCCCACTGCCACTTCAGAGGAGGCTGAAGAAGCCGCTATTAGCCATCACGAGCACGGAGGCCCGGTATATACTATCGGACTCTAAAACTGCCATACTAAATTTCGCCTGCGGGTGAGTTCACGTCCCTGCATTTCGTATACTGAACTCCCTCGCTGCACACCCGCCCCGCCACATGGAGCTCATATGGGTGCCTGCTCACTCCGGGAATCCCGGAAACGAGGCTGCCAACGCTTTAGCCCGAGGTTCTCTGAACCGGGCACCGGCGTCCTCCGATCTGGGTTCTCACAGGAGCGCATGCATTCCTTCAGTGAACTGACGCAGGCCTGCAAAGCCGAGAGTCGGCTGTACCCCCCACCCCATCCCTCCCTCGACAATTATCATCCGACACTTTGAAGACGGCTCCAAACACGCACCTTACCCTCCCCTTATATACGCTCGCGCTATCACCAAGTCCACACAAACCCCTCCTGTACCCTCTGCCACCACCCGAAAGCCACTCTCGATCATATCCTTTTCCTCTGCCCGTCGGATCCTCTCTCGCGGGGCCTGGAGCACCTTACCACTTGGGAGGCTTGGGAGACCCTACTGCGCTCCGAGGACCCGGCCAAGCAAGCCATCGCCGCAGGCCGGGCTGCCAGCGTCATGAGCCTCCGGGACATGAACGTTTGAGTGCAGTGGGGCCGTGCGGGGGCCCAAGGGCCTGCGCGCCCTAAACTCCCCTGTGTGTAATAGTTTCCACCACCACCGGCATGTTATCAGGCGTGCGACGCAGCTGGCGAAGCGAGCGGAGGCTTGCGCAACGACGAGGAACGCGGTGTGACGTCATACCAAACGGTGGCGAGCCGCGCGGTGTGACGTCATGCCATATGGCGCGGCGAGCGCGCAAAGCACAGTAAAGGCGCGCTCACATTAGCGGGAAAACGCGCAACGCAGGACGTTTTCCACGCGCCACTTCCCGCACAAGCCGGTTTTTCTCCCGCAGACAGCCTCCTGTGCCGTCCCGCAGAGCGATGGGTCCGGTACCTATTTTTCCCGTGCCGCTGACGAGAACAGCCATTGGGCGCCGACCGTGAACTGTGACGTCGGTCCCAAAGGGCGACGGGAGGAGAGCTAGCAGACGATCAAGACGACGACGCGAGAAAAGGGCGCGCTTTCCAGTCTTCTCTGGTGTCACGTGACTTTTTCCTTCTCTTTCTGCTCGTTCGGGACCTCCCTCAGCGCCTCCTCTCTCTACATTCCAAGACAACCGCAGCGAGAAAACGCGCGCAGTGTGAGCGTCATTCCGAGGAGCTGCGAGGCAGCGTCGACGTTGACGCTGTGCCGCTGCGGGAAGCTTCCCGCTAGTGTGAGCGCGCCTTAACCGTCTCACACATCTCGGTGGACACCAGTACCGCGCCTTAACGGAAGGGATAAAGGAGGGAGGGAAAGAAGGAGAAAATAATAATAATAATAATAATAATTGGTTTTTGGGGAAAGGAAATGGCGCAGTATCTGTCTCATATATCGTTGGACACCTGAACCGCGCCTTAAGGGAAGGGATAAGAGAGGGAGTGAAGGAAGAAAGGAAGAAGTAGGTGCCGTAGTGGAGGGCTCCGGAATAATTTCGACCACCTGAGGATCTTTAACGTGCACTGACATCGCACAGCACACGGGCGCCTTAGCGTTTTTCCTCCATAAAAACGCTAATTGAAAGTTGCATTTCGAGTAAAGGCGCGGCGCATGCGCAGCACCGAAGCTCAAACACGGAGGCGTGCACACGTACAAGGGCTTACTGCAATATCTCCGAGTGCGCACTTTGCGGGTAAAAGGAACGCCGCGCGCGACTTTCGAGGGGAAGGGACATTCGCCACTCCGGTCTTAAAATTTGTTTTGTGTGTTTTTATGGTGTTTAGAGTCCCAAAACAACTCTGGCTATGAGGGACGCAGTAGTAGAGAGCTCCGGATAATGTCGACCACCTGGGTCTCTTTACCGTGCACTGACATCGCACAGTACATGGGCGCCTTCTGCATTTCGCCTCCACCGAAACGTGGCCGCATCGGCCGGGATCGCACCTGCGTACTTGGCCTCAGCAGTCGAGAGCACTACCTGCTGAACCACGGCGCCGATCGAGGCTCCGGTCACAAAATGTAAAGGAGGCACTAACAAAAACAAACATATACGCACGGAAAGGACACCATATATAGGGCGCTAGATTACAATAGCGTTCATACGAGGTGGATGGGTCGCGGGTCACACCGAACATTAAAATAATGGCAGTAACGTTAAATGCCACAGGAATGTTACATTAATGTTGAACATTATTAAGTAACATTATGTGTTATAAAGAAAGCATTAGTTAATTCAACATTGAGAGCAAACATTATTTTGATATGGTGACTTTTTAATGTTAATATATAGTGCTAAAATTATCATACAATGTTATGTGTGGGGTTTGGCTTGGGGAGACAAGTACGTCCTCTCCACTAAATCGCGGCTGACACGGTTCAAAGCCGCCCGGACCCCACCCCATGATCGCGTACGCTACCGAGCGCACGCCAACCACGGCGGACCTTGCTCTGAGGGAACAAAAAACGACACATTGGCTGACACAAAGAGGCATTTATTGCTACAGCAACGATAACGCCAACTAGCAACAAGGTACGCTAATGAATCGAGGACGTCCGACTCACCAGCAAGGTTCCGAGCGAATGTTCGCCCGCGCTAGGGCAAGGGATATATACTCCGAAGGCCGGACGGGACGAGTACGGGAGCTTGTCTCCCCGTCGCTTCCTCGCCCCGCCGGCGAAGAGCGGAGCCGCGAGCGATAGGTCCGCCCGCGCCGACGATCCCAGCCGAAGCCCCCATGCCCCCTCTCCCGCGCGCGGGCTTTGGTAGTCTCCCGCGCCGCGATGCTGGCGCCCTCTCTTGCCAGTTAATGTAACTGACAAGGGAATGCGCTCAGCCTCGAGGTGAGACTGCCGCTGCACGGTGCCTCGCGGGAAAGCAAACTCAGGGGGCTGCAGGGCAGGTCCCCACATCCCCCCAACCTTAAATAGACCCACGCGCCTGAAAGTACAAGCTAGGGAGGAGTCTCCTGGTCTTCATGTCCTTGAGGCACGTCTTGCAGCGGAGGTCACGCCGACAGCGTCCACGCAGACTTCCGCTGTATTCCGAAGGCGGCGTGAAGGTCTCCGCTGGGACGACTCGCATGGCCCGCGGACTACCGTGTCCGCATGCCCGCGAATCGAAGGCCGGTGGGAAAACTGCAGGCGAGGATCCTGCAGTAGTCGCCAGGGCAGCAGCAGCCGGAGGTGACTGCTGACTGGTCTCGCCACAGCTGCCCCGGATGGATGCGGCGAACAGGATACAGGCCGCTCCGTCGCAGCAGGTGGCAGCAAGACGATGTGCACCGGACAGCAAGCCTGGGTGGCTCCACCGGATCCGCAAAATTGCCGAAATGGCGTGCCTTTAACGTAGGTCACGGGAGGGGAAACGGCATCCGCAAGGGCCTCGTG
Source organism: Amblyomma americanum (assembly GCF_052857255.1). Classification (NCBI taxonomy): domain Eukaryota; kingdom Metazoa; phylum Arthropoda; class Arachnida; order Ixodida; family Ixodidae; genus Amblyomma; species Amblyomma americanum. The sequence goes on along the minus strand of NC_135503.1, from coordinate 55,467,008 downwards.
GCACAATGTCTAACTCGCTAGCAAAACGTGTCGGTGGTTGTGCAAACGCAAAGTTCGAGTCAAGAAAACCCTTTCTTGAGTTGAACGACACTGCTCAGTTCGTGCGAGGGTACAAAAAAAACGGGCGGGCAGCAAAGTGCGCCCCCTCTCAACGACATGGTCCGGTGGTTGTGTCTTTTTTAACTTGGTGCAGGCAGCTCCGAAAAGCCTCAGGCCTAACTACCCTTCCGACAACGACCGTGACCACAACAAAGACGCCGAAACGGGTTATGTGCGCGCAGCCGCGAGGAGACGTCAGCTTTGTGGGGTGGTCCTACCTCGCTCACTGCACAAAGCAACTTCTGAGCGGTCGGCGCCCAACGTATCGGACGGTGTCGGAGCGCCCGGTGCCGAGCTGCAATACCAGCGAGCTCGTAGCGGCACCCGTGGCCCCAGGCCACCCGGCTCCCGGAGCCGCGACTCCCAGAGTCGAAAAAGAGACAGTAGAGAAAATATATACAGAAACTCAGACTACCCACGCGGCTTCCGTACTCACTCGCTTCGGGCTCGGCGACTCCGCGGGCGCTAGGCCTCGCGCTCCCTCGATGCGGACCAAGTGATTCTCGCGAAGAATCTCCAGGGAGAAAAAATGTGCTGAGCATGTCGAAAAGTTCAAACATGCTGCAGCGCAATACAACTCGCACTCAAGAAAGCATGCCGCATTGGCTGACACATTGGCTGACACAAACAGGCATTTATTGCTACAGCAACGATAACGCCAGCTAGCAACAAGGTACGCTAATGAATCGAGGACGTCCGACTCACCAGCAAGGTTCCGAGCGAATGTTCACCCGCGCTAGGGCAAGGGATATATACTCCGAAGGCAGGACGGGACAAGTACGAGAGCCTGTCTCCCCGTCGCTTCCTCGCCCCGCCGGCTAAGTGCGGAGCCGCGAGCGACACGTCCGCCCGCGCCGACGATCCCAGCCGAAGCCCCCATGCCCCCCTCCCGCGCGCGGGCTTTGGCAGTCTCCCGCGCAGCGATGCTGGCGCCCTCTCTTGCCAGTTAATGTAACTGACAAGTGAATGCGCTCAGCCTCGAGGTGAGACTGCCGCTGCACGGTGCCTCGCGGGAAAACAAACTCAGGGGGCTGCAGGGCAGGTCCCCACATATGTTGTGCCAAAACTTAGCTTATTGTTGCAAATGAACATTGTTTTAATATAGTCCTCTAAATTTTATTACAATGTTGGAATAATAATTATAAACAAAAGTGCAATATGTTTGTCCCAGACCTTTTATCACTGTTCCTACAGTAAATATCATATTCGACTAGCTGTATGTTGCAACTAAATAATTTATATTGTGCCTGTCATACATTCTGCGCACAGCTCCAATATTTTGTTAGGAAGTTTTCTTTACTACCCATTCGTCATTATTACTCACCAGCCACCTGTTGGTAACGGGTGTATAGTCTTGACACGATAGTACCCGTTTGGAGGCGAATATATGATTTACATGCTGTGCTGTGTGTGGAGCTCAAGTGCCGCCCCCGTAGTTCGTCTTTGAAAAGTGCCAACTTGTGTACCGCTACAACTGGTGGACCCGCATGCTCATGGGAGGTTGCTATAACATTTTCGAGAATGTTGCATTTATTTTTTACTGTTTTATATAGTCATATAAAATCGTTAAATATATACATTGCAGAAAATATTAGAAAAATTACACCAACAACTTACAATTAACTCTTGGCTAAAGCAATAAAAGTAAAATTGTTATAATGTTTCGGCCCTACATGAGGTCAATATCAGTGGACATGGTGCAAAGATGTGGCGGGCAGTAGCTTACGATTTTTTAGTGCGAGGTATACAGCAATTTCCTCATCCAGTTTGGAATATATGTTTTTCCTTCCTTTCCATGTTTTCTCCTATCATTTTTCTCGTTCCCTGACTTTGTTGATAACAATTTGTGAATTTTCCTGGTAGCACCAAAACATAATAGCAACGTTACTTTTTGATTGGTCGAACATTAATTCAATGTTTTAATGTATTTGTAAGGCCGATGCTTGTTTGGGCTACATTCATTTTTACTAGTGTACGACGCCTACCCCGCAGAAGATAGAGCGGCGCCACTGTTCCGGAGAAGAGCCTGTCAAGGATCCACCCAACGGGTTTCTCATTGTACAAATAAGATGCACGTGCTGGGAAACACGTGGCCGTGTCGGCCGACTCCTCTTGTGGGAAGATGATCGGAATCTTTTACTCGCTGCCGCCGCTGTGGCGAGGCCTCTCAGGCCGGAGGGGCACTCAGCCAAATGCACATTCACAATGGTTGCCGGTTCGGTGGCCGGCGTACGAACGTATCCTGATTATAGCGAACGACGAAGGCGAAAACAATTAAGAGGCCCTGTGCACTGTCTGTCTCCGAGTAGCTATCTCTCTAGAGATCAAAGAAACGGACACCCATCTCAAGACGGCTCGAAACACATGCTCGCCGGTGCCGCTGTTATGTCTGCAACATAGGTCGCCCTTCAGCAGAGATAACGATGGCGTCGTTCGTAAACGGCGGAACGACGCGTGCCCGGGCACGGCACTTCGCAGGTGTGACCCTAAGCGTGGAAGCGGTGCTGCTTTTACCCTTTTGGCTGAGCGCACCGCCGCCTCTGGCGTGCGGCGCTTTCCCCTACGTTTTCGCCATTGACGCAGCCATCACTCACGGTTCGACTGAGGAGTTGCGTCGCAGTAGCACTCAATGCGACGATGACGGCGGCAATGTGTGCGCGGGGGGGGGGGGGGGGGAGGGAATGACAAAGCTCCCGAGCAAATGCCTTTTAATAATAATAATAATTGCTTTTGGCGGACAGGAAATGGCACAGTATCTGTCTCATATGTCGTTGGACACCTGGACCACGCCGTAAGGTAAGGAATAAAGCAGGGTGTGAAAGAAGAAAGGAAGAAAGAGGTGCCGTAGTGGAGGGCTCCGGAATAATTTCGACCACCTGGGGATCTTTAACGTGCACTGGCGTCGCACAGAACACGGGCGCCTTAGCGTTTCGCCACCATCGAAACGCAGCCGCCGCGGTCAGGTTCGAACCCGGGAACTCCGGATCAGTAGCCGAGCGCCTTGACCACTGAGCCACCGCGGCGGGTATGCCTTTTCAGAAAACAGGGATATTGTATTTGGTCGCGGTATACGAACATACTGCACCGTGTATTTGGTTTTACTTTGCTTTGTGTTATTGGCCGGGCGCTGGGTTTGAAAGTGTAGTGTGGCGGCCGCTTCGAAAGCAGGTTCTGCTCGTTGTCGGTCCCCTTGGATCCCTCCCTGTTAAGTCGCTGACTCGCTGGTCATTAAGGAGAGTCCTGGCGTTTGTCAGCGCCCGTTCTCGAAGAGTGCCGGCTATGTTTTATGGCCGTCATTTCCCCTCTTTTGCCGTTTCATATGCTTTTACTCGTTCTCTCCGAAGCCTAGCAGTGGCGTTCCTTTACACCTGTTTTCATAACTGTATGGAAAAAGCACGCGGGCCTCCATTTTTGGTGTTTCTCTCGAACACCTTTTATATACGAGAAGAAACGTTGCCTCGTTCCCTTTTCTCCGATGAATCACACCGCAGACCCACTGCAGCTGTTTTCATGGCAGTGTGGCTCTCTGGGTGTTTACACTGTATAGATTCGTCCGACGCGCTTTACAATCGTTTAAATAACCAGAAATGAAGCAAAGCATAGACTCCTATGAATTACACTCTTCCATTAATAAAAAAACTTTTAATTGACTATCCTATTTTTATAGGTAGTCATACACAAAATTTAGTTGTGGTTGCATTTATCTGGGACCAAAATATTTATGTGGTCCTATCTTAATTCGTTGAAATGGATCGCATAATGACACTACTGGTCTCGGCTTTCAGTGCACTGCAAGCGTGCAAGCTTTTTGAGGGGCGGATTTATATAAACTTGGTTTGGGTGGCGGGGTGGTCGAAATTTCGTCATTTCGGCAAGGAGTGCCTACAAGCAAATGTGACGCCACGGGAAGGTGTCACACTTTTCTTACTAAGTGTGGCCGTCTAGACTTTTTCCTAAATTTAGTCGGCAATTTATGAGAAAGCGGAAGTTCTTGCGATAATAATACGTAGATCTCGAAGTTCAAAATAGAAAACCTCAAGCGTTCCTCTCAGAATTGTTCGCAATCTTCAGCCTGTCATTCTTTCACTACCGTGCTATCACCAGCAAGACTATGTCATAGTGTGCAGAGTGCAAAGTTTGCTCGCAATCCTGAATGGTGCTTCTACGAATATGAGGAACCTGATTGTGCTAATCAACTTTTTAGCTCGAGCGAAAAAAAATTACGGTCCAAATTTCCAGGGGTGTGCAGCCGCCCCCTCTTGCCGCCCCCCCTTCCCCAACTGGACGCCCATGCTAACTGGGAAAGTCGGTTTAAGGAAGAAGCGGTGGCTCAGTGGTTAGGTCGCTCGGCTACTGTTCAGGAGTGCCCGGTTTCGAATATAACCGCGGCGGCTAAGTTTCGATGTAGGCGAAACGCTAAGCACTTGTGTGCTGTGCGATGTCAGTGCACATTAAAGATCCCCATGTGGTCGAAATCATTCCGGTGCCCTCCACTACGGCACCTCTTTCTTCCTTTCTTCTTCCACCCTCTCCTTTATTCGTTCCCTTACGGCGTGGTTCAGATGTCCGCATATATGTGAGACAGATACTGCGCTATTTCATTGCCCCCAAAACCAATTGTTATTACTGTCTCTATAGCTAAACTTGGGTTGTGTTTTAGAATAACGAAAAAAATAAATCACCAGACTTGCACCCTTGTCGCAATGCGAATTTCAGTCACAGCTGGTGTTGGGCTAAATGCTAATGTAAGTCACCGTGTTTACGAACTCTGGGTGGAGGTATAGAATGACCGCCGCGTTCACGCCGCCATCAGTAAGTTCTAAGGAATCCATTTGTTGGAGGCTGTTAAAAATAGCCGGGCGCAGTAGCTAGTCATTGGATAAAGGCGGTGAGTGGGCGAGTTGGTTTTCTGTTCTGACAGTGAAAGCGCTCAAAAAGACAAAGACCACAGAATAAGAGAGACATACGAAGCGCTTGGGTAAGAGCGTGGGTAAAGGGATGCAGAGTCACCGACACGGTGGCAGTCGCGCTATGTCACGACTCGCTGCGCGGCCATAGGTATGACATGTGCCCGCACCCCAAGACTGGTCTCTGCCCGCGGTGCGGAGACAAGCATGAACCGCAAGATGTGCCCTCCTGCATCCAGACCTGCATTCTCTATGGAGGCCAGCACCTCACGGGCACCGACTCGTGCATGGCTAGAAATCGCACCGCCCAACCACGCAACCCATCGCCCCAGAAGGCAATGCCCCCTAACAAGGATGCCTTTCCTCCGCTGCAAACGAACAAGAACGACTTTCCTCCGCTGAAAACGACCCTCCCGTCTACTGCAACATGGGCCTCCAAGGCTGCCGGGACGAACACCAGGACCTCCCTGGACGCGGACGCCAAGGGTCTGCGAGAGGAGGTAAAGCAGCTCAGGACAGCCCTCTCTACCGCCACCTCTGCTGTATCTCCCCATTCACCACCCCCTCCACTTCACCCACCCAACCAGCCCAACCTCCCCCTAAAAAAAGGCCTGATGAGAGCCCAGTCGAACCAATAGACCTAGACGCCGAATTTCAGGCCTTCGCCCAAAACTTGGAAGCCAGGCTTACAGAGCGCATTACTGCGCAGCTCACTGCACAGTGCCAGCTTATGATTGAATCTACCATTACCCGTCTAATGGATAGCGTCATATGTAGCATCATGACCAAGGTAGAGGAGCGCTTAAATCGCCTCACTCCTGGGCTCTGAACGGACTATCCTCCCACAGTCCCACTCTCCACACCCCTCCTTCCCCTCACTAACCAACAACATGGCTCCTCTGACGGGCCTTAATTCTTTACAGATTATTCAGTGGAATTGCAGGGGCTTTCGGCGAAAGCGCGAACCTCTGCAGCAAATTATCGCAAGTTCGTCATCCCCACCAGACATTATCGCCATTCAGGACGCCAATGTTTGCAGGCAGCTGCCAGGATACGCTTTTATTCCCTCAGACCCCACTGATCTTCCTCGGGTTGTCACATATATCAGTAAATCCTTGCATTACGTGGAGCACGTAATTACCTCCCCTATCGCTAACAGCCTTATTGAAGTCTTACCACCCACCCCTGCAAAATCAAGCCTGTTCTTTCTTAACTGCTACCTTCTCCCACGTCAGCCAATTAACTTACTCCCCTCACTTCTCAAATCCGCATCCCAGTTGGCCGGATCAAATCCCCTACTTATTGCCGGAGGTTTTAATTGCGCTCACGTGGACTGGGGCTATCGGCGCACCAACCACAGAGGCACAGTTTCATACAATGAGACGCTGGCGCTTCACCTGACCATCTTTAATGATTTCAGCTTACCTACGCGGATTGGTAACAGTGTTACTGCCGATACTAGCCCAGACCTGACGCTTGGTAGAAACTTGGACCACCTGCAGTGGGAAAGAATGCTTTCCACACTAGGCAGCGATCACCACCTAATTCGAATAATGCTAAACTATCGCCGATCTCAGCTCAAATTTACCGTTAAGCACACTAATTGGGACGCGCTCCGCAAATTTAGACAAGCGCAGCCAACACAGGCCCCCTTCGACCCAGACACCTGGATTATTCAGTTGCAAAAACACATTCGCCAACACACTCAAACGCTCGACTCTACCCCAGACACCCCTGTTATTGACAGCAAGCTCGCCCACCTCCTCCAAGCACAGGACAACGTAACGCAAAGGTGGAAGACTCAGAAGCACAATAGGAGACTAAAACTCAAACTTGCCCAGATTCAATCCCAAATAGTACAATGTAGTGCCACTCTTTGCAAAGCTAACTGGGCTCAGGTTTGTGACGGCCTCAGCGGCAATCACTCCATAACGCGCGCTTGGCATCTGTTACGACACATATGCTAGACCCCACGCAATCCAAATCCCAGACGCGTCTTAGCATTCGCCGCCTCGCTCACAACCATCGACAGGACACCGACGCCTACCTCGCCCAGGTTAAATGCACCTATACGACCCCCGGTCTCCCTTGCAAGTATCCTGATTATGCAGTCCCACCCCAGCCCGAGCTTGACGCCCTTATTACACAATCAGAATTCCGCGCCGCCCTATTGAAATTAGGGAATACCACTCCCGGAGATCATCAAATTACCAATGCAGCTATCAGAAATCTTGACGATGCTTCCATCTCTGACTTAGTCAACTACTTTAACGAATGTTGGGAGGCAGGTACTCTCCCTGCCTCGTGGAAGCACGGAAAAATTATTTTTATTCCAAAACCCCAGAAGCCTATCACCCTAGAAAACATCCGCCCCATTTCTCTTACATCCTGTCTAGGCAAGGTCTTCGAGCACATAACAACGTACATGGAAGACAGCCACCTTTTCCCCCACAGTATGCTCGGCTTTCGTGCGCATCTATCTGCGCAGGACGCCTTACATCAAATTGCGCATGACGTGCTTGATGATACTATCCCCCACCACACTAAAGCTATCCTGACAATTGACCTCACCAAGGCATTTGACAGAATTCGACACGATGTCATCTTACGGGAACTGCAGGCTCTACAGGTAGGCCCTAAAACCTACAACTACGCTCGCGCGTTTCTCTCGGGCCGCACTGCCTCCTTGCACATAGATCAGATTACCACATCCCCTTATACAGTCGGAGAGCTCGGAACACCTCAAGGGGCGGTCCTTTCTCCCCCTTTCTTTAACGTTCCTCTCATCCCCATAGCTCACAAACTGACTCTAATACAACACCTAAAGCATGCCCTGTACGCTGATGATATTACCACATGGACCACTCATGGCTCTGACGGGGAAATTGAGGAAACTCTTCAGTTAGGAGCAGACACCATCTCCTCTCACGCGTCATCCATCGGGCTCGAATGCTCCCCATCTAAGTGCGCGCTCTTCCTAATTAGGCCGAAATCTGGCGCTAACTCGCCCATCCAAATATTGAAAAGGATCCCCTATCCCCATCACACCCGCCCTCCGCATCCTTGGCCTCCACTTGCAGGATTCTGGACGAAATGAACATACCCTTGAAAGACTCAAGGCCTCCACGCAATCCGTGTTGCACCTTCTACGCCGAGTGTCCTCCCTTAACAAGGGTTTAGACGAAGCGGACAACATGAAAGTAGTGCACGCATTTACGCTTAGCCGCATTCTATACGCAACCCCATATCTCAAATTGAACCGCACAGAAACCGAACGCGTGAACGCAATGATCCGCCTTGCGACTAAGGCAGCCCTAAACCTACCTCGTAGCACTAGCACAGCCAAAGTTCTTGCACTAGGCATGCATAACACTATTCAGGAACTAGTTGACGCGCACCTTCACACACAGTACCTTAGACTTGCCACGAGCGCCACTGGCTGCCATATACTCTCTTCCCTTCGCATCAACATACCCGCTAACCAGTCAACCCTTATAGCCATCCCTCGACACATCCATACACCTCTCGTTGTGAAACCCCTTCCTCGAAACGTCCATCCCCAATGTCACATCCCTCGCCGCGTAGCTCACGCTAATGCCCTCCATAAGTATTATGGGCAAGCCCACGATGCCGTTTGGGTAGACGCCGCATGTACAGCGCATGAAGCGGTAGCAATTGCCTACAATCCAACCCTACCTCACCCCCTGACTCACCGTCTTCCCTCGGGCTCTACGGCTGAGGAGGCAGAGGAGACCGCCATCGCCCTAGCCCTTGCACATTCGGACGCCCAATACATCTTCAGCGACGCCAAAACGGCTCTGTCGAACTTTGCCAGTGGCAGGATTCACGCCCCTGCCTGGCAATTGTTGAAAACCCCTACCCAAAATTTACCGCGCAGGGTAGAGCTTCAGTGGGTGCCGGCTCACTCTGGGAACCCTGGAAATGAGGCTGTCGATAAATTGGCCTGAGGTTTGATTTGCTGGGCTCAGGGCAGTCTCGACCCAGGATTCTCGAGGGAGCGGGCGCACACCTTTGCGGAGCTCACGCAAATACCTTGTTTGGACCATCAGACTTACCCTCCTCCCCACCCCTCTCTTACGCACTCCCAACAGATCCTCTTCAGACGCCACCAGACCTGCTCTCTGTCGTCCTCTCAGCTCTTATCCCACTATTGCGGCATATCCCCTGCATGCTCCCTATGTGGTGACCCCCACGCCACACTCTCCCATATCCTTTTCGGCTGCCCTGCTGACCCTCCCCCCGCGGGGACAGCACGCCATCTCGAGCTGGGAGGACTGGGAGGTCCTGCTCATGTCTGCAGACCCGACATCGCAGCTTGCTTCTGTGACTCGGGCTGCCGTCGTCATGTCCCGGCATGACCTACTTGATGCAGTTCCGGACCACGCAGTGGCCCAGGGACCCAGCTGCGTCTAAAACTCACTTGCTCAATAAAGTTTTCTGTCTGTCTGTAACTGCGCAGGTCACGCCGGCCTTTCGCTTTACCTGAGAGAGCCTACCCACGCCATGTACAACTCGGCCCATGTGGCACGCCACAAGCTGCTGCCCTATCACCCTTACTTTTTAACGTTGCTCTCATCCAACTCACAACCCAGCTAAACCAGGCATCGCATCTGCGGCACGCCTTTTACGTAGATGACACTACCATCTGAATGCCGGGATATTCCATCGCTGAAATCAAGGACCAGCTTCAAGAGATAGGCCGCAAAAATCGTGCAAGTCTATAGTTTACTAACTGCAGCCTCACATGCTCGAAGAGAAGTGAGAGTTTCTGTTACTTCCTGGCCCCCACCAATGCAGACCCACGCTTGATGGCCACCTCAGTGACTACCAAATGCCACAGAGAGGCACCATCAGAGTCTTAGGTCTTCACAACAATGACAGGGGCCGAAACGGGTATGGCCTCACTCGGCTGAAAACAATCAGACTTCAAGCAGCACGCTTACTAGCCGGGATTTCTACCAACAACCAGGGTATGCTCGAACAGCAAGCACACTCTGCGCCTGGTCCAAGCATTCATCCTGAACAGGATTACGTATACTCCACCCCATATTTGCACCAGCACACGGGGCATTACAAAAAAAAATAGACAACACGATTTGAAACTGTCAGAAAGGCGCTGGGCCTACCCCAAAGGACGTCTACAGAGCACCTCTTGCAATTGAGAAGGGGGTGGGGGGGGGCACAACACAGCCGAAAAGGTGCTTGCAGCCCAACGCGCCACAAATCAATCTACTGGCAGCTATCTGCACGGGCCAGACCATTCTCATGGACCATCCTGCAAGGGCTCGTCCGAAAACAAGCACTAGGGCTGAGTGGCAAGGCTCGGTTATAGCTAATCCCCCACCCCGCAATATGCATTCTCTGCTCCAGCAAGACGCCGCCAGGCGCGGGAAAAATACATCCGGGACAAATACGGGCAAGACCCAACGGTCTGCTACGCAGACGCAGCGTAGCTATTCGGAGGACGGGTACACGGCGGTGGCTGTAACCACCAGCAACGACCAGAGGATGCCCTCACCTCACCGCCTGCGAGGACGATATAAAAACGGCGCAGGAGGTGGCCATTGCCTTTGCGCTCACGCACGCCGCCAGCACTTATATAATCACCGATTCAATGACGGCCTACCATAATTAAATCAGAGCACAATTGGCTTCCCGGCCGTCAGAATATTGCAAAATCATGGCCACCCCAAAACACTGAAATGCCTTGTCTGGACAGAGGGACATCAAGGTGTGGAAGGAAACGAGTGCACCAATGGTTCTGTCCAAAATCTTCTCCGGAACTATACCCATCCATACCTCAGCCCACCCCACCCCGGCCCCATGACGACATATGCGGAGAGGCTACAGCGCTGCACACTATCTCACAGAATATATCCGCCCACAGCAAAGGGGCTCTCCAAAACGGTGGAGGTCATACGGCGACGCCTCCTTACTGGTACTTGCAACTCACCCAGTCTCAACCTAATAAGCCCCGGGTCTTATGACCCCGAATGCAAATTATGGTGTGGACATGCCCAAGCAATCCACCTGACGATCCAAATACGTGCCAACATTTGAGGGCTGGGAGGCTGCACTGTTCAGCTCCGGACTCGAGGCGCAAAAGCCCGTCGTAGCACAAAGTAAGAACTGCGCAAACGAGACACGGAAGGGGGTGAGGCAAAGAAGCACACAAACGCAGTGTTCCTTCGTGTAATAAAGTTAATTGTTAGTATGCGTTTGTGTACGTCTTTGCCTAACCTCCGTCCGTGTCTCGTTTGCGCAGTTCTTTCTTCGCATCTATAATAATGGACCAACTGGCACGACAAGTTTTCCTCGTAGCACAAGCCCGGACAGCAGCGGCAGCCGCTGGAGTCCCGCACTAGGGACCCCACCCACACATCCTCCACCCAAATCTCTCAGTTAAGTTTTCATTCATTAGAGTCCCTTTACTCACCTGTACAGAGTGCCTCGATGCATTGTCCCTTTACGAACGAAAAGATGCATCGAGGCACCTACTAAACTCCGAATTTTAGCACAACCGGAGCGCCACATTTTGTTACACAGATTCTATGGAGAGTTTGGCGACTGCTGATATAAAAGAGCTCAGGAAAGCTATAACCACACCGAGCTAGGCACATGTACACGCAGACGCATTATGAAGGGGACACCAAGATCGCCTTCAAGAAAAAATGGTCTCCTATTTCTGCACTGAAGTTGAAAACGTCTAGTGGGTATTATTTGCTGGGCAAAAACTTTAGAAACGATACAAATGTGCCTTGTTCGCTCATACCTGCGGACTAACCATTGAACCAATACCAAGTCCAAAGAAAATCCCTCATAGGCCTCCCGTTGGAAAAAAAATACCAGTCTATCACGCGGCAACGCTTTTCAGGCGGCTCATAAATGATGGTAGCCAAACTCGGGTACATGGTGAGATCTTCTGGCTGCTAATTTGCTACACGTGTCCCCGGCTTCACCCGCCTATGTGCATATGTTTGTCGAGTCAAAAAGCGCGCACATGGTCTCCGTGCCTGCTTTCGCGGCCTTAGGGGCCTCGGTAATCAGGCGCTTTCCATAGCTTTCCTCGACATCAATCTCGGCTTACTTCGTAGCTTTTGGTGCCTTACGTTCCACCGCATTCAGCCGCTACTCAGCAGTAAAATGCTGGGGCAGCGGCAGCCCTCGCCCGCTCTTCAGTGGCCTTGGCATAGATTCGGTGCACAGAACGAACGGGTGACGAATACGACGATTTCCAGCGCATAGAGTTTGAGTCTACCGGTTAGAACACGAAGAGCGAGAGGCTGCGAAGTGTCTGTAGGCTTTGGTACACGAAGCTGCTGTTTGCGCTGCCGCTGGTTCGACTCCCGCGCGGGGCAACGTTATCGTGAGGCTCTTACTCATCACGTTTCGAGATTTCATGGGGTCTGCTACCATCCTTGAACACAGCGCCATCTATGGCAGCAACTACTCATCACGTTTCGAGATTTTGTGACGTTTTCTACCACCCTGAGATAAAAGCACCATCTATGGCTGCGACTAGAAAACACCTCATCTCGCATTGAGACTTGTAGTGCCATCTACAATAGCATTGTAGAAACAACCACCTGCCGCGTGCCAATGATGACGTCACGGTCCAATATAATGGATAGAGGTTGTATACCAGAAGCTCAGATTTCTCTGGTGAACATGCCAGTCCTCTTTGTGCTGCATACTCTACCGCAGTGTCTGCTGCCTTCTGGCTCAAGCAGGGTGAGGACTTTAAAATCACTGTGGAAGGAAAACTGGTGCCTAAGGTAGATATGATCAGGATTCTTGGTCTATTCATACAAAGTAACGGCTACAATGATGAAACCCTAAAAAGATTGGACAAGTTTGCGACGCAAGTCACGGGCATTTTAAGAAGGATATCGCTTAGAGGTAGAGGCCTCAAAGAGAAGAGCCTAATGAAACTAGTACAGGCATATATAATAAGTAGGATCAGCTACGCGACCCCCTTCCTCAAGATAGGGGCAACAGAAAAAAGGCAGCTTGATGCCATCATCAAGAAAAGCTATAAGAAGGCGCTGGGCTTGCCAATAAGCACCTCAAACGAAAGGCTACTAAATATGGGGCTTCACAACAACTGGAGTGAGATAGCTGAAGCGGTAAGATCAGCGCAGCTAGATAGGCTCAGCAGGACGAGCACCGGCAGAGCTATACTAGAAGCGGTCGACAGGCAAACCGACAGGGGGATGCCAAAGAAACAAGACATTCCAAAATGTGCTAGGGAAAAGATCAGAGTAGACCCATTGCCCAAAAATATGCACCCAGAATTCAACAAGGAAAGAAGGGAAAAGAGGGCAGAAGCCATGGCCAGAGGACTGGACAGTCTAGATAAGAAAGCAGTGGCATACACAGATGCAGCAAGTGGGAAGCTAGGAGCAGCCGTGGCCTCAGTGGTCAACGGAAAGGGGGAACCTGAGATAGCAGCATCCATTCGAAGCCGCAACCCGGAAACGGCGGAAGAAGTCGCAATAGCGCTCGCATGCGTAGGAACGCAGGCCAAAATTATAGCTAGTGACAGCAAAACTGCAGTCTACAATTATGGCAGAGGGAGGATTGCCTTAGAAGCAGCACAAATTCTAAAAAAGAAGGAAATTGGGAGGGACGTACGCATCGTGTGGGTACCAGCTCACGCATCCATCCCTGGAAACGAGGCGGCAAACACCCTGGCTCGAGACCTCTACTTCCGAGCCAGGGGAGAGCCGCCCGACTGCAAGGACCTGGATGAGAGACTGATCAGCTATGCAGAAATAATAGAGAGCTATAGAAGTCAAAGGAGGATTTTCCCTCCGCCGGACAAAACACTAGGGAATAAAGAAGCTACAACTTGGCGTAGACTACAAGCTGGGAACTTCATAAACCCGGTGTGGGCATCACACGTATTTAGGGACAAGGAAATAGAGGAAAAATGCAAAAAATGTGAGAATAGGGGGACCCTAGATCACATCATTTGGGAATGTACCCACTCCCCAGGGATTAAAGAAGGAATAAATAGCAAGGAAGCCTGGGAAACCCTTCTGCAAAGCGCGGACCCCGCCGTGCAGAAAAAAGTCATTCACCTGGCACTGGAGGCCGCAAGAGACCAAGAACTCTATGCCTGCCTTTAGATGCGAGGCTCCCGGCCCCCACCCCTAGGCCTGCGTGCCAGAGATGGGGAGTAGGGGAGCCTCTTCTCTGGTGGAAATAAAGGTTTTTGGAATGGAAAAATGGATAGAGGTGGAACAGTGAGTATAACGTCAGGGGACGAAATGGCGGCATAGTTTTCGTTTCTCAAATCCATGATGGCGGCCATTAAAATTGGTTGTGCCCTCTCATCCCTTACACCTCCCCTTCACCAAAAAATATCCTAAAACGGGTAGGAACTGCCCTGTTACGGGACCGCTATACATTCGTTCCGCTATATGTACTCCGACAACAACGCACACCCATCCGGGGACCGTTGTATACCGAATTTGGTAGGCAAATAAAACCTATGGGCTGTGGTATAGAAATAAACCACATTTACATAATAGGTAAACGTTGTACACATGTAATTACTAATTGAACTGTTACCATATCACACCGCAAGCCTAATTCTAGGCCCACCTTGACCTCCCAAACGAAGCAAATTCCGTTTGGGACGTATCATGAGGGGGTGCAACTCGACAATGGGTAAACGTACATCGTAATTTTCCTGAAAGATGGCGCTAGGCGGCGATCATTCCGCTAGGCGGCGTGCGTGCACGCGTAACCGAGCATGGAGGCAATCCACCTATTTCAAAGTGTATTACACTGCGCTTCTCGAGACGGGCGGCGCGTTCTTCGCTTTCTTCGTCTAGTAAACCAAACAGCTAACGCTTGTTATTTCAACGTCTTCCAGACGGCGGCAGCCTTTTTTTCTTTTTGATACTATTCTGACGGAAAAGTTCGTAAGTCTTTCGTATAAGTTCGCTTTCAGGTTCGCCGCGATTTCCGGACGACGTTCGCCTTCGTCTGCCGAATATGCGAGCTATAAGCATCTCATGCCTTATAAAGAAGTAAAGTCATGTACTATGTTCCGATGCACTTTGAAGAATCACAGGTAATGGAATTAAGCCCTGACCCAAAGCATTACTACTATGCTTTTCGAGACGTCTAAAAGGCGTGAAATAAAGTTTTTCTTAACTCAAATTAGGCAAGCAGTTGACACGGCTTCGCAAAATTCGCTCCGTCTCTACCATTGTCGAAGGGCGAGAGCTGTCGCGATTGTCCTTTGCTCTTGAATGGGTTTCGCGCGCTCTGTTCATGGCGTAGGGAAAAAAGATCAACAATTATCTGAAATTTATGAATATTGCGTCATTTGCAGCTTTCTTTTTCGCAGCGCTACTTTCTAAGCGAAAATTTTTTCGACATTTCAATACTTTCAAAATTCGAAGAACTATCCTCACCTAAATAAGAAAATCAATATAATTTGAAAAAAAACATCCTGATTGTTCTGGGCTACCAGGAACAATGGTGTTGAAATTTCAACCTCGAGACATGCATCCTCCCGCTTTTTTTGTTATCCATAGCCTCAGGTCAAGTTGCACGGGACGCCCTGTATATATTATTTGACCAGCTTCGGAGTACAATAAGTTTTTAACAATGGGAGCGTATGGAAGGAGCTGAAGTTATAGTTTTTTCTGTTCACATGGACGGGGCGTAATTCGAGCCAGTTCCGTGGTTAGCTTCCATTGTTTATCATTTATTACGAGAGTGCAGCTGCTTCAGCCACGCGCGGCACGGCCTCTAAAATGACCTGTTTCGTAACAGTTGCGGGACATTGCTAGCGGGATTATTATTTGCGGAAGGCGATCTTGTCGTATTGAATACAAAAGGAGGGTTTCGCGCAGGGACAGCTAGAGGCGCTACGGTAGCACACGTCTCTAGGCTGCTTCGATGTTCAGGCACCCTCCACGAGTACCAAAGCTGATCAAGGTGTGTTTTGTTTCGTAAACGCGTAGAAATCATTAAGCGCGCAAGAAGTGGCCATCAGAAAAACAATGTAGCCAGCATACACCGGTGGTAATCTATCATAACAAATAGACGTGTGACGACGATGAAAGCAGAAAAGCTAAGTCTGGAGGTTAAAGCTAGCAATCTATTTTTTTGGCGCTCATTGTAATTACGACAGACAGGCGCCATGGCACCTCCAAACCAATCTTCTGCTTGTCTATGTGGGGTCGCTGTTAAACCAATGAAGGGCCGTCTTTTTGTTGTTGTTGCCTCTGATGGAATGGCAAATACGCACGAGAGGATTGCAATGTTCCGTGCAGACCTAAGCAGAAGAAAAATTCGCCATAACTTAAATCATACAGTGCACAAATAAAGATTTAGAAACCGTATTCCTTGGTTGAGGAACTGCGGGCCCCTCATGGAAGCAAACAGTGGACGGTGTGTAGCACCCGGACCTTTGAATGGACTTCCTTAAGGATCGCGTTTCTGCTTCCTTTATCCATTTAGAGACTCCGTTTCAACATCGTAATATGACGTAAGCAAAAACACCCGCGTTCAATCATTGCCTATAAGATAAGGACCCTGTCATGATCGGGCCTGCAGCAGACCAGGAGACGCTACGGTTGCCAGCATATGTGGCTGCCGCGAATCTCAACGGCCACTTCGGGGAGCAGTATGGCTGCAGCCCTTCGCGTCCTCGCAAAAACACTGCAGCGTACGTTTTCCCTGGCACCACGGACATTCGTCTGCATATTGTGTAGGGAAAAAATTGTGTGGTTTGTGCAGGTACCGGTAGGTACCGGTTTGTAGTCTGCTCCAATCTACCGGATCCTCTTTAGATAACCTTTGTGTGGGGCTGGGTAACGTTTCCGCTGACCCTTGTAATGATCGAGCATGTTTGAGTACGTGGGGGTAACAGGGTAAAAGATGCCCGTGATGCAAAGTGTTGAGTCTGCTCGGTTGACGTACCCCCGAGCTAACTCGTCTGCTCTCACGTTGCCCCTCATCCCCTCATGTCCCGGAACGCGTACTATGTTATGTTTAGTGTTTATATGCCTTCTCGTCATGTGTAGAATATGATTGGCGATGCGGTCGGTCCTGTCTCTTGTGTAGTTTCTGCTTGATTGTTTAAAATCCGTCAGTGTAGTGAGGTTCTGTCCTGTTGCGTTGCCGTGCGATATTGCCAGAGCAATGGCGGCCTCTTAAGCTGCTTCTATGCTTGGGTTGTTTATGGTTGCGCGCTCGGCTCCTCTCTACCTTGACGTGACCACCGGCATGTGCAAGAGCTGGCCTCGATCTAGGGACTTGTACGGATACTGGAGTGCGCACTTGATTCAAAAGGCCAGCGCCATACGCAAAAGGGTAGACTCGTGGTGGACTCGTCATGGACGTGTATTGTTAACCCGTGTGGTCTTGCGATCTAGGCTCTTGCAAGACTAGTCTCGGCGCTCTCTTCACCGCTTTCATAACCACTTGTACATAATGAAAATACAAAATCAAATACAATGTAAATACAAAAGCCTGGTCATAACAACAGCTTGTTGTCCAGGTGGGTATTCTGCGGTGGGCGAGTGATAAGTTACCACTGGCCATTGTACGCCTTGTGGAGGCCAGAGAGGGTGGAAGCTATCACGTCGCTCCTTTTGCCATACCATGGGCTGTATGAGTTTTGTCGCTTCGGGATATTACGGAAGAACAGTTGAGAGCATGCTGTGTAAACACAATTTTGAGGGGATAGCGTTAAGGCTCCCGTTATGCAGAAAATTCGGCGTCGTCGTAGTTGGCGCTGTGTGCAATAAATGGGTGGCCACGTGGGCCGCCCTGACGTGACTTTGTGACGTCATAAAATCCTGCCCACAGCATTGTGAGCAAACTGCCCACCGTAGCAGGTGGCAGTTCAATTAATGATTGGTTGCGAAAGGTTGCTCGCGAAGAGCAACCGGTGGCTGTGTTTCAAACAGCCACCTGCCGGGTCAGTGGCGCATTGCTTCCAGGCAGGGCGGAAGCAAAACACAAAGAAACAATGGTTGCGTTGCTTTGTACAAATAGCACTTAATACAAATATGTTTCTTAATTGACGCATGAGAAATGTAGACGTGAATTATTTTTAATGAGTCCTCGGCGCCTTTAAAAAGATCACAAAATGCAAGTGACAAGAACTTTTTCTCGAATGAGAATTAATGCGAATGAGAAGAAAAATCACAAAAAATTGAAGGAAAGGCGAAGAAGATCCGCGCGGTCGTATTTCTCACCCGGCACGCGCGTCACGTTCGTCGGCGACGTTCAATTCTGCGCCGCCATTGACCGTGGCTCCGTCGGGACCTCCTCGTAGGACTGTTCGGTAGCCCGTGGACGCCGCCGGATTCCAGCAGCCCGCAGGCGGGACTGTTTTCTCGGCTGTCGCCGCGACAGGCGCTGCCACCACGCCTCTTTCCCCATGACGACGCCTGATTTGCGCCCACGTAAGTGCCGTTGCATGCTGCTGCCCCAGTTGGACAGAAAGTGTAGACAGTGATAGACGAGGGACGGATTAGTGAGCATCACTTGGAGGGGGCGATTGAGGAGATGGCATCGTATAGTATGTGGGGCTTAATGCACCAAGGCGGTATACCTAGATTATGAGATGCACCGTATAGTGGAGAACACGGAGTAATTTCGGCCACCTGGGATTCTTTAACCTGCATGGACGTCGCACAGCAAACGTTCGTCTTTACGTTTTGCTTCCATCAAAATTCACTCTCCGTGGCAGGGATTCGATCCCGCGACCTTGGGTTCAGCAGCCGAGCGCCACAGCCACTGAGCCACAGCGGCGGATATCTAATTTTGCCAGAAAACCAAGGGGTGAACAGGAGATTCAGCTAAATACCCCAGGAAGAATGAACAAAAGCAGCCGAACGTGCACATCTCCCACCATTGAGGTCGAGGTGCATGAACAAGCTAGACCGGCTTATAATCTGAACGGTACCGCGGGATAGTTATCTTAACTGTGCATGGTGAAAGTATACGAGAAAACATTACCACACCGAGGACACCGGAGACGCTGTTCTGTGTCCTCCTCCTACTTATGATCGTGTTTTCTCGCTGGTTCCGCGATCTATTCGTTTCTCAGCGGTCATTACGTCTCAATGAATACATTTAGCCACGCCTATAACCTTTTCCGTTATTTTGTAACCATCAATGACTTAAACCTGAGTGATACAGGCCCTTCCGCTTTGTTATCGAGCCAGCAAATATCTAGCCTATTGACTGCTGTGTCGTGCCTGCATACGGTTATTCTTAAAAGGTGCGCTTTTTATGGAGTCAGACGACGAGATATCCGACCCACTGTTTATCCCCATTCCTAGCAGCCACTCGAAGAATCCTATATGCATGTCGTCTTTCATCAAGGCCCACCCAGATAGTTTCCTATGACCAGCAAGTGGATTCTGGAGTTATGCGTTACGACGAATAGTCCGACCGACGCCGTCTACCACGGAGGAAGTGACATTTACAACTGTCGCTGCTGAACCAGGCAAAATACAGCTATGCTTACAGCGCGCCTGTTGGCACACGTCTTGCAGACGTCCACAACTGTCTACTCCTGGAAGACCATGACGATGAGTCTGTGGTGGACAGCCCATCGTGCGACGGATGCGAGTCTATGGACGCTGCGTCTTGCGTCGTACCCCACGGAGTAGGGAGTCAGCAGCCACTTCAGACTGCTGCTACTTCTACTGCTGCTGCTGCTGCTGCTGCTGCTGCTACTACTACTACTGCTGCCTCGGTAAAAAACGATGGTCAGCAGCCACCGTCCAACCTCGTACCAACAGCCGACCTAGGCAGTCCATCGACGTCAGCTTTCAGCATGGTACGCACAAAATAGACCACTGCGTCTACTGGATCCTAATGCACAGACTTTATGCAGAGATTATTTATTTATTTATTTATTCTGCAACCCTAAATTTTGGGGATTTTAGCAGAGTAGGAGAAGAAGAAACTAGAAAACTCAATACAATGGCAAAGCACGAATGAACATGTGCAGGTTGATGTAAAATAAATAGCAAGAGAAAACACCAGTACCGAAGAATATTACCGAAGGAGGGAAGCAAATGATGTCAGGGATGGCTGCGTAACTTCAATGTCACTAAGAGTATTTTTAAGCATTCTTCCTTATTCGTACTTACACGATGTCCGATTGATACCTGGATGAAATCATCATGGGCCCCCGTTGACCCAGACGGCCCATCGACGGTTTCGGCCGGCAAGGTAAGCGTAGAATCGACGACTGTAAACAGGGGTGTATGATGCAGGCTTCTCTAAAACCTGCTTGTTAGGCCTTCGTCCTAATTCATGTCAGTGGCTGATATGAATCATTGTTGAGAACTGAATGAAATCGCTTGGAGCATAGTTGGTCGCTTGCTTTACCGATTGCATTACCAGTTGATTGGTCAAAATTTGCTCAAGCTAACTGACTCCGGCAAATTGCGACCGGTGCTAGTGCGTACACGTACAAACAGCGCCCCACGCATCTATACGCTTGATTCATAACAACCGTGCAGCAAACAAGAACACGACTGGAGGACACTGGACTTCTAGATTAGTTATACTCGCTAGAGCGTAGAACAAAACGATGGAGCGGGCAGACTGTTCGTGAAGAGAGCGCACGTCTTTTAATGCGAAAGCTTTAACGGCTCATACTCGCGGCCATGGATCTGTCCGGCATCAGTTACATCCAGCTACTCGATAAGAAAAAGTTTGTGCACGGTGGAATTCGAAATAGCGTCCTGCCGTTTCGCAGTCGAGCGTGCTAACGATTACGCTACTTCCTGCCAACGCTTATGTACTTCTTGTCTAGGACGCTGGAGAGCGTTTGCGGAAAGGCGTCTCATAAGACGGATGCCTCCCAAATGCCCTCCAGTGTCTCCAGCATCTTTATTCACGGTGGGATTCGAACCACCTTCCTTCCGTTCCGCAGCCGAGCATACTAAACACTACCTTACTTCCTGCCAACACATATGTAGTTCTCCTTGGCTAGGACGCTGGAGAGTGTTTGCGGAAAGGCGTCGAATCATACGGATTCCTCCCAAACGCCCTCCAGTGTCTCCAGCATTTAAGATTCACAAACAATTGTGCACTTAACATCTTAACCACACATAATTGACAGAAGCATCAACACCGCGCTAAAGGCTTTCGCTTCACCGCACTCAAGTCAAAGTGCCCCCTGATTTTTTTCCCTTGTGTGCACACCTCCTGGTAGCACCAAGCGGTACTGCGTCCCCAACAGCTATTTCTTTCACATGAGAAATCATGTTGCCAAGCCATCTTACCCAACTCGTGCTGTCTGTTGCCGGATCTCCAGTGGTTTTTTGTTTGTTTGTTCCAACTGGCAAGTTCACAGTGCCGAAACAGAATTAAGAGACAAGGCACGCCATCGCAAGCGCCAAACTATCGTTCATAGTGAGCTATCTCGGCGTCATATTTGCCTGTTCTGATCCTGGGCGATTCTTGCCAGCCTGTGCTTACTTTTCCCAGTCGCTGTCCTTCACAATCCCTTCGTGTGCTCCTCCGCGCAGGGAGAGCTCGGAGAGCCGAACCCTACGAGCCGGGAGCACAGCTACGATCTGCGTTCGCGCATCCCTCGCCCGCCCAACGCCTTCATGCTGTTCGCCCAGGAGAAGAGGCGCCTGGTCGCCGCCCAGAACCCAAACGTGGGTATATAGCCATATACTGCGCGCATAACAACCGTATCCCCACCGCGGTTTAAATCCCGGCCGCCGTCCGTGTGCTGACCTATGTCATGATCATCATCAACATCATCATCATCATGATCATCAGCCCGACTACGTCCACTGCAAAACCAAGGCCTCTCCCATATCTCTCCAATTAACCCTGCGCTGTGCTAGCTGCGGCCACCCTATCCCCCGCAAGCTTCTTAATCTCATCCGCCCATATAACTTTCTGCCGCCTCCTACTACGATTCCCTTCTCTTGGAATCCACTCCGTTACTCGTAAGGGCCATCGGTTATCTTGCCTTCGCATTGCATGCCCTGCCCAAGCCCATTTATTCTTGTTGATTTCGACTAGTGTGTCATTAACTCGTGATCGGTCACTGACCCACTCTGCCCTCTTCCGGTCTCTGAACGTTACGCCTATCATTTTTCTTTCCATAGCTCGCTAGCTGCCCTTAACATGACGTGCTGTGTCAGAGCGCGTCAAAGAACCCCAGTGTTCACAATTATTCCGGAGCCCTAAGCTTCAGCATCTCTCACAGCCCAAGTGTCACTTCGGGACGTTGAACTCCACAATTGTCCATTTGCTTTAGGGCAACCGTATATTATGCAAGCGTGCGTACACGAGGAACGAGCTATTTGAGAGGAGTAAAAAACACAAATAACAAAATTTTGAATATTGAAAAATTCATTAAGAGCTGACAAGGAAGCGCTGTTTATGTGTCATTGTTTCCTCGTCGTCGTGCATTTTTGGAACTTCGCCGACCAACTCAGCACGCCGCCCACACTCGAAACGAAAAGGGTTGACAAGGTCTCAGCAGTACACTCACGATATTGATGCCACACCACTTCTGTTCATGAACAAACTCGTTATTGCCGCGCGTCCTGTTCTTCTTTAGCGATTGATTTTCTTATGACTTGGTAAAAGATTGCATTTCTTCCGTTTCTGAACTTGGAAACTATGTGTTTATGGGAGGCTCCACCTTGTGAACAAGATGAGCACGCGAGCGTTTAGCCGCAAAGCAAGACAGGCAGGAAACTCGTGTTTACCGCCCTACTATTAGAAGCTCTAAAGAGCGCACCCTATATTGTTTTTGAAGGGGCGCAAATTCGAGCTGCTTTTGGATGAAATGAAGGTGTTGTTCCGCATGAATTTATACCTCCTTCACTGTAGTTCCAATCAGCTGAACTATCAAATACAAGTTAATCACACATCCCCGTGCAGCGTCGTTTATAGCTGGCTGTCTTCGTAACTGCTGTTCAGTTAATAGTAACGAAGGAGTAATGACCTTTGAACTCGAGGCTATGAAGCGGACCTAACACTCATATGAGTGGATGCAATGAGGGGCTTTAGTGGGTTTGTGGTAGTCCCATCATCATACAGGTGAGTGGCCATTTAAAAACTATTAAGTGGCGAAAATTTGTTGATAGAAAGTTCAAATATACTCAGTATAGTTTAATTTGAGACATAAACTCAGATTGAATCAAAAGAGAGGGATCGTTGCTTAGTTCCAGCCCTGATATAACGTTTTCTGAAGGTTGCTGGTTGACAATCGCGGCACATATGAGCCTGTATACAGGGTATATGTCACCTAAAACTTGACTAAATAGTTAGAAATAGGCTTTTTGAGTTATAAGAGCGTTGTTTTGCATAGCATTGTCAGCGGTGTAGTACGTCAGAACAAATTTTGGCTGTTTCGACGAGTTACGTGCACGGAAGCGGTTGCTTTGCCTTCAACGTTTTCAAAAAGGCGTACATTTTGGCGTGATGTATGCACAATTTGTTGGGCCACAGCATGAGGGTAACCGCGTTTTCGAAATTCTAAAAACTGATATGAATATTTTTACGGCGGGCTACACGTCTCTCAATAATTATTAACGTGCCTAACAGTAACAGTTCAAAAGTTTACTATTGAATATTAGATAACCATTTAGCACGCATTAGCTCTACTGTGATGTACTGCACCGCCGACAATGCTATGCCGAAAAAAACGCCCTTCTAACTAAAAAAGCCTAGTTTTAAAATTTGCGTAAAGTCTTCTTTGAAACACCCTGTATACTTCTCGCCGTGCTGGTATACGCCGTGATGGCACCGTGGTGCAGGAAAACAACCAGACCGTGAGCACCCGTCTGGGCAAGATGTGGCTGGCGCTCAGCGTCGCCAAGGACCTCTACCGGCGCAAGGCGGCACTGGAGGCCGCCAAGCATCGCAAAAAGTACCAGGGTCAGTGAAGACTGGCTGCGGCTGTCCGCAGTGCCTGGAGCAATGACATAAAATTTCGAAATTGAGCGGCCTGTGCGGTTAATTTTGTGTGTACGCACGGCCGTTTACTTCAAAGGGTGGACGCAGAGCTGCAGTTTGTCTGATGGAGTGTCTCTCTGGATTCCTTGGCATTCTTCGTAATGTACGCAGGCGTCCGAATGATACATGTGCATAGCTGGAAGTAGATCGCATGCCGCCTCTCCACGGTGTTGCCAGTGCGAAGGAAGGCAAGTGCACGTATACGACACCTACAAGGCACGAGGGGCGCAAAACGCTCACCGCATGACTCGTCGCGGATCGTGCACACTACGCCAGACTTGCACCTAGTGTAGAATTCAGCGCGCTATGTAGAGGAACAGAGCGCGTAGGGACGGGTTCTAACGCGAAAACTGCGCAGCCAGCGAAAGCACGTCGTGAGGCGCCTTGAATAGCGAACTCGTATTCTACAGCGCATTTCTTAGTTCCTACACAAGCTACACCCATTTCCGCAAATTACTCCATCTTTTCAATTCATTAGAAGTGTGTGCCCTGTAAATGAGAAGGACGTGAAAGTCCTGTCGACTCGTGTTGAGTGGCAGGAACACTGTTTAACAAACATTTCATAGCATCGCATCGCAGTTAGTCTTACTCAATCTTATGTTCTCCTCTTTGTTGCCTGAAGGACTTCAGTTGCTACAAGCATAGACTTCACTCTGTTGCGCGCAGACTACGTGTACAACCCTCTCGACGCTCGCCACCGCAAGGAGCAGGAGCGCCGGGCCAAGCAGATCGCCGCCAAACTGAAGGGCATCGAGGAGCCACCGGCTGTCACCGCCAAGGAGAGCGGCGGCGCATCGTCGCATGAGCAGGATAAAGACAGTAAAGAGGCGGGCAGCGCCAAGCGCCGTCTGACGATGCAGCGCCGCCGGCGTCGCGCGGCCGCCGGGGGAATTACCAGGACCCGGGGCGCCACTCACATCGCGCCCCGGCAGACGCGGAAGACGCCGAAACAGACGACGACGGCGGCGCAAAGGCGCACGGCTTTCGTCCAGGCCATGGCGACGACTTCGCGGCCCTCCGCGGCCTTCGACGTGAGCAGCAGGAGTTACCGCTCATGCTGGAACGAAATGGGCACGGGGTTGAAGTTAGACCAGGTTTAATCCACACGTATTTGGTCGTACTGTGGAATCTGGACTATTCGAACTTACTTAATCCGAACCTTTCGTTTATTTATTTGTTTTTAGAAAAGGAAATGGTGCAGTATCTATATCGCATCTTGTTGGACAACTGAACCGCTCCGGGGAAGGGATAAAAGAGGGACTGAGAGAAGAAAGGAAGCAAGGGGCGCCGTAGTGGAGGGCTCCGAAGTAATTTCAACCACCTGGGGATCTTTAACATGCACTGACGTCGTACAGCCCACGGGCGCCTTTGCCTTTAACCTCCATCGAAACGCGGACGCCGCAGCCGAGTGCGAACCTGGGTACTCCGCATTAGTAGCCGAGCACCCTAACCGCTGAGCCGCCGCAGCGCATATATATTAGAAGCTCAATCAAAGTAATGTGCATCTTCAGAAAGGAAACGCTAAAGTAACTTAACTGTTACGCGCACTGATGCGTACTTAACCGTTAATTCGGACACGCCGCACAGCTGACCAGCCCCCGCCGGCCCAGGACGACAGTGCAGCAGCAACAGGCCACTCACCAATTAAAATGGCAGGTGATCACGTGGCAGCGTGCCGCCAGATGTGTTCTTGCTGCCCAGAGTGCGCTGCGGACGTTGCCCTTTCCCTGCCGTGTCACTTTGCGATGTTCAGCCCAATAAATGAAACCAACCAGATTCTTCGTTCTCTTGAGTCCGCATGGGACTTCAGTGAACTGTCAAAAGGTGTGCCGACAACGAAACCTCCACGGATCACAGCTTGCTACGTTTACATGAAGGGCGGCGGTTAAGTTAGGGAGTTGATACAGTCCTCTAAGACACGCCCTCACTACTCTCTTGACCGATAGCAAAAAAAAGTGCTGCAAGTTCACAAGAGGGTTAAAATGCTATTCGACCTGTTCATCCTTTTCTGCGTTGGCAGCATAGTTATGTTTCGGCGAAAGAGTCATCTGTGTATGTGTGTCCGAAACCTCCATCCCCCAGGGTCCATGGTGGATCGGAGCAGATAGGGCCCCTAAGGTGCCTCCTCCGTAGCACACTCTTTTGGGTGCCCGGAGATGCATCTCCCTGCAAAAATGCGTCTCCCACCTACGGGTCTCACCCGCCACCCACCCGCTGCACCCTCCTCATGACCTCATGATTTTAGCATCATAAGATGGAGAGCGTATCAGTTCAGCGATCGATCACCTGATCGATTGCTTTTGAACCTTTGTTTGCAGGAGCAGCGGCGCTTTGCTGCCCAGTCAGCGCAACGGCGTGATGCTACCAACGGAAGCGCCGCCCCTCATGCGTCGCAGTTCCCAGCTCCAGCAACGCATCAGTTCGATGCGCGGATGTCGTTGGTGTCCTGCGGTAGAGACTGCGCGGCCGTGCGTAAGTCCGTTTATCCAAACTGCCGCGCCAAGCTGCGCGAACACAAAGCGCCGAACAAGCAGCTATAAACTCGTGGCTGTTATTTCATTCATTGAGGAAATGTCACGTCGAACAGACCATTTTCCAATTAGTTTTAGCATGGCATTGTCGCATTCCTCCGTAGTTACCTGTGCTGTCTGGCGCTAGACACGCACGGGTAATCTTGTGTAAGTGCAATTAGCGGAACGTTTCGCGTATACCGCTATACCGTTATCGAGCTTGGAAGGAAATGCGCATGCCCGTGGTGTCGCAGGTGCGCTGCTACCGCTGATGGCCGCAGTAATGATACAGCACACGGCCACAGGTGGCATGCACCTAGCCCCGTTATCGCAGCCTGCCCATGTGCTCTGGCGGTTGGTGGCCGTGGTAAGCGGTGACGGTGGACGGCATACAATGCCGTCTACCGTACAATAGATGCAAGCTAAAACCTTTCCCTCACACCTTGCCAACGAATTCGGCAACGCTACGCTAAGACGTCCTCCTGTAAATAAACTTCCAGCAACAGGGTAGAGAGTATGAAGACGGGACTACGCGCCTTACGGGACAAAAAGGAATGATAATGACCGAGTGCTAGTCATGACTCGCACTTTCCTTAGCGTCACTGCGTGTGGTGTGCAGCTAGGCCGAATCTCTGCCATACGGTAATAAATTCTTTGTAAGCATCCACCACCATCAAGCGTTTCTCAGGGTGTAACCCCAAGTGCAGCTATGATTGGTGCGCTTTCAGAAGGACAGCAGGTACGGTCTCGGGAATCTAAGGAAGGTTCGAGAGAACACTTCGGAGGTCTCGTAAAAGCACCACACCTTTCATCCCTTGTGTCCGCAGCCTGCGCACAAACGCACTGTCCTTCCACGTCGTGTGTGGCTGGAGACGGCACCCAGCCGCAGGGGTGGTTGGATTCTTCTACACAAGCTTCTGCTGCCCCCCAAATGGCGTCGGGACTGGCCACCTCACGTGAGCGCTGTTTCTCCTGTCCTATTCGATACAGCACGTTGCCCCGTCTAATATCACACCAATGCCTGGATAATATGTCGGAGTTTTCGGGGCCCCACAGAATTTCTTACGCGAAATATGTGAGCGCCTTCGATGCACATCGGTGCTCCGGATTCAGTGCCCCGATCAGCAAGAAGCATTCGTTCCTCAGAAAGCGGGACTCTAGGCTCTTTCTGGAAACGTTTCCGTCTTATTTCATGCAAGTTATGCTTGCAGCCTATAAGAGCACATCAGGGAGCGCTGTGAGAGTTCACGTTCTCTAAATGCGCTAGAAAAGGAGCGCACCACTTGACGTACCCTAGCATCGCAGACGCTGCAGTGAGGTAGTCCATAGCCCATAAAGCATGCGAAAAGCTTGTATCCTAGACTACAGACATCACAACACTTTGCTACCGCGTCAAACACCCCGACCACAATGAGAATGGATTTCGGCGCTCAAGGAACAGCGGCACAATTGAATCGAATAGTGCGGAAATGCATGAAATAATAGACACTCAAAACCCCAAGGTACGCTCTAAGCCCGAATACGCCTATATGGGAGTAAAAATAAAGCAAACTCCTCTTAAGCTCCCTTTTATAGAAGGGAGTGTGCTAGTGGACAGCTTACTCCCTTCTTACTCCTTTCTGCTTAGAGTGTATGATCGTGCTGGCAACTTAAGCCCGAATTGAGCCCGCGGAGCCCTCTAGTCAAGGTTTTATCACTGCCGATGGAACAGCTCCCGTACGTTGCCTGCGCCCTCATCTCTGTCCTTCAAGGCACATCCTGTGTCTAACTGCAACCTCGCTGCAGCCGTGCTCTGGTTGCCGCTCCTGTCGGCTGCCGCTACCCCCGCCGTGGCACCGTCGCTATCCCTGCTGCTGCCAGCGGAAGTGGCAGTCCATCAGACCCCAGCAGCGGTGGCGAGTCCTGCTCAGCCCTTCGACGCGCAGCCGCTGCACCACGCTCCAGCCCGACACGACGCTGTGTCCGGCCAGATGCACTTAGTCGTGCCCCTAGCACAGGCACGCATGCGCACTCCTCCTCCTCCTTTGCGGTCATAGTTTACATTTTATAGAAAAGTTTGTACGGCCGTACAAAATTGTTTCAGAGCCGGCTCTGGAAAAATTTGAGGGGAGTTTTAATAATCTGGCCGGAGACGCCATAGGAGGGCCCTAATTCCAGGAAAATCGATCGTTTTAACTAATTCCAAGCATAGCATGCAGATATAGTAATGACAGGCGTGGAGCGGCAATACATTTCATCTCTTCGAAAAAAATGACACTGAAAATAACTTACAGATAGGACGAGAAGACGCTTGACAGCGATCAGTATGTTCTTTACGAACTTATGTCCAATGCGGTGAGATTTTTTCAGACATTTATATCTTTAAGGAACATATTCCAAGATTACACACGCAAAAGAAATCCATCCTTCCAGATAGTTAAGCAGGGCCACCATATGTCCACATCGTGACACGTAGTCTTCAGAGTCAATTGTGACATTCGCACAAATCTTTTCGCTATTAATTCCTGTCATTAGAAGTCGCTAAACAAAATAGCACATTTTATGGTCTAAAAAAGCATGCTTGCCAAAGCAAGCAGCTGAGAACACCTGATGAACCGAGTCTTGCCCGAGCTGCTGCGAAACACGTAAAAGCTAGATTACATTAAAACAATTCCCTGCGTGCGTTTCGGATGCCTGACACAAGGTAGTTTATTTATTTATTTACACAGTACTGCTAGCCTCTAGGTGAGGCTGTAAGCAGGAGCGGGAGAAGAAAAAGAAAACATAAGTGACATGCGCAAAACGAAACAAGGCACAACACGCTGCCTTCAACAAATGAGATGCACTCACAAGCAAAAATCTCAAGAACACTCCGTAATCATCAATTACTATCTGACCGCATTCTGACAGCATTCATAAATGCTTCAGTAGTAGGGCATTCTACAATGCTGGCCGGAAGCCGGTTCCACTCACGGACAGTTTTCGGAAAAAAAGAGTTAGCGAAGGTTTGAGTGTGGCAGGAATAATCTTTAAGTTTTTTGCTATGATGCGATCGGGTGGTTCGTCGGTGTACAGGCTCTATGTAATCGTGTTTTCTCATACCTAGTTTATCATGAAACAGCGAGTGCATGTATTTTAATCGATCATACTGACGCCGTTTTTGTAAATTGTCTAAACCTGCCTTTTTTACTAGAGTACTCGCGGAAGTACGCCAGCTATATGATCGGTATATAAACCTAGCTGCTTTCTTTTGTACAGATTCGAGCTTGTCTATGTTGCCACGAGTGTGCGGGTCCCAAACAATTGATCCATATTCTAGAACTGGTCGAACTAAGGTTTTATATGCTATTAGTTTAACTTCGTTTGTACATTGTCGCAGAGTTCTTCTTAAATAACCTAATTTCCGTGACTTGTGGACGAATGATTAGAAGAATAAGTGGAGTGCTTTGCGGCACATTTAATACCAGAATTAACCGAAACCGACACTAAACAAGCACGTGCACACATGGAGGCACCGTAATTGACGGGTATGGGGACGGAAGCGCCATAAGAAGTGTCATGTCGCACGGCTCAGCGACGTTAAGCAGTTGGAAAGCTTCGTGCACTCTACATCTAATCTTTTACACTCTTTAAGGAGTAACGCTCTTGGACTAACACCCTCTGAGGGTGGTCACCAACACCCTGATCACCCTTCAGGTGTTAGGGTGTTCATGAACACTTTAAGTGTGTTCATGGGCCTCATAAGGGTGTTTATGAGCACCCTAAAAGGTGTTAGGCATGGGACACTCTTACACCCTTAAAAGGGGCTGTGAAGGGGCTCTAATAAAGTTGCGGCATGCCTGCGATATTGAAGCATGCCGCTTCACGAATGGTGTTCAGCAAGGATTTTTTAAATGCGCTTTGTAGATGCTGAGTTATCTGTAGTTAAAATTTGAATTTCAGCGTCTTCGCGCCTTTCCCTCTCCTCTCGTCACTTTTTGCACGCTGAAAGGTAGGCGCTCCTTCGCCTACCCCCCTCTGGGAGCGGAGTTCCCCGGCCTGCGAGAGATAAGCGGCTTATTGGCCGCAGCCACGGTAGCTGCCTGACGTCTGAAGGAATCTAACCAACGGCCATCTATCACCTCGTCCACGCAAATGCGGGGGACGGAGGAGGGTGCGAGCATGAAAAAGTCGCCGGGAAGGGCTCGCCAACTTTGACGCCCGATTGTGGGCCGTCTGCTGCGTGTAGAAGAGTAATATTTGGCTTTGGTTTTCATGGCAACGCAGTGCAGTGATTAAGTGAGTTAATGTGCTCTCCTCTGAAGGCGTTTCAGAGCCCCTTTAAGTGTGTATAGAATAACTGTATACGTACCGTACCGTAGTTCTCTTCAAATTATCCAGCTTTTGTGGGTGAGTGTCAACGAAAAACAGTAAGATATCTCGCGTATCTTTGACTGCGTCTAACCAGCCGCGTGTCTCGCATAATGTCGCCAGGGTCACCAGGCCCCAACCGAAGCGTTCCACCCGACACAGCACGACCCGCTCAGCACCGGCGCGGCCACAAACCCATCGAACGGAGGTGCATTCGCCCCAATGCCAGGCATGGCCGGTCATCCGCACATGGCAGCGAGTAAGTCTCCTTTCCAATTGGCTCGACAATTTTGACAACGAGCACTAAAAGTTATCTGCAGGTGAGGCGGTGGTTACGAAGAAAGGAACGGCGTGGTAAGCGTCTCACACTGTGCGTAGACCTAAACTGCGCGGTGAATGAAAGGATGAAGGGAGCTATGAGGACGGAAAGGGGAGAATTTTCAGATGCTGAAACGCTGGATGCAACTGCCACAGAAGTTCTTTCCCATCTTCCTCTTCTTATGTCTTCTTGATCGTCCACCTCTTCAAAGCTCTACCTTGAACAACATGGGCAGCTATATCATCCTTCCTGCCTCTGCGGCCGTGTATGCGATGGACGTTTCATAAATGCACCATCAACATCATCATCATCAGCCTGACTATACCCACTGCAGGGCAAAGGCCTCTCCCATGTCTGCAATTAACCCTGTCCTCTGCCAGCTGTGCCCACCCTATACCTGCAAATTTCCTGCTCTTATCCGCCCACCTAATCTTCTGCCGCCCCCCCTACCCTAGCCATCTCTTGGAATCCACTCCGTTACCTTTAATGGCCAGCGGTTATCTTGCCTTCGCAGTACATGCCCTGCCCAAGCCCAATTCGTTTTTCTTGATTTCGACTAGAATGTCATTAACACGCGTTTATTACTTCGGGTTCAGATTCCAACGGCGGCCTGTCCGGAGCCAGAAATTCTTAGCACCCTCCGCTGTGTCACAGGTGTGACCGCCGCCTTGGTCAGTTGCTCCTCAGCCGCTAGGGACTGAGCGCCGAGGGTTAATTGGTTTGTTCATAGAAGGTTGTGGCCAAGTACTACACCTGGGCGGCCAAGCCCTATTCTTTTGAGGGAGTGGGTTGACGGTTCTGGTCATCGAGGTCAGGCCGCAGCCCAGGCCTGCTTATGCAATTCCATCGACACGCGGAGCTCTTTTTTCAAACCCGGTGGAGAATTACGCGGCTCCGGGATTCGAGCCGCGGACCTCTTGAACGCGAGGCGGACGCGGACATTCTAACACTACGCCATCGCTGCTCTCTACGCCATCGAGTGCTCATTGTTGTTCTATCGTTATCCGCGTGAACTCGGCGGTGCCGCCTCAATATTGGTGCCCCCAAAATTTTGAATTCAAGGGTTGAAATGCGTCTATGCTTGTAAAAAATTCAGGTAAAAACCAATCGCCGTCTATGCAACGCGTTAGTGGAACGTAACACAATATTACACCGGCGTGTACTTTGATTCAACGGTTGATTTGCACAGGCTCTCGGCTTACGCTATTATACTGGCGTCTGTTGCCCCTCGCCGTGCTCCGAACAGGACGAAGCATTTTGTCTCCAACCCACACACGCTCGGAATTTGAGAGTGTTCATGTCTTCGAGGCCTCCGAGGATACCAGCTATTGTTTAAATCAGCGTGCGTTCAACGGGTACAATCTCGTCGTGAAAACAAAACCTCTCGAGTATTTCCTCTAGTAGTCAGACAAGCGTCAATCTGCAGGTAATGGCGATACAACGTCTGCGACGAGACCACTATAGTGAAAACATCAATTTCTTTTTGTACGATTGTCCCATCAGGCCATTCGGCTGGATGTAACAATGCATCATCCTGAAGCTACTATATAATTTGGGAAACTGGCTTTAGCGCTTTCAAAAAGTGTCCATTCCACTTAGCTATTGGGACCTGATGCACTGCGTGGTGATGCTTAGGTTCGATTTCCGATGCTCTTGTGACAGAAAAAGTATCTAAAATGCGGTTCAGCTTTGAGAGAATACTACAGCACAGCGGCAACAACCAAACAGTGAACTTCACCGGTCTTTGCAGTGTCACAGACAGCGGCAACAGCAGGTGGGACGTCCAATGCGATGATGTGGCCCCCTCCGGCAGGCCAGCCGGCCCAGAGACAGGACGCTCGACTCCAGCAGGGGGCGTACCGGAGGCTCAACACAGCAGACCCGACGTACCCTCACGATGCTGCCAGCACCGCCGCCACCGCAGCCGCCGCTGCTTCTACACACGCCTACTATGGAGCCAATGCGACACAGCCGACAGTCTACCAGCGCCCCCACACGGCTCTGACCGGCTTCGACGCTCACCCGTTCGGCCCGCTGCTCAGTGCTGCTCCAGGCGGCCACGCTGGTGGCGCCATCTTCCTGAGCCCAACTGCGCTCTTCTCACCTGTCCTGGCTGCGAACCAACCACGTCCTATGGCCTCTGCTAACCAGTAAGTCGGGCTTACCATCATCATTATCATCAGCCTGACTACACCCACTGCAGGGCTAAGGTCTCTCCCTTATCTCTCCAATTAACACTGTCCTGTGTCAGCTGTGGCACCCTATCCCCGCAAACTACTTGATCTTAACCGCCCACCTAACCTTCTGCCATCCAATGATACGCTTGCCTTCCCTTGATATCCAGTCAGTAACCCTTAAGGACCAGCGGTTATTTTGCCTTCGCACTACATGCCTTGCCCAAGCCCATTTATTGTTATATACGTATTTAGTAGAAAGATGACTGACGCCAACCAGGTTAATTTTTGAAAAACACGACGTTTCGGGACCGCGGCTCGGTCCCTTCTTCACGGTGTGACTACGGGCGAGGCGCAGCTTGGCTTTTTAAGCCCTCGTGTTGAATATCTCCGGGTCAATGGCCGCACACCTTGGATGTAAGACGAAGCAACTGACCCCAATTTTCCCAACCAGACAGACTTCTGTCAAATGTTTTCTTTTGAGTATATACGTATTGTTTGCTCTGTATCAGTATATGTTTGTCAGTGCACGAATAAAAACTAAAAGGGACTGAAGGCATTGTGCAGACAGCGGTAGCTTTTGAGTAAGACTGACTTTATACCCTCCCACCACCCGTCTCAAAAACCAACACCTTCATCTTCAGAAGGAATCTCACACACCCAAGTTCCTAGGAAAATCCACCGTAGTTGCTGCTTGATACTTCATCGCTGACAATCGTAACCACTTAGGTCCTTCCCCTCTGTCACCCTAACAAACCACGGGTCATATATTTATCACAGTTCGTGTAACGTCCCAACCCACTACTCTCTTAGTTTCGGCTGGGGTGTCACTGAGTAGAGTTGTCAAATCCACTGTACTATTTGTGCCTCTGAACGTTGTGAATTATTTCATACACTTGATTTGAGGGGTATCGCTAAGCTTCTGTGAAGTCATTCACAGAGGGCGCAGCCGTCAGGACCGTAATAAGCTTAATATTAGCAGATGAGGCGGCCTAGGTTTGATTTCAAAAGCAAGCAGGGAAAGACGCGTTCGTCTCAGTGCAGACGGGGAAGTGCAAAGGCCGCGCGAGGGTACTATCAAGATGCCAGGAGCAATATCGGTCACCTGGAGCGCGAACGGGTTCTGTTGCTACGCACTGCGGTGGCCACAAATACACTGAACTGTCAGGCTTCAGACTAGCATTTGGAATTGAAAGATGATGATCGCCCGCCGTATGGTCTGAGGACAAAAAATGCCACTGTGCACGCAGAAACCAGGACGAAAAGGGTACACAACAGGTACAGTACCCCTTGCGCACCCTAACAAAGATTGCGCAATACTCTTTGTTGATAATAATTGACCGACTCGTGCAGCAACGCACTCTCCCTATTTCCAGCTAAAGGGTTCCCACCATTTGGACCGAAATGTCGTTTCCCCTTTGTATTACTCAGCAGAGTCTTTGATTGGGATCATAGCAAAATGAGGTTTTAGTGACCACAGCACGGAAGCACTTGCGAAGGCTTAGTAAGCAAACGAACGAGCAGCGGCCTGGCGTTGAAGTCAGACGAGGCTTAGGAGGGCAGTTTGTCGGAGTGCGATGACCATGAAACGCATTTACCAATCTAAGCTAGGGCAGCGGCCGCATTCGCAAGCAAGGGCTAATGAGGTATTAGTGGGATAATGCTTAGTCTAGCAGTGGAAGCAACGCGGCTGACAATGACTGCGATTAATAAACAACACAAGTAGCAGAACTCAAGACGCACACGCATAATTAGCATTACACTTTCAGCAGGTTCGACCCTACCTGGGTGAAAAAGGCACTCTTGATCACATAATTTGGGAATGCGCCAATTCCCCAGGCGCCGGCTTAAGCATAACCAGTAGAGAAGCCGAGGAAGTTTCGCTGCGGAGCGAGGACCCCTCAAGCCAGCAGCAAGCCACCCGCCTGGCGGCTGAGGACGTGAAGAAACAACGTAATTTCACTCGTCCTTAGTCTGCGAAGCCTCCCCTACCCGCGACCAACGTCTGCGTGCCGGGACCGGGGATTTTAAGGCTCCTTCTCGGTGGATCAATAACGTTTTCATTCATTCATTCATTCCTACTTCTCGAGACATTTGTGCTCCCTAAAAAAAGGAGTGATATATACCACCGCGTCATGTGTTCTTGCAGGTGTTCTGCTGGGTTTCTGCGTCAACAACCCGGGCTGTCCATGGCAGGCGAGCAGCAGCTGCATTCACCACTGGGCGCAGACTGGCCCAACCAGCCGGGCGCATGGAACGGTCCGTTCACTTCGGACGACGATTTCGGCATGCACCCATTCCTGGGTCGGTCGAACGGCCAGCGAAACCTCTTCTGAGAAAAGCCTCAGCAGCTCCGAACGCAGGAAAGATTCGACGCAGCCGCCACTCCACACTAGTCTGTTCCTCAGAGAAAGACTGCACACCCAGCAGTCTGACTGCGGCGGCACAAATTGGCACAAACAGTTTTTTTGTAGTTTTTGGTTCTTGCTGTGCTGAGTGCGATCCGAAAAAATAAAAACACAGGCGTTTTTTTTTTTCTTTTTCCCCCTGCGTTGCCTGTAGCCACGAAACATAACGCGGAATTTCTGGCACAGCCTGATAGTCGTGCCATTCAAGTTAATTTCACA
Source organism: Amblyomma americanum (assembly GCF_052857255.1). Lineage (NCBI taxonomy): Eukaryota > Metazoa > Arthropoda > Arachnida > Ixodida > Ixodidae > Amblyomma > Amblyomma americanum. Next base: position 55,431,035 of record NC_135503.1, on the reverse strand, counting down.
ACATGGATTCGGCGGTAGCGTGCGACCGCTCGTTCTTAGTGGACGCACACCGCCAGTGTTGGCAACGCGTCACGAACGCCATGACGCAGCACCATATTACCGAACCACAGTGAGAACCGCGAGCTTACAATTCCTCGTCTTACCACAGCACGGATCGGCGATTGATTGCCACCCGTCATTCTTTCCTGTCTCCCATGATAAAGGCTACATGCAATACTCAAAAGATGTTCAAAAAGACAGCTCAGCCTGAGCGGCTGGCTTCCTACTCTGCTTTATGGGAAGGGGAAGAGGGAAGAGAGAGTGGTACTGAGTGAAGGGGGCAGAAGAGAGGTGCTAATGTGATCAAACTCATTGGCAACGGCCCGGATCGCATACGGGAGTTGAGATCCGCAACACGAACGAAAGGAACAAACGCTCAGATTGCCCACAGAGCATTTTCAAGTCTCCCGCCAAGCGCCCAGCTTAAGGTCCATTGATAATGGCACCTCAGTCATAGAACGTTTTATACTGACAGACGGACAGAAAACTTTATTGAGCAAGTGAGTTTTAGACCCAGCTGGGTCACTAAGCCACTGCGCGGTCCCGCACTGCATCAAGTAGGTCATGCCAGGACATGACGTCGGCAGCCCGAGTCAACGCAGCAAGCTGCGATGTCGGGTCTGCAGACAAAGCAGGACCTCCCAGTCCTCCCAGCTCGAGATGGCATGTACTGTCCCCGCGGGGGAGGGTCAGCAGGGCAGCCGAAAAGGATATGGGAGAGAGTGGCGTGGGGGGCACCGCATAGGGAGCATGCAGGGGTTGTGCCGCAATTAAATAGAGGGATAAAAGCAGAGGGGATGACAGAGAGCGGGTCTGGAGGCGTCTGAAGAGGATCTGTTGGAAGTGCGTAAGAGGGGTGGGGAGGAGGGTAAGTCCGACAGTCCAAACGGGCTATTTGCGTGAGCTCCGCAAAGGTGTGCGCCCGCTCCCTCGAGAAACCTGGATCGAGACTGTCCTGAGCCCGGCAAATCAAACCTCGGGCCAATTTATCGGCAGCCTCGTTTCCAGTGTTCCCATAGTGAGCCGGCACCCACTGAACCTCTACCCTGCGCGGTAAATTTTGGGTAGGGGTGGTCAACAATTTCCTGGCAGGGGCGTGAATCCTGCCCCTCGCAAAGTTGGACAGAGCCGTTTTGGAGTCGCTGAAGACGTATTGGGCGTCCGAATGTGCAAGGGCTAGGGCGATGGCGGTCTCCTCTGCCTCCTCAGGCGTAGAGCCCGAGGGAAGACGGTGAGTTAGGGTTGGATTGTAGGCAACTGCTACTGCTTCATGCGCTGTACATGCGGCGTCTACCCAAACGGCATCGTGGGCATGCCCATAATACTTATGGAGGGCATTAGCGCGAGCTACGCGGCGAGGGATTTGGTATTGGGGATGGGCGTTACGAGAAAGGGGTTTCACAACGAGAGGTGTATGGATGTGTCGAGGGATGGCTATAAGGTTTGACTGGTTAGCGGGTATGTTGATGCGAAGGGAAGAGAGTATATGGCAGCAAGTGGCGCTCGTGGCAAGTCTAAGGTACTGTGTCTGAAGGCGCGCGTCAACTAGTTCCTGAATGGTGTTATGCATGCCTAGTGCAAGAAGTTTGGCTGTGCTAGTGCTACAAGGTAGGTTTAGGGCTGCCTTAGTCGCAAGGCGGATCATTGCGTTCACGCGTTCGGTTTCCGTGCGGTTCAATTTGAGATATGGGGTTGCGTATAGAATGCGGCTAAGCGTAAATGCGTGCCCTACTTTCATGCTGTCCGCTTCGTCTAAACCCTTGTTAAGGGAGGACACTCGGCGTAGAAGGTGCAACATGGATTGCGTGGAGGCCTTGAGTCTTTTAAGGGTGTGTTCATTTCGTCCAGAATCCTGCAAGTGGAGGCCAAGAATGCGGAGGGCGGGTGTGACGGGGATAGGGGATCCTTTTAAATTGATTTGGATGGCGAGTTAGCGCCAGATTTTGGCCTAATTAGGAAGATCGTGGACTTAGATGGGGAACATTCGAGCCCGATGGATGACGCGTGAGAGGAGGTGTCTGCTGCTAACTGAAGAATTTCCTCAATTTCCCCGTCAGAGCCATGAGTGGTCCATGTGGTAATATCATCAGCGTACAGGGTATGCTTTAGATGTAGGATTAGAGCCATGGAGTTTGTGAGCTAAGGGGATGAGAGCAACGTTAAAGAAAAGGGGAGAAAGGACCGCCCCTTGCGGGGTTTCGAGCTCTCCTAGTGTATATGGGGATGTGGCAATCTGATCTATGTGCAGGGAGGCAGTGCGGTCCGAGAGAAACGCGCGAGCGTAGTTGTAGGTTTTAGGGCCTACCTGTAGAGCCTGCAGTTCCCATAAGATGACATCGTGTCGAATTCTGTCAAATGCCTTGGTGAGGTCAACTGCCAGGATAGCTTTAGTGTGGTGGGGGATGGTATCATCAAGCACGTCATGCGTAATTTGAAGTAGGGCGTCCTGCGCAGATAGATGCGCACGAAAGCCGAGCATACTGTGGGGGAAAAGGTGGTTGTCTTCCATGTACTTTGTTAGCCGAGGAAGAATTATGTGCTCGAAGACCTTGCCTAGACAGGATGTAAGGGAAATGGGGCGGATATTGTCTATGGTGATAGGCTTGTGGGGTTTTGGAATAAAAATAATTTTTTCATGCTTCCACAAGGCAGGGAGAGTACCTGCCTCCCAACATTCGTTAATGTAGTTGATTAAGTCAGAGATGGAAGGATCGTCAAGGTTTCTGATAGCTGCATTGCTAATTTGATCATTTCCATGAGCGGTATTCCGTAATTTCAATAGGGTGGCGCGATATTCTAATTCTGTAATAAGGGCGTCAAACTCGGGCTGGGGTGGGACTGCATAATCAGGATACTTGCAGGGGAGACCGGGGGTTGTATAGGTGCACTTCCCCTGGGCGAGGAAGGCGTCGGTGTCCTGTCGATGGTTGTGAGCGAGGCGGCGAATGCTAAGGCGCGTCTAAGATTTGGATTGCGTGGGGTCCAGCATGTGCCGTAACAGATGCCAAGCGCGGGTTGTGGAGAGATTGCCGCGGAGACCGTCACAAACCTGAGCCCCGTTAGCTTTGCAAAGAGTGGCACTACATTGTACTATTTGGGATTGAATCTGGGCAAGTTTGAGTTTTAGTCTCCTATTGTGCTTCTGAGTCTTCCACCTTTGCGTTATGTTGTCCTGTGCTGGGAGGAGGTGGGCGAGCTTGCTGTCAATAACAGGGGTGTCTGGGGTAGAGTCGAGCGTTTGAGTGTGTTGGCGAATGTCTTTTTGCAATTGAATAATCCAGGTGTCTAGGTCGAAGGGAGCCTGTGCTGGCTGCGCTTGTCGAAATTTGCGGAGCACGTCCAAATTCGTGTGCTTAACGGTAAATTTGCGCTGAGATCGGCGATAGTTTAGCGTTATTCGAATTAGGTGATGATCGCTGCCTAGTGTGGAAAGCATTCTTTCCCACGGCAGGTGGTCCAAGTTTCTACCAAGCGTGAGGTCTGGGCTAGTATCGGCAGTAACACTGTTACCAATCCGCGTAGGTAAGCTGAAATCATTAAAGATGGTCAGGTGAAGCGCCAGCGTCTCATTGTATAAAATTGTGCCTCTGTGGTTGGCGCGCCGATAGCCCCAGTCCACGTGAGCGCGATTAAAATCTCCGGCAATAAGTAGGGGGTTTGATCCGGCCAACTGGGATGCGGATTTGAGAAGTGAGGGGAGTAAGTTAATTGGCTGACGTGGGAGAAGGTAGCAGTTCAGAAAGAACAGGTTTGATTTTGCAGGGGTGGGCGGTAAGACTTCAATAAGGCTGTTAGCGATAGGGGAGGTAATTACGTACTCCACGTAATGCAAGGATTTACTGACATATGTGACCACCCAAGGAAGATCAGTGGGGTCTGAGGGGATAAAAGCGTATCCTGGCAGCTGCCTGCAAACATTGGCGTCCTGAAGGGCGATAATGTCTGGTGGGGATGACGAACTTGCGATAATTTGCTGCGGAGGATCGCGCTTTCGCCGAAAGCCCCTACAATTCCACTGAATAATCTATAAAGAATTAAGGCCCGTCGGAGGAGCCATGTTGTTGGGTCGTGAGGGGAAGGAGGGGTGTGGAGAGTGGGACTGTGGAAGGATAGTCCGTTGAGAGTCCAGGAGTGAGGCGATTTAAGCGCTCCTCTACCTTGGTCATGATGCTACATATGACACTATCCATTAGACGGGTTATGGTAGATTCAATCATAAGCTGGCACTGTGAAGTGAGCTGCGCAGTAATGCGCTCTGTGATCCTGGCTTCCAAGTTTTGGGCGAATTCCTGAAATATGGCGTCTAGGTCTATTGGTTCGACTGGGCTCTCATCTGGCATTTTTTTAGGGGGAGTTGGGCGGGTTGGGTGGGTGAAGGGGAGGGGGGTGGTGGATGGGGAGATACAGCAGAGGTGGCGGTAGAGAGGGCTGTCCTGAGCTGCTTTACCTCCTCTCGCAGACCCTTCACGTCCGCGTCCTGGGAGGTCCTGGTGTTCGTCCCGGCAGCCTTGGAGGCCCATGTTGCAGTAGACGGGAGGGTCGTTTTCAGCGGAGGAAAGTCGTTCTTGTTCGTTTGCAGCGGAGGAAAGTCATCCTTGTTAGGGGGTATTGCCTTCTGGGGCGATGGGATGCGTGGTTGGGCGGTGCGATTTCTAGCCATGCACGAGCCGGTGCCCGTGAGGTGCTGGCCTCCACAGAGAATGCAGGTGGGGATGCAGGAGGGCACATCTTGCGGTTCATGCTTGTCTCCGCACCGCGGGCAGAGACCAGTGTTGGGGTGCGGGCACACGTCATACCTATGGCCCGGCCGACGACAGTTCGCGCACTTGTCTGGACTTCCCTTGTACGGCGTGCATCTGTACGCTACACTCATGTAGCGTATGGTATGAGGGACTGGTCCGTGCGCAAAGGTGATCAGTACGGCATGAGTCCTACCCAGTCTGCGGGCTGCAATATCAGCGTACGGGTTACGGGTCTGGAGGTCCCGTAGCATCTGCTCCGGCGTCTCCTCCCAGTAGGCTTGCGAGATGACTCCACGCACAGCAGCCGCCGGCGGTGCAATGTAGGCTGCGACAGGGTAAACGGTCTCTTGGAGGACCACTTCCCTGAGCTGGACGAGGTGAAGGGCGGTTGTCTCATGCGGGGTAGCGATCGTGAAGGTGTTTGTATCCTCAGGTGAATATCCCCGAGGTCACGGCCAGCAGCGCTGACTTGCAGGGCTTGCAGGAGTGGCTGCGCCATGGTGCCTTTCTAAGCGAGGCCTCCTCTTGGTCGGTAGACTACCCGTATAGTGCCGGGAGGGAGTGAAGCAAGTTGTTTGCTCCGGTGTGCGACTGCGTGCGTCGCGCGCAGCTGTTCTTGTTGAGGCCTGTATGTAGGCTTGAAAGTCGCAGGGGTAGCTGACGCGGACGCCGTAGGCGTAGATGGAACAGACGCTGCTTGATGGGATATGGCCAGCGTTTCCGCGCTTGAGATTTCACCCTTGTACGCGCGGAGTATCTGGGTCCACTCACTGGGACGAAGCTCTTCCCTCTGCGCTTGCACCTCCATGGCTGCTGGGGGTAGGTGCGCTGTCGGTGAGTGAGGAATGTAGCGCGCCTACGAGGCCCGCCTCGATGAGGCGAGGCTTAGCGCATCGGCACAGCAGGCGGAGACGTTTTCACTTGCCAGTTTTATACTGAATGCCGCACCGAGTGGTGAAAGTTGTGGTCGGAGGAATGCCCAGTAATGCGCTAAACATTCCCTTATGTGCTCTCAGCCAAGCAATAAAAATATTAGCTGCTGAAAAAATACAAACGGCCATTCAACACTTCCCAAGCAGCGGTCTTCGCACCATCCAAAAAAAATCAATTGCTGTAATATTCAGTCTCCCTTCACTAAATTCTGCTTTTGTCGTTCTGTTTGTAAGCTTCTGACTGCAGCCCGGAAAGCCCCGTTTGTAAGCGAAACCGTTGTAAGCTGTCTTTCCGCCACAAGTCGCTTCTGCGCTCAAGCCGGCCCATTTATTTGGCCAATACCCTCAGAACCACATCAGAAACAGAACAAATATCTTTTTTTCCGTACCGCGCACTCCTCTATGATACCGCGTTGAGTGGCCAGCAAACTAATGTAAACTACTGAGTGCGGCAAGCATCATTCCTGCTGCAAATGCTTGATAACTTCAGATTTACAGGTCATCATCATCATCATCATCGCTGTCAGCGTAGCTATAGCCGCTGCAGGAGAAAGGAAAAAAATGAAAATTGGTTTATGGGGAAAGGAAATGGCGCAGTATATCTTCCTCACATATTGACTGACCCCTGAACTGCGCCTTAAGGGAAGAGATAAAGAAGGGAGTGAAAGAAGAAAGGAAGAAAGAGGTGCCGTATTGAAGGGCTCCGGAAAATCTCCCGTATTTGGAAAGCAGACCATGTCTGAATATTTTAATAGCTGTTGTCTTTATGGTTTAAGTAACTTCATATAAACAAAGAGTATCTTCAAGAAAAGCTGCAGTGAACTATGGAAACCACCTCATGTGTACTGGGGTAAACCTACGTCCAAATTGATATCCGCTGGGACTAGCGCCATCGTTAACGCTTCCGGAGGTCGGGATGCCTGTGCCCTATTGGTTATCCTACAGCCTGTAAGCGTATGTTGCGAAGCAACGCTGCAATGCAAAACACAAGTGGGTTGCAGAATCACTGGAAGCGTGGAGCCAGCCGCGCAATCTGTGGACCATGTGTAGTATGCAGCTGCATTTCTCAAACCATTTTCCCTGCAACGGGTGCCGACCAGAGGAAAAGCCAACGTGCCTTTCCTTTATTAATAACCCTCCTTCCCCGCATGACTGCGACGCTCGTCGACAGGCGCACGGCTACTGAGCCGGTGGACTCGGGTTCAATACCGGTCTCGGCGGTCGCGTTTCGATGAAGGCGAAACACAGGAACTAGTAGCCGAATCCGTGCTACACCCATATTGAAATGGAATGAAAATTGGTTTTTTGAGGAAAGGAAATGGCGCAATAATTCTCCCACATATGTCGGTGGACACCCGAACCGCGCCTTAGTGAAGCACTAGAGGAAGGTTGGACTGAAAGAAGAGAGGAAGAGGTGCCGTAGTGGAGGGCTCCGAAATAATTTCGACCACCTGGGGATCTTTAACACGCAACCCGGTCCCAAGGAACAGCTAGCACTCAAGCGCATGCGCCGGCCTTCAGATGAGGCAGCCCAACCAGCTTCGTCGTCATTGGTGTCGGAGCATTGTCGTTTTCGTCATTTCACTGCAGATATTTTCTATTTTCGCTGCTTTCTTTAGGTCATTCCAGTTAAAAACATACTGAGATCAGTGAAACAAAATAGAGTGTTTAGCTTAAAAGCCCAAACTTGAAATATAATCCAGATACCCGGAAACTATCGAAACGCACCACTGACGCTTCTTTCCGTGTTTCATGTGACATTGTAGTTGCAGGGGGAGTTTGTCTTAATTGGGATTCATAGCGATGTACCGCATCCAGACAGAAAGAGCTGATTGATGTGAACTTTGCTGCTCTGGCAATTAACTTACGAGTCGAAATGCCTTCGTGATCTCGCAACACTGCAACCAAGCCCCATAATCATTTGCGCTCTGAAGTTGCGCACAGTATCTATAGGGGATTCACACTATTCTTGTAATCTGAATCCACTGTAAGGGAAGGGATAAAGGAGGGAGTGAAAGAAGAAAGGAAGAGAGAGGTGCCGTAGCGGAGGGCTCCGGTTCGACCAGCAGGGGATCTTTAACGTCCGCAAATCTTGCATTCGCCTGTCTGTTGAGCACAAAGCTTCGCATGCCACTGAAATGATAATTGACGCCACGGTTACGGCAGGATTGATGTCGGCAGTCGGGAACGTCCGTTTCCATGTCTTTGCGTAGCCACAGGCAGTCACGAAAAGAGCGACTGTAAGCAAATGGTTTTACTTGTAACTCGTTGTGAAACGACTTCGTGGTTCCCCAGGCTTTCGCCTGCATCTGACACTTCCTCAATTCAGCTTCCACACCACACAATGTGCGGTCATGACGATAAAGCGAATTAGCCTCAGCTTCGACAAGAATCCTTTGCTGCGGTTTCGACGGCGCCCACTGCGTGGTTCTGAAGCCGATATAAATTGGACTCGCATTCTGTTGCAAGAAGAGCGTGGCAACAACGAGCTCGCCGCTTTCTTTACCGGCATCAAGCACGTCGTAACGCTTGAGCAGCAGCCCGCTCTCTTGATGATGGCTTCGGCATCGCATCTGAGAGAGGATATGCGGTGCGGCAGGCCGGCCAGCCTGCCAGTTTCATTGGTTATTAGCTAATGAAAGGCGCGGTATATCTCTCACTACTCGGTGGACACCTCAACTGCGCCGTAAGAAATGGGAAGGTGGTAGTGAAAGAAAGAAAGAAAGAGGTGCCGTAGTGGAGGGCTCGGGAATAATTTATGACACCTGGGGATCTTTAACGTGCCTCATATCGCACAGAATAAGGGTGCCAGCATGTGCTGATGCGAGCCTGTGAATGCCCCGCACCACATCGAGTGTGCACCTCATCTCGCACTTGAGCGTGATGCCGATAAAAACTGGTTATGTGGAAGGGCAAGCGAACTGATGTGCACATTTTATCCCCTCCCTCACGGTGCGAGGGCGCTCGGGTACTGAGCCGGAGGACATGGGCTCAAACCCACCCTCGGCGACCGCGTTCTGCGACACACGAAAGGTCCGGTTCGAACCCGTGAACTCCGGATCAGTGGAGCGCTCGGCTACTGATCCGGTGTTCCCGGGTTCGAACTCCTGACTGCGGCGGCTGCGTTTTTATGGAGGCAAAATGTTAAGGTGCCCGTGTGCTGTGCGATGTCAGTGCACGTTAAAGGTCCCCTGGTGGTCGAAATTATTCCGGAGCCCTCCACTATGTCACCCCTCTCTTCCTTTCTTCTTTCACTATCTCCTTTATTCCTTCCCTTACAGCACGGTTCAGGTGTACAACGATATATGAGACAGATACTGCGCCATTTCTATTCCCCAAAAAAACAATTATTATTAATATTATTAAAGGCTTCAATGTGTAATGTGATATCAATGCACTTTAAAGACCCACAGGTGGTCAAAATTGTTCCAGAGACCAACCCTGCCCCGCCTCTCTCTTCCTACTTTCATTTCCTCCTTCATTCCGTCCGCCGTGGTGGCTCAGTGTTATGGCGCTCGGCTGCTGACCCGAAAAACGCGGGTTCGATCCCGGCCGGGGAGGTCGAATTTCGATGAAGGCGAAATTCTAGAGGCTCGTGTGCTATGCGATGACAGTGCACGTTAAAGAACCCCAGGTGGTCGAAATTTCTGGAGCCCTTCACTACGGCGTCCCTCATAGCCTGAGTCACTTTGGGACGTTAAACCCCATTACCAAACCAAACCTCCTTTATTCCTTCCCTCAAGGCGTAGTTCCGGAGCCCTCCACTCCAGCACTACCTTCTCTTTTCCTTCTTTCACTTCCACCTGCCTCCCTCCCTTCCCTCACGACAAGCTTGAGGTGTCCACCGAGAAGTAAGACAGCTACTACGCATATACCCTGCAGGGTCTACTCCCCTTCTTGGAAACTATGTGCAGCTCTCGAACCTAGGCCAGAGGGAGGCCGCATTGCTCAGTTCCGACTCGGACACACAGATCCGGGCTGTGACAAGAGCTCTCGAAGTTGCCAAGCACCGCGGGCTCATGGCCACAAGGTAGGACTATACCCTCACACCATCTGCTACTTTGGTCGGTGAACAGTTAATCCTCGTCCTCCTCCTGCGCCATTTCCTTTCCACAAAAGCCACTAATACCTGCCGCGGTGGCTCAGTGCTTAAGGCGCTCGGCTACTGATCTGGAGAACCCGAGTCCGAACCCCACCGCGGCGGCTGCGTTTCGATGCAGACTAAACGCTAAGGAGTCCGTGTGCTGTGCGATGTCAGTGCACGTTAATGATCTTCAAGTGGTCGAAATTATTCCAGAGCGATCCGCAACGGCACCTCTTTCTTCCTTTATTCTTTCACTCCCTCCTTTATCTCTTCCCTAACGGAGCGCTTCAGGTGTAAGCCGATATGTGAGACAGCTACTTAGCCATTTCCTTTTCCTAAAAACCTATTTTCATTTTTCAACACCATCCGTCCTGCAGAGCACCGCGAGTCTCCGCGCTCTGGCGTGAGTGCGGACGGAAACCCGCCGTGGCTTACGTGGATGCCGCCCCGTACCGCTGCTACCCAGCCCACACACTTGCAGTTACTGACAACTCTCTCCGAACCACTTTTGCTGTCTCAGTCTACACTTCGACCTCGGTAGACACCGAGGAGGCAGCTATTGCACTTGAGATCACGCAAACCTCCGCGGAATACATTTTCAGTGACTCCAAGCCTGCGGCCTACAAACGGGTGGCTGAACGGGCGGCACCCCGGCCATGAGTATCTTACGCTCTGGCACCGTCCCGTCTAGCCCCATCAAAATCATCTGGGGGCCCGCTCCGGCGGCCCATCCTGGCGACGAGGCGGCTAATTCCATTGCTCGCGAATCGACTGACCAAACAAGCCCGCCCCCACCGGGAATGAATATGCGCGATGGGCTTGCACTACCCCCTCTCTCGGCTCACTTTCCCCCCTCCGCACAAATCCATTTCCCAACACCACCAGCGCTTATTGCGCCACCTTCAAGCCCATACCTTTCTTACTCCAGCACGCCTTACCCTCCCCCACCCCGGAACGTACTCGCCGGCCAGCCGCTTATGTGACAGCCAAAGAGCCGACTGCGCTCATATCCTATTCTCCTGTCCAGCACACTTTCCCCCTGCCACCTGGCGCCTAACCAGTCCGCAGCAGTGGGAGGCTGTTTTGTTCAGCACCGTGCCGGATCTCTAACTTCGCCTAGCGACCTGTGCGGAGGACGTCGTGACTATGCACCGCCTTGATGCCGCAACGGGCAGCCTGAAGGCCGCCTGCAATGCTGCTGCGTAATTGTCTTTATTTTAAGCCTTAACTTCAATAAAAGTTGTTTTCATCCATCCATCCGCCGGATCGGCTATCGTCGCAAAACTTAAATCCCTGTGCCAAGGAACAGCTCGCGCTCACGCGCGTGCGTCAGTCGTCAGATGAGGCAGCCCAACAAGCTTCGTCGTAGTATTGGCGTGTTCGTCATTGCACTACAGATATTTTGTATTCGCGCTGCTTTCATTAAGACATTCTAGATAAAACACAGTGACATCAATGCAACAAAAATGAGTGCTTAGCTTAAACGCACAGCCTTACAAATATACCCCGTATATCCGGAAACAATCGAAACACACCCCTGACGCTTATTTTCATGCATGTTTCATATGGCACTGTACTTGGAGAAGGAGTTGGTGTTAAATGGTATCAATAGCGCTTTACCACCATTGGGCAAAGAGCCCCCCCCCCCCCCCCCATCTAATAACAGTCTTGTAGGACGTAACGTTGTGAACTTGGGCGGTTTCAACTGCGTGCTTGATACGGTCGCTGATATGCGGGGCACCGGTACGGGTAGATCAGGCTGGAATGCGCGCGAGTTGCGCCCCCTAGTCAACCAGTTTATGCCCTCAGACGCTTATGAGCTCCTGCATGGCGGCGTCTTTGTGTGGACTTGGCGCCACGGACTAACGTCGAGCAGATTAGACAGGGCGTATGCACTGACTGGCCTTTCGAGGAGAGTGTGTGCTATAACTAACGTAACGACGCTGCCATCCTCACAGGTATACATATCAGACCATCGCCCCTTTCCTCGGTCACTCTGGGTTCCGGCGCCTGCAGTGCCTCCTCACAGACCCTGGCATTTGGATGTGCGCATCCTTCACGACGCCAGCACGTGCGAAGGGCTAACGCGGGGCATGCGTTTTTCGGTTGTTGGGGCCGTGCCTGGTGCCTGGGACCGTCTGAAGGAGCAGTGGCGTCATCGTTGCGCCGCTTCTGACCGAGCCCTTAGGGCTCGCGTCTCAGATGAGGTGCTCGTGGTGACGGCGAAGCTGCATATTGCTCAGCGCACCCCGTCGCCTTCGTGGCTTGCGTGCGCACGGAAAGAGGATCGCTTTTGGAACGTCTACAGCGTCTTTTACGTGCCTCCTCTTTGACGGCGACTGCATGGCGTTGTCAGCGTAGTCCAACTGCTCATTCTGAGGTACTTCAGTTTGCGCGCCATGAGCTGTTGTGCCCTCAGGGTGCCCCTGCTTTTACTTTTTCCGCAAGAGATGTGGCCCAGCCAGTTGGCAGGAATTTCAGCGCGGTTTTCGCCAATTTCCGGGATATTGCTCAGTTGCTCCTTCTGGTTGATCGCGATGACGTTTCCGCGCACCTCTTTTTCCGCCCCCCCCCCCTTCCCAATCCCACTTACTCTTCTTGGGAGGCTTTTTATGGACCGCTTAGCCCGCCGGCCAGAAACGGCTGGTGGTGGCCTCCAACATGAGGCAAAACGCTAAGGCGCCCGTGTGCTGTGCGATGTCAGTGCACGTTAATGATCCCCAGTTGGTCGAGTGAGTGTGAGTGAAAAACTTTATTGAGCTCTAGATTCGCTGGTCTTCTGTGGTCTTCAGAAGGCTTGGTTGATCTTGCACAACGGTCGGTTGCCTTTAGTCCAGTGCTCCGCTGGATGCTGTTGCCAGTTGTGCTCGCCGAATCAGACCTTCTTGGTCGACCCGGCGATCGCTGGAGAACACTCCCTCCCACTGCTCCGCACTCGGGTTTGGTATAACGGGCACCACGTCTATCTTCTGGCATGCTCACGTTATTTGATACAGCGTGGGTGTTTCGTGGCACCAGGGGCATTTGTCATTGTATTGTGTGGGATACATTTTGCTGAGTACGTTTAGGTTCGTGTACGAGCCTGTTTGTAGCTGCCTCCACGCGACAGAGACCTCTCTACTAAGAGAGTTGTGCGGTGGTGGATACTGTTTTCTGCAGCCCTTGTAGTAATTTAGTATCGCCGAATAGCCTTGGGGTACAGGTTCGGTCCCCTCGAGGCCGCCTACGTTGGATGCTCGGTAATAAGTGTACCCTCGAGCTATCCTGTCCGCCTCTTGGTTCCCTGCCACTTTCGTGTGTCCCGGCGTCCATTCTATCGTATGCCTAATTGGTTCTTCGTTTTGTTGACATGTTATGTGGTGTCCGGAGCGGAGTATGCGGAGCGCTCCGTGCCCTACTCTTCCGCATAGGTAGTTGTGGCATGCCATTTGTGAGTCTGTAAGGATTGTTAGAGGCCGCTTAGACCGATAGTTCTCCGCTGCCGCCAGAGCAACGGCAACTTCTTCAGCCTCGACTATCGTGCAGTCTAGTAGCGATGCGCTGGTGAACTCGCGTAGGTTCGAATCAATCACCGCTGCTACCGCGTTTCTGTTGCTCTGCCCCGCTGCTCTGGCGTATGTGGCTGCGTCCACGTATACCATCGTTTCTTAGGGTGCTATTGTCTTTTGTAGGTATTCAGCCCTCGCCTGTCTGCTTGCATTGTGTAGGTTGGGATTCATGCTCCTGGGTATGGGTGCTACTTCTGGTGTGTTGCGATACTCGCCCGGAATCGTTTCGGTCCTCTGTATCTCTTGAAGTTGATCGACGCAGCCTAGTTTCTTCAGTAGATCCCTGCAAGATGGGGTCTGCTGTACTCAGCGCAGTTGGCAGACTAGTTGCGCCTCTCTCAATTCCTCGGAGGTGTTGTGTAGTCCTAAGGCTAGGAGCTTTTCGGTTCAGGTGTTGGGGGGAAGGTGGAGTGCGGTTTTGTAGGCTTTGCGTAGAATCGCGTCCGCCTGTTGTACCTCACTCTTGATGGGATTATAGTAGGGGAGGCTGTATGCCACTCGGCTGACCGCCAGGCTTCTGACCAGCTTGAGTGTGTCCTCCTCTCGCATGCCGTGGCGTCTGTGTGAGATGCGCGTGATCATGCGGGCCACTTGTAAGGTGGATGCCTTGGGTAGGGCGAGTGTGTGGGTGCAGCGTTGGTTTGACTGTATCCCCACCCCCAGGATTCTGATGAGCGTCTTTTCCGGTATCGGCTTCCCCTCGAGGTAGGCGATGAGCTTTAACTCGTCGCTGGTGGGGACTGTGCGGTTTTGCTTTCCTCTCCAAACTCTCAGGAACTCGGACTTCTCAGTGGAGCACGCTAGCCCTCCTGCCCTGACGTAATCCACTACGCAGGTGGCTGCCTCTTGTAACTTGTTTCTCTCTGAGCGAGCCTGTGTTCACCCAGATGGTGATGTCGTCGGCATACATGGCATGGTGTATGCCATCGATTTTTTTAACTATTTTGCCAAGCCAATCATGGCTATGCTGAAAAGCGTGGGGGAGATGACCGACCCTTGAGGCGTACCTTGGTTTGGAGTAAGGAACTTCTCTGATCGGAGCTCTCCGTGGCCAATCGTTGCCGTTCTGTTTGAAAGGAAAGCTTTGACGTAGCCGTAGACTCTCCTCCCGCAGTTCAGGTCGTTCATTCCCGTGAGGATAGCCTCGTGGCTTACATTGCCATTATTATATTCTCCCCGCTCCTGGGGACGTTCCCGGGTACTTCTCTGATTTGAAGCAGTACGTCTTGGGTCGATAATTTTTTTCTGAAGCCGAACATGCTGTGGGGTTACAGTTCGTTGTCCTCCATGTACTGTTGTAGTCTCAGCGTCATCACTCGTTCGTACAGTTTTCCCAGGCACGATGTGAGCGAGATCGGTCTGAGGTTCCCAATTTGCAGTTTCTTGCCCGGTTTAGGAATCATGACAACCTCCGCATGCTTCCATTCCTCGGGGACGGTCTCCGCTTCCCACTGTTTGTTGAGAAAGTCGATTAATTCTGTGACTAACTCATCACTGAGGTTGGGGATGAGTGCGTTAGTGATCTTGTCTGCACCGGCAGCCGTGTGTCTGGTTGTGTTCCGAATAGCTGCGTAGACCTCTTCTCGCGTTTTCTCTTGCCCGGTAGCGCTCTGCGTAAGCTGCTGGGTTTGTGTCCCCGAAGCTATCCTGTCCGCCTCTTGGTTCCCTGCCACTTTCGTGTGTCCCGGCGTCCATTCTATCGTATGCCTAATTGGTTCTTCGTTTTGTTGACATGTTATGTGGTGTCCGGAGCGGAGTATGCGGAGCGCTCCGTGCCCTACTCTTCCGCATAGGTAGTTGTGGCATGCCATTTGTGAGTCTGTAAGGATTGTTAGAGGCCGCTTAGACCGATAGTTCTCCGCTGCCGCCAGAGCAACGGCAACTTCTTCAGCCTCGACTATCGTGCAGTCTAGTAGCGATGCGCTGGTGAACTCGCGTAGGTTCGAATCAATCACCGCTGCTACCGCGTTTCTGTTGCTCTGCCCCGCTGCTCTGGCGTATGTGGCTGCGTCCACGTATACCATCGTTTCTTAGGGTGCTATTGTCTTTTGTAGGTATTCAGCCCTCGCCTGTCTGCTTGCATTGTGTAGGTTGGGATTCATGCTCCTGGGTATGGGTGCTACTTCTGGTGTGTTGCGATACTCGCCCGGAATCGTTTCGGTCCTCTGTATCTCTTGAAGTTGATCGACGCAGCCTAGTTTCTTCAGTAGATCCCTGCAAGATGGGGTCTGCTGTACTCAGCGCAGTTGGCAGACTAGTTGCGCCTCTCTCAATTCCTCGGAGGTGTTGTGTAGTCCTAAGGCTAGGAGCTTTTCGGTTCAGGTGTTGGGGGGAAGGTGGAGTGCGGTTTTGTAGGCTTTGCGTAGAATCGCGTCCGCCTGTTGTACCTCACTCTTGATGGGATTATAGTAGGGGAGGCTGTATGCCACTCGGCTGACCGCCAGGCTTCTGACCAGCTTGAGTGTGTCCTCCTCTCGCATGCCGTGGCGTCTGTGTGAGATGCGCGTGATCATGCGGGCCACTTGTAAGGTGGATGCCTTGGGTAGGGCGAGTGTGTGGGTGCAGCGTTGGTTTGACTGTATCCCCACCCCCAGGATTCTGATGAGCGTCTTTTCCGGTATCGGCTTCCCCTCGAGGTAGGCGATGAGCTTTAACTCGTCGCTGGTGGGGACTGTGCGGTTTTGCTTTCCTCTCCAAACTCTCAGGAACTCGGACTTCTCAGTGGAGCACGCTAGCCCTCCTGCCCTGACGTAATCCACTACGCAGGTGGCTGCCTCTTGTAACTTGTTTCTCTCTGAGCGAGCCTGTGTTCACCCAGATGGTGATGTCGTCGGCATACATGGCATGGTGTATGCCATCGATTTTTTTAACTATTTTGCCAAGCCAATCATGGCTATGCTGAAAAGCGTGGGGGAGATGACCGACCCTTGAGGCGTACCTTGGTTTGGAGTAAGGAACTTCTCTGATCGGAGCTCTCCGTGGCCAATCGTTGCCGTTCTGTTTGAAAGGAAAGCTTTGACGTAGCCGTAGACTCTCCTCCCGCAGTTCAGGTCGTTCATTCCCGTGAGGATAGCCTCGTGGCTTACATTGCCATTATTATATTCTCCCCGCTCCTGGGGACGTTCCCGGGTACTTCTCTGATTTGAAGCAGTACGTCTTGGGTCGATAATTTTTTTCTGAAGCCGAACATGCTGTGGGGTTACAGTTCGTTGTCCTCCATGTACTGTTGTAGTCTCAGCGTCATCACTCGTTCGTACAGTTTTCCCAGGCACGATGTGAGCGAGATCGGTCTGAGGTTCCCAATTTGCAGTTTCTTGCCCGGTTTAGGAATCATGACAACCTCCGCATGCTTCCATTCCTCGGGGACGGTCTCCGCTTCCCACTGTTTGTTGAGAAAGTCGATTAATTCTGTGACTAACTCATCACTGAGGTTGGGGATGAGTGCGTTAGTGATCTTGTCTGCACCGGCAGCCGTGTGTCTGGTTGTGTTCCGAATAGCTGCGTAGACCTCTTCTCGCGTTTTCTCTTGCCCGGTAGCGCTCTGCGTAAGCTGCTGGGTTTGTGTCCCCGAAGCTATCCTGTCCGCCTCTTGGTTCCCTGCCACTTTCGTGTGTCCCGGCGTCCATTCTATCGTATGCCTAATTGGTTCTTCGTTTTGTTGACATGTTATGTGGTGTCCGGAGCGGAGTATGCGGAGCGCTCCGTGCCCTACTCTTCCGCATAGGTAGTTGTGGCATGCCATTTGTGAGTCTGTAAGGATTGTTAGAGGCCGCTTAGACCGATAGTTCTCCGCTGCCGCCAGAGCAACGGCAACTTCTTCAGCCTCGACTATCGTGCAGTCTAGTAGCGATGCGCTGGTGAACTCGCGTAGGTTCGAATCAATCACCGCTGCTACCGCGTTTCTGTTGCTCTGCCCCGCTGCTCTGGCGTATGTGGCTGCGTCCACGTATACCATCGTTTCTTAGGGTGCTATTGTCTTTTGTAGGTATTCAGCCCTCGCCTGTCTGCTTGCATTGTGTAGGTTGGGATTCATGCTCCTGGGTATGGGTGCTACTTCTGGTGTGTTGCGATACTCGCCCGGAATCGTTTCGGTCCTCTGTATCTCTTGAAGTTGATCGACGCAGCCTAGTTTCTTCAGTAGATCCCTGCAAGATGGGGTCTGCTGTACTCAGCGCAGTTGGCAGACTAGTTGCGCCTCTCTCAATTCCTCGGAGGTGTTGTGTAGTCCTAAGGCTAGGAGCTTTTCGGTTCAGGTGTTGGGGGGAAGGTGGAGTGCGGTTTTGTAGGCTTTGCGTAGAATCGCGTCCGCCTGTTGTACCTCACTCTTGATGGGATTATAGTAGGGGAGGCTGTATGCCACTCGGCTGACCGCCAGGCTTCTGACCAGCTTGAGTGTGTCCTCCTCTCGCATGCCGTGGCGTCTGTGTGAGATGCGCGTGATCATGCGGGCCACTTGTAAGGTGGATGCCTTGGGTAGGGCGAGTGTGTGGGTGCAGCGTTGGTTTGACTGTATCCCCACCCCCAGGATTCTGATGAGCGTCTTTTCCGGTATCGGCTTCCCCTCGAGGTAGGCGATGAGCTTTAACTCGTCGCTGGTGGGGACTGTGCGGTTTTGCTTTCCTCTCCAAACTCTCAGGAACTCGGACTTCTCAGTGGAGCACGCTAGCCCTCCTGCCCTGACGTAATCCACTACGCAGGTGGCTGCCTCTTGTAACTTGTTTCTCTCTGAGCGAGCCTGTGTTCACCCAGATGGTGATGTCGTCGGCATACATGGCATGGTGTATGCCATCGATTTTTTTAACTATTTTGCCAAGCCAATCATGGCTATGCTGAAAAGCGTGGGGGAGATGACCGACCCTTGAGGCGTACCTTGGTTTGGAGTAAGGAACTTCTCTGATCGGAGCTCTCCGTGGCCAATCGTTGCCGTTCTGTTTGAAAGGAAAGCTTTGACGTAGCCGTAGACTCTCCTCCCGCAGTTCAGGTCGTTCATTCCCGTGAGGATAGCCTCGTGGCTTACATTGCCATTATTATATTCTCCCCGCTCCTGGGGACGTTCCCGGGTACTTCTCTGATTTGAAGCAGTACGTCTTGGGTCGATAATTTTTTTCTGAAGCCGAACATGCTGTGGGGTTACAGTTCGTTGTCCTCCATGTACTGTTGTAGTCTCAGCGTCATCACTCGTTCGTACAGTTTTCCCAGGCACGATGTGAGCGAGATCGGTCTGAGGTTCCCAATTTGCAGTTTCTTGCCCGGTTTAGGAATCATGACAACCTCCGCATGCTTCCATTCCTCGGGGACGGTCTCCGCTTCCCACTGTTTGTTGAGAAAGTCGATTAATTCTGTGACTAACTCATCACTGAGGTTGGGGATGAGTGCGTTAGTGATCTTGTCTGCACCGGCAGCCGTGTGTCTGGTTGTGTTCCGAATAGCTGCGTAGACCTCTTCTCGCGTTTTCTCTTGCCCGGTAGCGCTCTGCGTAAGCTGCTGGGTTTGTGTCCCCGAAGCTATCCTGTCCGCCTCTTGGTTCCCTGCCACTTTCGTGTGTCCCGGCGTCCATTCTATCGTATGCCTAATTGGTTCTTCGTTTTGTTGACATGTTATGTGGTGTCCGGAGCGGAGTATGCGGAGCGCTCCGTGCCCTACTCTTCCGCATAGGTAGTTGTGGCATGCCATTTGTGAGTCTGTAAGGATTGTTAGAGGCCGCTTAGACCGATAGTTCTCCGCTGCCGCCAGAGCAACGGCAACTTCTTCAGCCTCGACTATCGTGCAGTCTAGTAGCGATGCGCTGGTGAACTCGCGTAGGTTCGAATCAATCACCGCTGCTACCGCGTTTCTGTTGCTCTGCCCCGCTGCTCTGGCGTATGTGGCTGCGTCCACGTATACCATCGTTTCTTAGGGTGCTATTGTCTTTTGTAGGTATTCAGCCCTCGCCTGTCTGCTTGCATTGTGTAGGTTGGGATTCATGCTCCTGGGTATGGGTGCTACTTCTGGTGTGTTGCGATACTCGCCCGGAATCGTTTCGGTCCTCTGTATCTCTTGAAGTTGATCGACGCAGCCTAGTTTCTTCAGTAGATCCCTGCAAGATGGGGTCTGCTGTACTCAGCGCAGTTGGCAGACTAGTTGCGCCTCTCTCAATTCCTCGGAGGTGTTGTGTAGTCCTAAGGCTAGGAGCTTTTCGGTTCAGGTGTTGGGGGGAAGGTGGAGTGCGGTTTTGTAGGCTTTGCGTAGAATCGCGTCCGCCTGTTGTACCTCACTCTTGATGGGATTATAGTAGGGGAGGCTGTATGCCACTCGGCTGACCGCCAGGCTTCTGACCAGCTTGAGTGTGTCCTCCTCTCGCATGCCGTGGCGTCTGTGTGAGATGCGCGTGATCATGCGGGCCACTTGTAAGGTGGATGCCTTGGGTAGGGCGAGTGTGTGGGTGCAGCGTTGGTTTGACTGTATCCCCACCCCCAGGATTCTGATGAGCGTCTTTTCCGGTATCGGCTTCCCCTCGAGGTAGGCGATGAGCTTTAACTCGTCGCTGGTGGGGACTGTGCGGTTTTGCTTTCCTCTCCAAACTCTCAGGAACTCGGACTTCTCAGTGGAGCACGCTAGCCCTCCTGCCCTGACGTAATCCACTACGCAGGTGGCTGCCTCTTGTAACTTGTTTCTCTCTGAGCGAGCCTGTGTTCACCCAGATGGTGATGTCGTCGGCATACATGGCATGGTGTATGCCATCGATTTTTTTAACTATTTTGCCAAGCCAATCATGGCTATGCTGAAAAGCGTGGGGGAGATGACCGACCCTTGAGGCGTACCTTGGTTTGGAGTAAGGAACTTCTCTGATCGGAGCTCTCCGTGGCCAATCGTTGCCGTTCTGTTTGAAAGGAAAGCTTTGACGTAGCCGTAGACTCTCCTCCCGCAGTTCAGGTCGTTCATTCCCGTGAGGATAGCCTCGTGGCTTACATTGCCATTATTATATTCTCCCCGCTCCTGGGGACGTTCCCGGGTACTTCTCTGATTTGAAGCAGTACGTCTTGGGTCGATAATTTTTTTCTGAAGCCGAACATGCTGTGGGGTTACAGTTCGTTGTCCTCCATGTACTGTTGTAGTCTCAGCGTCATCACTCGTTCGTACAGTTTTCCCAGGCACGATGTGAGCGAGATCGGTCTGAGGTTCCCAATTTGCAGTTTCTTGCCCGGTTTAGGAATCATGACAACCTCCGCATGCTTCCATTCCTCGGGGACGGTCTCCGCTTCCCACTGTTTGTTGAGAAAGTCGATTAATTCTGTGACTAACTCATCACTGAGGTTGGGGATGAGTGCGTTAGTGATCTTGTCTGCACCGGCAGCCGTGTGTCTGGTTGTGTTCCGAATAGCTGCGTAGACCTCTTCTCGCGTTTTCTCTTGCCCGGTAGCGCTCTGCGTAAGCTGCTGGGTTTGTGTCCCCGAAGCACTTAACGCGTACCTTCTCCAGGAGTTCCGCGTCTGGTCCCTCGAACTCGTGGATGAGCCACTAGATGGCTTTGTTGTTTTCTTCCTTGGTCTTGGTCGGATCTATGAGAGCCTTGAGGACATGCCACGTCCTCGCTGTGCTCAAAGTTCGGCCGAGGGAGTCGCTGAATTGCTGCCAATTTTGCCCTTACCAATAATTGCAAGGTGTTTACCGTAGTTGTCGTGGACAATGAGGGCAGTGTCATTAACGCTGCTACTGTTCGGACTGATAGGCCAGAGGTCGCAGAGCAAGCGGCTATTGCGCTCGCTCTGGTTGACAGGCGCAGGCCTTTTGTATATACTGGGCTCGGCGGCTAAGGTTGCTTTTAAAATTATGCAGACCTGTGAGATCTCTCAACACTACTTATGTTGGTTCCCTGCTCACATTGGGATGATTGAGGGAACCCCTCCGAATCTCAATGAGTCCGCTCATGAGGCAGCGCCAGATCTTACCCTCCGCTCTGCCCCGCGCCACGGTGTGGCGGTACTCCCCGAAAACAGAGACCCCTTCCACATACAATGAGATTACGAAGTATTACCTTCTTAATCGCCGGGTTTGCGGTTTGCTGCATCCTAAACAGGGCTCAGGCACTTACATTGCGCTTACTACAGACTGGTACTTATCCTTGCCCACGGAGGTAGAACATGTTTTATCCTGAGACGTATACAGAGCCTTATTGCCAGGATTGTGGTGCCTTAGCCACACTCGAACATATGCTCTGGCCTTGCGAAAGAATTGAAGACTCGGCGATCAAAGACGCGTCCAGGTTGGAGGCTGCACTTCGCAGCCCGGACCTGGATGAAAAATTCTGAGCGGTCCAGCAGGCTCACGACGTGGTCGTGAGGCTTGGCCTTCCGCTCCCGACGTGGGAGCAGCCCGCTTAGTGGTTAATTACCCCTACTTGCAGGACCAAATAAAGTTTTCCATTCATCCATCCTCTGCTTTCGCTATGACTTCTGCGATCTTAAGCTTTAGCTTCCTGTTGTACATTTGTTTCTTCCACCTCTTGGTGAGCCCGCGTCTAGCTTCCCACAGCTTGAGCAGGCTGGCGTCTACCTCGGGTGTCTGCGTAGTTCGCGCGATTTCTTTGGTGCACTTGCGCTGTTTTTCCTTGAGCATGTTTCCCAACTCTTCTATCGATTGGATCTCTTTCTCGGCGAGATTCCCATCGCATGCCTCTCGAAAAGCGCTAATAATAATAACAATTAGTTTAGGGGGGAAAGGAAATGGCGTAGTATGTCTCATATATCGGTGGGCACCTGAACCGCGCCGTAAGGGAAGGGATAAAAGAGGGAGTGAAAGAAGAAATGAAGAAAAAGGTGCCGTAGTGGAGGGCTCCGGAATAAATTCCACCACCTAGAGATCTTTAACGTGCACTGACATCGCACAGCGCACGGACGCCTTAGCGTTTTACCTCTATAAAAACGCAGCCGCCGCGGTCGGGTTCGAACCCTGGAACTCCGGATCAGTAGCCGAGCGCCCTAACCACTGAGCCACCGCGGCTGGTTATCTCGAAAAGCGCTCTTGTCCACAATTTTTGCCGATCCCAGCTGACGCTTTAGCTTGTCCGAGGTTACTTACGTCTTCAGTATGTAGTGGTCACTATCCAGGTTCTCTAACAGGTTCCCCACTCTGCTTGTTCCGCTCCTCGTATGAACGTGAGTTCGTGGCAGGTGTCGGTACTAACGCTGTTTCCGATTCTGGTTGGAGTGTCTGGGTCTGTGAGGAGGTAACAGTCGGTGTTCTCTGCTGCCACCGCTAGCGTTTTGCCTTTTGGGTTTGCTGATTGGTATCCCCACCTTTTTTCCATGGCGTTGAAGTCTTTCGCTACTTTGCGTGCGCTGTGGAAAAGCTCGTAGAATTTTGCCTTCTTTTTGTTTTTGTTTCTTTTCTTTGGTATAATGTCTACTATCACGTACTCTACGTCGGTGTCGGCTATCCTGTCGTGGCTTATGGCGATGAGTGCCTTGCTGACTAGGGTTGCCGTTCTTCCTTTCTCTTGAGTCTCGTAACACGTGTACCCTGCGAGTGTTGGTGTGATGCCCGTCTCTTGAAGCGCTATGATGTCAGGCGATGTTTGCTGCGTGTGAATGCATTGTTGGAGGAGGCCCTGCTTTTTATAGTAGCCTCTGCAGTTCCATTGCCATATAGCTAAGGTTTCTTGCTTGCTTTAAGTTGTACTGGCCATGTTTAATCTTCCGTGGTGTTTGCGAATGTGTTGGCGAGGGGTGCCAGCCCGGGGCGGTGGTAGGTCTTCTCTCTAATGTTCTCGGTAAACTTCTGCTTGCAGGTGCTTCTCCAGAGGTCTGTGACTTGTAATTACACTTGCTGCATTTGTTGCTGCTGTTGCTGCATCATCTGCTGCATCATTTGCTGAATCTCTGCTGTAAACTTGGCGAAATCCTCGTTGCTTGCTTGCGACGGGGCTTGGGTTTGTACGGTTTGCGGCTCCGGAGGGGTGTTCGACCTAAGGTCTCGCACTGCCTTCGTTAGCTCTGCAATTTGGCGTTCTAGCTCTTCCTGCATAGCGCGTAATAGCACTAATTCGCGTCTCAGCGCTATTTTCTCCGCGTCCTCCTGTCTAGGCTGTTCGCGGTTGCTGTTTGTGTTGCAGGTGGCCGAAATTATTCCGGAGACCTCCACTGAGGCACCTCTTTCTCCCTTTCATCTTTCACACCCTCCTTTATCATTTCCCTTACGGCACGGTTCGGGTGTCCACCAAGACACGTAAGAGTTACTGTGCCGTCTCTCTTCCTAAAAAAATAAATTTCCTTTCTTCTTTTTTCGCCTGCACAGAAACGCGGCCGCCACCTTTCGGTGGAGTCAAAAACTACCAGTAAAGAAACAGCGATTATATTAAAGTTTTTGTGACTCACGTACGTGACCTACACTGATCTTCAGCGTGATATCCATCGCTCGGCGTTTTAAAACGAAAAAGGTCAGAAGAAATTCGATTACAATTTTTGTACCTGTCGTAAAGGAATATAACGAGGTGATACATGTAGTAACCTCTTTCGTTACAACAAAGAAAGCGTACAACCAAAATTTGGTGCCAATATATATTCTTTAATAAATTGTGGTCACCAGAGACTGAAATATGCAAGGATTTGGAACGGCCAAAAGGTGCTGATTTATCGGAAGGGGGGGGGGCGGAGTCGAGAGAAAAGGTCCCTCCCCTCTCCCTACCCTCCACGTGAAATTCCACATAGGCAAACAACGCTGAACCCTATTTATTCGACGAAAAAAAGTGCAATAAATACATGGTTCAAATGAGAACCCCCTCCTATCGTCACCTCTAATAGTGACCCATTAATCCCCCTATGATGGGCCGAAGTGCTGACATTTCATCACCTTCCTGGATATCGTCCACTGTTTATAACGCCGACCATTACCACAGGGTCGCTATCCACTCAAGAGCCACTCATTCTCCCTTCTGAATGACGATTGTGCCTTCAGATTTTTTACCGGGCTACTAGTGCACTAAAATGTGTGAAAGCACCCAGTTAAGATTCTCGAGGTAACGGCAAGGCCCCGAAACGTTGTCATCGTTCCAAACGGAGCCCACAGACACGCCACTAGAGCTTCTGCCGGATGGCTTTCTCACTTCTCAACTATACTGGCAAAGAAGCCAGCTTCGGCGGGGCTAGTTGTGGTGCGTCCGTGTGTACGGAGTCTGCAGTGCGCTCCAGAATTCAGCCCGAGAGAATTACGCGCTGTTAAGAGCTCTTATAACGAATTAGTTTTTGACCGAACAATGTATATAACGAAGAAATTGCGAATCCTTTAAAAAATGCTTTAGAAAAATTGCTTGCCTTCGGCGCCTTGTACCTACGAACTAAAATTTTCTCACAAACGAATGTAAAATAGTCTCTTTATCTCCCAAGACAAGAACTATCAGTTCCCGCTGCGTTATTCCCTTCGAACCGATGCGCAAAGCTGCTCGACCGTCAACCGCATTAGCAACACCCATTCTAATTTCATCGCAAGCATTGTACCGCAGCCTTCAGACCCAGGATCGCCCTCGCTTGAACCGTGTAAAGTACAGCTTGACTGCCAAGTTGTTCAAGGCCATCCGTGATCTTAACTAAACGATAGACCCACCACGGTGGCTAGGACGATAGGCTGCCGAATCTGAAAAAGCGTAATTGACTCTCGGCCGCGCTTCGATGGCGGCGCAATGCAAAAATTTCGTGAGGTTTAACTCTTCCAAGCCTAGACAACCTGAGCGAAAGCTCTGTTCCTTTGCTTCTCAAGTTCTCGTCGCTCCTCGGTTTCAGCGGCTGGTTTAGATCGCGTCCTCTGCGGAACACCTTCTCGGCGAACTATATCGACTGGATGATCGGACGCGGCTTGATGACGACGCCGAAGAGCTCACACACCCGGTCAAGCGCGTGCCTCATCCATGGCGAAACTGAAGGAGAAACCGCCGACGTAGCAACTGTTACACCCTCTCCTAGTCACTCGGTATCACAACGGCGAAGCCGGATAGGACGCGCAGCTGCGCCTCTGCCAGCCTGCCTTCCTTGATCCTGTAACGGAATCGGAAGACCAAACGCCACTTCCGGACGTCTTCCAACATCAATCAATCGTCAGAAAACAATACCTAAGGGTATGCATCGAAGCAGACACGATGGGGGAGACGAAAAGCGAGAGATGATGCGTTGAAAGCCGAGTATGACTGCTACTCCCATGTAGCATACGTTGATGCAGTGAGCGGGGAAGAAATAATTAACACGGCTGTGGTTGAAGCAGCCTCAGTTGTAGAAGTCGAAGAGGCTGCCGTGGCGCTAGCCATCACGGATCCATCGACGCACACCTTCTTAAGTGACTCCAAGCGGGCCATTACGAATTTCTGTAAACGCGCGGTAGGCAAGACGGCAGCTCGCATCATGCGGGGTTGCAATCCAAAACATTTAATACAGCTGGTATGGGTCCCAGCTCATTCAGGGGATCCGGGGAGCGAGGACGCAGATCGTATAGCCCGAGCTCTGATGAACCGGGACATCAGCCCCTCAGACTCAGACCCCTTGGTGAAGCACTGACCACGTACCATGCGATAACTAACTATTATAAGGATAGGAGGCGAATTTTTCCTTCTCCGCATGCGGACCTCAGCAAAGCACAGCCCACGATGCTAAGAAGGACCCAGACTCGACTCATTCTAAGCCCCCAAAGGTTATCATTACGAACGGGGAGCATAATCCCGCCTGCCATAATCCCGCCCCATAAGATTATGTTATGGGGATGTGAGCTCAAGCCTCCTCCTCGTAAGCTCCTTTAAGCTCCCTCCAAGGAGAGCTGGACTCAACTGCTAGTGAAGCCGGAGAAGACAATACAGGAAGCGCTTGTAAACTGGGCCTTGGAGATCACCCCTGTATGGGGGTCACATTGAGGTACAGTCGATCACGATCTATAAATCCTTGGCAGTAAAGTTGTTTCTCTCTTTCTAATCACATGGTATCACAGCGGCGGAGCCGGTAAGCGCGGGCAGGTGCGCCTTTCAAGTCATGTGGTTTGGCTGCGCTCCGAGGCCACAAGGTCAAACGCGCATCAAGATTGACCTTGGAAGGCATGTCGCAATAGAGCTTTTTCTCTAAAAACGCGCCCCATGTGCTGCGCTGTCCGATATCAGAGCACACGTTAAATAACAGAGTTGCAGAAACTAACCATCAGCACTCCAGTACGACGCCTCTTTCTGTCCCTTCTTTCGGTACTTCCGGCTCCTCCCTCATAGATCGGTTAAGGTGTCCACCGAGGAGAGAGGCAACTTTTGCTCCTTTCCTTTCCTCATAAGCAATGTAATTTTATTTATTAAAATGACTGTAATTTAGCAACATCGGCTCCCTCCCAAATTCGTTATAACCGGATTTGGGTGTACCTTTCTCCACACGTGACAACAGTTAGAACTGAATATATACAATGGAAGCAGCAAGACTTCCTCTATCCAGAGATGCTTCTTTCGCACGAGCAGTTTCATGCGCGGCTAAGTCACAGCCTCACACGCTTAAGTGCGAGAGAGAAATGGCATTCGTGCATTTTCATTTAAAAGCTAAGTAAGAAAAAGAAATAAGCCCGAAATTTTTAGCAACGGCTGCATTACTTCACCTCGATAACATTTTGCGGCCGTAAAAAGCGAAGTTAATTTTCCATCGCAAACAATCAAATAAAAAATTTACACTGGCGCCAAAATGATCACTTTGTCTTGTTGCAAAGTCATCGCTGATTGCCTCTCTCTGTTTTACCGACTGCCTCACTAAGCCCTTTCTCCAATCAAGCGCTCTCTTTATGGCAGCAGGGAAGGATCCACGCTAGTCAATGCTGTTGTGTAGAGGAATGACATTACGGAATTTTAAGCAATGGCATTACGCAGGTGGCCGAGGGTCTTGTCCGAATATATTGCAGTGCATGCAGTTGCTACCGTCGGCGCGCACGATAGTTCGCAATTCCACCAAAAGTTTGTGACCACATCTGTTCACTCGGCGAAAAATAACCGCTCTTTACATGCCAGATTTTGCGTCCACTTGAACAAAATATATAGTAATGTGCGACGCTCGCACCGGCGCATTAAAAACAACAGCAAAAATTTCCATTTTCCAACACACTTTCCAGTGCCACTTTTTGTCATCATCAGCGCCAAGCTTCAAGCGACGATGAGGACGCGGTAGAAGCATGCTGGCGCTGCCTGAAAGGACCTACGCTTACTAAAAGATGAGCAGTGCAAGCAGCGGATGAAACTTTGCTTCTGAAATTCCAGTCGCGAGATTCATGACAGCTACACAGGTATCACGAAAGCGTGCATAGCAAACGACGCACCAGCTCGACCGAACCAAGATGGAAACCAGAAGCTGTGGGCGCGGTGTTGCCAGACCGCCAATCAGTTTTGCATATCTATTGGAGGTGCATATGACGGCTGTTCAATTCCATGTCGCGAGGTAACCTTCGGCCTAACAGACGTATACTATATGCAACGAGAAATCTTACGAGAGCACCTGCAACGGTGTATACAGCGAAAGTCCGGATAACTGCCGCCGCATTGACGTCCGCAGTGGTGCACTCCTGCTCACACATGTGCCGACCCCTACGCGTTCTGTGTGCGCCGCTTCGGGTGGCGATGCTTTCACAGCTTTCACATCCCAGCTCTCGCGCCTCACTACGCTGGGCGCCCCCTTTTTTTGTACTATCTCCGTATACATACAGATGTTAGAGGCACCGATAGCTTTTCGCGTAACAGTACTAAGGCTTTCAACTTAGCCTTTCCGAGCCCTATTCATATACTGCTTTAGTATTCTCCAGTTACATTTGCATTCACTCGGTTCAGGTACGAGAAGCAACAGGATTTCAACAAAATACATTGCCAGTCCATTATTAGCCTTGTCAGTGTCATTTTAAAAGTTTTTGCTCACAAATGTCCAAACATACACTCAGAAACGTTGGCGAGATATGTACCCAAACATTCAGGGGGGGGGGGGGCATATTGTTAACCTAAAGTGCGGTGAAGAGGAAGCCTTTAACACGGTGCTGCTGCTTGTGTCGATGATGTGTGGTGATGTTGATTAAAGACTACACAATAAGCTATCATTACAGAGTGCACAGTAGAAGTAGGCAGTAGGATGGTTCGATAGGATACCGGCAAGCTATGTTAGGAGACGAAAGATCAGATTAGGAAACGACAACGCATGAGGGCGTCTAACCCTGCAGACAGGATAGAACTAGCAGAGCTTTTGAAGTTAATAATTAAGCGCAAGGTAGCCGACATAAGGAAGTTCAATATGGTGAGAATCAAGCATGTTCTAAAGAACAGAGGTAGCCTGAAAGGAGTGAAGAGGAAATTAGGCATTGGTAAAAACCAGATGTATGCGTTAAGAGACAAGGGGGGCAATGTCATTATCAACATGGATAAGATAGTTAAAGTAGCTGAAGAGTTCTACACAAATCTGTACAGTAGTCAATGTAATCAGACCGTTAATGAGAGACAGCAGCACACAGCAAAGCGTCATCCTGCCAGTAAAGAAAGAGGAAGTACAGAAAGCCTTAGGAGCAATGCAAAGGGGAAAAGCAGCTGGTTAGGACCAGGTAACAGCAGATCTATTGAAGGACGGAGGGGAAATTGTGCTAGAAAAACTAGCCACCCTGTATACGCAATGCCTCATGACCTCGACTGTACCAGAAGCTTGGAAGAACGCAAACATTATCTTAATTCATAAGAAACGAGACACGAAGGATTTGAAAAATTACAGACCGATCAGCTTACTATCCGTTGCCTACAAGGTATTTACTAACGTAATAACAGAGTCATGGGAACCTTGGAATTTAATCAATCAAATGATCAGGCAGGCATTCGTAAAGGATATTCCATGATAGATTATATTCACACTATCAATCGGGTGATTGAGAAATGCGCAGAATATAACTATCCCCTATATATATAGCCTTCATTGATTATGAGAAACCATTCAACTGAGTGGAAACCTGAGCAGTCATACAGGCACTGTGGAATCGGGGTGTAGAAAAGCCTTATGTCAAAATACTGGTATACATAGCAACTGCACAGCTACTACAGTCCTCCATAAAGTCAGCAATAAAATTCCAACAAGGGCGTCAGGCAAGGAGACACGATCACGCCAATGCTATTCACTGCCTGTTTACAGGAGGTATTCCGAGGCCTGAACTGGGAACAGTTTGGGATAAGAGTTAATGGAGAATACCTAAATAATCAGCGATTCGCTGATGACATTGTTTTGCTGAGTCACTCAGGAGATGAAATGCAAAGCATGATCAATTATTTAAACAGGCAGATCAGAACAGTGGGTCTAAAAATCAAAATGCCGAAAACCAAAGCAATGTTCAACAGTCTAGCAATGGAACAGCTGTTCACAATTGGAAGAGAGGTGCTGGAAGTGGTTAGCGACAGCTGATCCGGACCATGAAAAGGAAATAACCAGAAGGGTAAGAATGGGGTGGAGTGCATATGGAAGTTTCTCATCTCAAATCATGAATGACAGTTTACCAATATCCCTCAAGAGAAAAGTGTACAACAGCTGTATCTTACCAGTACTCACCTAGGGGGCAGAAACCTGGAGGCTAATGAAAAAGGTTCTGCGTAGCCCATTAGGGACCAAGAAAAATCCATCGGTTTGATTTTTTAATATTTTTTAGGCATAATGCTGTCTTAAAACGTAAATCAGGTTTATGAAATTTCGGCAAGATTCCTTTAATGGTTTCGAAGTTACAGACATGTGCTTTTAATAGCCCACTGGGTCCTCCGCAAAGCACAACTGGCTACTTCGGAGCATGATTTTTTTTAACATCCGTAATTTTTGCACACGGTGATCCACCATTTCTGGCAAGCCCTCATGAATCTTTTCTGGCTGTACAGGCAACACTGTTCTCTATTTTGAGCTTCAAATTTTTTCCTCTCTCAAAGAATCATGAGAGACGAGTGAGCCTGCGAATGACTTTGTTGCTGCATGTCGAGGCATAGATAATGATGAGTAACCCTTCTTACGGAACCAAATATGGTCACCATCCTCGTCGTTAGCAATTTGGTACACTGTCCAGGCATCCACATATGCAAAGTTGGCCTTTCGTGTCAACAGCGGCCACCACCACATTTGGCCTTGATGACAATAAAATAGCAGTTGACAGCATGATCCGGATATGCAACACCTGCCACGCCAGTATTGTAAAAAGAAAAAAAAATATGGCTGTCAAAAGTGCAATTTTCCGTGCGCTGTAGGCGACCACCCCTTTTAAAAACATGTTGGCTCAATGCTATCACATTTGCAGGTCATAGTGACTACCCTGCTGTCCTTACTTCAGTAAAACACGTAACCTACGCGAATGAATCAAGCGCCAATTTCTCGTATTTCTCCTCCCGGTTTCTATTTGAATTCTTTGGCCGAGTGGACACTTCCAAAGCCAGTTTTGGCAAAATGGTTACTCTAGCCCGAACTCCCTTCTGGGACTGCGTTAGAATGTCTTCACTAACAAATAAA
This sequence comes from Amblyomma americanum, assembly GCF_052857255.1. Taxonomy (NCBI): domain Eukaryota; kingdom Metazoa; phylum Arthropoda; class Arachnida; order Ixodida; family Ixodidae; genus Amblyomma; species Amblyomma americanum. Next base: position 55,400,219 of record NC_135503.1, on the reverse strand, counting down.
TTGTCCAGTAAGACGGAATGTTCACTAAGCATTGCAATTACCTTAGTAAAAAATAGAACACTCTCCTCAAGGGCTTTCTTTACCGGGCTCGAGGACTTTCCAGTATTTGTTAAATGCATAACAGTAACCATTTACACTGCACCACATCCAGTTTTTAAAATCAAACCTTTATTACAACCATTTAAAACCGCGTGAACGTCATGGTCAGGATAGCTAGCGAAAAGTAAATAAAGCTCCAAGACCCAGCTGGGAAGGCAAAATGGTTTCTTTAAAAAACAATTCGCAGGAATCATAACATCTATGACCCAGAACAGATGGGCGCCACTGTGACCTAGAGGACCCAGCGTACAATAAAGAGTACAGCAGCATATACATCATCATAGAGCAAAATAAGTGAAAGATGGGGAAAATTCAAAGCATCTACTATTTACCATTGTCTTTCGTGCTGCTGTGAAGTTAAAACTAGCATATGTACATAAACGGGGCCACAAGTATAATCAAACGACTACCACTGTAGTTGGATGAAACAACTATCCTGAACTGGATCCACCGAGAGATGACATACTGTGAGGCCAGGAAACACGCCTTTATAATTTTGGAGCGTCCGCCTACCTTCTGGTGACAAAAGCATGACCGAATAGAAAAGGCAAAATTCAATCTTCGGTTTTGAAACATTTGAAAATATAACTGAACATTTAAAAGTATGATGGTCCCGAATGGGATAAGTTAAGGACAATGCAGCAAGCCAGGGAAAGAAAAATGATAGGTGTAACATTAAGAGACCGGAAGCGGCCAGAGTGGGTATAAGGGAACAAATGCAGGTTAATGACATACTAGCCGAAATCAAGAGGAAGAAATGGGCTTGGGCTGGGCATGTGATGCGAAGGGAAGATAACAGCAGGTCCTTAAGAGTAACGGAGTGGATTCCAAGAGAAGGCAAGCGTAGCAGGAGGCTGCAGGTTAGGTGGGTGGATGAGATTAAGAAGTTTGCAGGCATAGGATGGGCGCAGCTGGCAGAGGACAGGATTAATTGCAGAGGCATAGGAGAGGCCTTTGCCCTGCAGTGAGTGTAGTCAGGCTGATGATGATGATGCCCATAAACGTTTGTGTGATGTAATTCTGAAACATAACTTACCACATGCAATGTTACAGGAACATCACACTTTGCAGGTCAACGTTGCACAGCATGTGTTGCAACATAGAAACAATCTGTTACTTGAGAGGTTACGCAAGGCTTCCAGAAAATTGCAATAACTGCTTCTTGACTCGTGATATCGGCTCTTGTGAAAAGCTGGCTTTAGCACTGTAGAGAGTTGATTAAAATGTTATCAGCGGTTATTTGTAGTTTTTTCTCATGCCTCCTGTGCCCTGTACTACATTAAGGGGGCAAGCTGGTCTCAAGTAAATTTTTAATATCATAGGCACAACTATGACATTTTAAGCAAATGTTTTTTTCATGCAGATTCCAAATATGCAATTTAAGTTTATGTATAACTAGTGCTTATGCTCTTACGTAGTATGTCGTAACTTTTTGTCGAGAGCTCTAAAAAATTTTGCAACAGGGAACTTGCTGAAATGCATGCCATTGCTTTATCGTGACCTCAAGGAATGCAATAGAGCAAAATTATCCTGCCTATAATACAGCTTGAGTTATGAAGTAGCAAACTTTTCTTCTCATTTCTGAAGAGGCAACTTCAAAACTCCATAGTGCAACTCTATGACAGGTATGATAATTTTTCCCTTATTGCATTTGTTATGTCAAAACAACCAATGGCATGCATTTTAGCAGGTTCCCTGCAGCAGTTTCTTTGAAATTTACGGCAAAAAAATTGCATGATGGAAGTGCACAGGGATTTGTTATAGAGTAAATTATTCACATATTTAGGGTCAGCACACAAAAATACATGTTCCCTGAAGATTTCAGAATTGTGCCGTGATAATGTTTTCTTTTTCCCAGAGACCAGCTTCCACCTTTAAAGGGAAACTAAAGGGGAATGCCATGGCCAAGCATTACTGAGATGTTAGTCGCAGATGATTTCAAATGTCATTTTTACTGAGAACAGTGCTTCGATAAGCTACAAAACTGCGTAAACTTCGTCATGTGGATTCTTTGCCAGCCACAATAGGAATATCGCTTTCACATGCAACACTCTTTCGACGGAAAGCAACGTCGAAATAACAGCACGGTGGCCGATTTGCTTAGATACAAGAATGCAAAGCGTAACATGCTTCGCATGCCCCCATGTGGCCTGCATGAAGTTGTTGTGCGCTGAAATTACATAGACGCAATCCAGGTACAAGCTCTCAGGGCTTGTTCGCTCTCTTCCCAAACAGTAAGATTACCATAGATACTGTAACAAAGGCTCTTGCGGGAACAGTGGTGTTGTTTTCGGTGAGCCGAACTACTCCACTTATCGCCATCTGCTCTGATGCACACTGTAGAAGCTATGTGAGGCCCACAGTTATGTAACCAGTGACATCATGTTCTATATCATCACTGAGGGGCTAACATATCTGATGTTGCATATTAGTGTCATTTGAAGAATAGAAGTAAACACAATAAACAAGTAACACATTTAATGCAACAACATGCTGCCAAACTCGGCAGTGCACAAAACATTACCTTTAACAATACAATATCACAGATAAAAAGAAGTGCCCAGTCCTCCTGCTTCTAAGAAGTGCCTACTTTTTTGCGCAAGCTTGCATTTTCAGCTTCCCTATTAAACATCCTCCTGTTCAACGAAAAATTATTTAATTTAAACCAGCAAAAGACAAATAGTACTTTACAATGCTATATAACAGATAAAAAGTTTTCTTTTTTTTTATCTCGCATCTTTGAAGCTGGACGCAGTAAAGAAAAAAACGTTCTGAATGTATACCTAAGAAAAAAAAGAGAAACATTCCCTGAACGCAGTCCTGCTTTTGAAGCGCATTATGTACCATTTGGCATCCCTGCCGTAGTAATAAAAAAAAAACATTCTGAACCAGATAAAGAAAAAAATCATCCTGTGGATGCAGTCCTGCCTTTGAAACGTCTTATGTACTCCTGAGGATCCCTCCAGTGGTAAAAAAAAAAAAGAGGTTCTGAACTGCAACCTCAAGAAGAAATAAAAAAAACTATCTCCACAAGATTAAATGCGCTTTCTAACACAATATCACAGATAAAAAAACCCCTCTCTTCCCCCTTTTTTTTTGTTTCACACATCTCTCTGCGGGGTCGGTTTTGTCGCAGAAGCTGCTTGTTTGTCGCTGGTCTTCCTCGTTAGGATTTCTCGAGTTCCTTCCCACTTCAACAAAAACTTCTTGAACCGTAAACCTGGAAATGGAAAGAGCAGTCCATAAATTTCACAGAACGAGGCTTCAAGCACACCTGTGTACATGTAACAACTGATCATTTTTTTGGAGAGGGGAGGGGGGAGGGACTTGTAGGCATTTCTGTGGCACTGTCACACATCCTTTAGAGTCACTGTACAGACATGACTGAGATTTTGGACTCACAAAGAACTCATTTATAAATTTTTTGGTCATTATTCACCCCGAAAAAAGCACGACAATTAACAACCGCAAGTTAGCATTTTGGTTAAGCCATGTAGCCTCATTACCTTGAGCTCCAAAAGGATCATAAATATCCCCAAATAAACAAAGAAAAATTTGATCAAAGAGAAGCATTTAAAATGGCAGTGCTGACATTTTACTCTGGTTTGCACACAGTGTCCGCAACGCGTGTGCGTGCTAGCATCACAACCAGACATTCTGCACCGCACAGCTGTGGCCAGGCCAACGGTGAAGAAAAACGGTGGCACTCTTAGAAGCAAGGACTGAACACTGGGGACGAGATGTTTCACAGTTGGGACATTTTCCTCACGATTCCAGCAAGATACCTGCTACTCTATCCCTCAACTATAAGAGCCGCAAAGAAAGGAAGAAAAAAAATGCGGAGCTGTTAATCAATGGAGGATACCAATTCACTATGCTGCAGTTGGAAGAGGGAAAGATGGCAAATAAAGCGGAGGATTAGAGAGACAGTTGAAGCAAGTTAGTGATGGACACGAGCATTGGACAGTTTTCTCACAAGCACTTACACGGGGGTGAAAGTCTTCAGAGCGGGCTATCTTTAAGGCTCAGATTCGAGGTAAGCATCAAGGACACTTAGTGCCAGCACCACAAAGCATGGCACACCAATTGCCCTTCCATTCATATAACATGGGGCGTGCAAACTGTACCATCAGTGTCAAATAAAACATGAACAAAACAGCTAAAACACAAGACCAAACAAGAAAAATGTCAGCGGCTGGAGAGGAAGCACAAGTGTGGCCTATTAATACTTCCAAAGAGCGGTCCTTACACTTTCAACGCAAAAATCAGCTGCTCTAGTAGTTTGCCTCCCTAATGTAATATCTTCCAGTTTTGCAGTTCGTGTTTCAGTTCTCTTGTTCATGTTTCACTTGCCGCTGTTCTTGTCACAATCGCAGGCATTGCAGCCAGCCATTCTGATAAAGAACGAATGATGACGAGTAAATGCAACTCTGAGCCACAGACAACAAAGCGAGGCAGCTTTATGCTGTTTTAGACCAGGCAGTAGATGGGAGTTGCAGCTCAGGGTCCAGGGAATGTCAATGTGAACTGGCAAATTCATCTGAGTTCCATGAAGCCAACATGAGCTTACACAGAAGCGTGCAAAGCCTGCCCAACTCTCAAAATTAGGACGGATACACATAAGCTATCACTGTGGGCAGATAAGATAGCTTGATTTGCACAGCAGTATCCTTTGATGCTGCACCAGACCAGCTAACAATGCTGGCAACAATGGCAACGTTAGCACTTCTGTTACCATGCCACTATGCATCAATCACCAGTGATCGATGGATCCAAAGCATGATTTCAATGTTACTGAGGCTGCCCAGGAGTTGCTGCACCATCCAGTGGATTGTTTAGACAATCTACTTTATAGTTATTTGCGTAGTCTGTATGCTTCCCGCAGGACTGAAATCTTTCAGATGCCCTTGAAGTTGAGGTTTGGGTGCAGTGTGCTTGCAGGACGACGTCAGCGCTCTCAAGAATACCACTTCGCGCGACTCTGCTGCATCTTCAGCAGATTTTTCGATGCGTCAAGGATCAGTGACTCTGATGATTATATTGCATCACTGGATTTTGATTCCAACAAAGAAACTGTGAAACCTCGGCACGAAACGCGGGCACTAGTCCACATGCGGGGTTCGTTGCTTGTTTCTTGACTAGTCATTTGTTTGTTTATGGAGCTGGTTTATGCATTACACAGATATGAATGATATTTTTTGTTGTCATGGTGTTTTGTCATCATATAGGCCAGATTTATTTCCATTTGCCCAAAAAAAGAATAGACTTCAGGCCCTGTAGAAATCAGGGCACCGACCTCCGATTGACAATCCGTAACAGCACTAAGCTGTTTGCATGGACGTGTTCCGATGGCCCTACCTCATCTGAAAACGTCTTCCAAAATAGTTTCTTGTAAAACCAAAGCACTGTAGAGTATTTTCAAGCAATTTACCATTAAACCTCGTTATAACGAACATGGATATGATGGAATTGCCAATATCAAACTGTTGCTTAATATTTTCAATAAAAACATGCATTTCTTACTTCATATATAGAACCCGATTTGCCATAAAATGTATATATCGAAAGAGACGAGCGCCAACCTGTGCTTGCTCGGATGGCAGGAGGCAGGCAGGCTTTGCCTCACTACACAGGTGACAAGTAGTGGCGTGGCAAGCGTTCATGTCACAGTTAAAGCTTATCTCACATTTGTCAGCGCTGCGCCATAGAAGATATAGCGACGAGAACAGCTGGTAGCCAGGTGATCGGCACCCATTTGTGCCTCTTGTGCCCGTCAATAAGTGCCTCAAAACCAGAGACATGGTCCGTTGTGGCTCTTCGGCAGCCATTCTCTATTCGCGTCGAATGTCACGGATTACAAGTGGTCAAAACGACAATAGCTATCTTCCTGCCAATTGATTTTATACATGGCACCGCAGTAATGCAAGGGAGCCACCATAGCTGGCATTTGCCCTGACCCTGCTGTGTACTTCGGTGCTTTGCGCAGAAACCAATCTAACTGATGTTTGCCACTCGGTTTTTTCAGCAGCCACAAATTTAATATTTTGAATTTTGGCTGCATTCAACCATTTTACAATATTTCACCTATTCGCCATAAGGAGGCTTCAATGTACTACCTTTTTTACTTTCACGTGAGTACATCATCACAAACGGTATGGCGGATATACTTTTTGTGTATCTGCAATTTTTTTTTGGCTAAACATTTTTAGCTAAATGTTATAATGTCAAAAAGTATGTTTATCAAGCTATATTTTGATACGTTAAATCTTACTTCGAAAATTTTTTGCTTGGAGTAAGAAATTTATGCCATCGACAGTTTAATGAAATATGGCCTTATTTTTTTCATGTAGATCAGAAAAAATTTCCACCTCGAAATGTTTTTGAGTTAGAATTTCAAACATTTTGTACATTCCAGAACGTTTATATATTTTTTTCTCGATGAGGTACTGTCTCGTCACTACAATTTCTTTCTTATATTCCAACTTTTCTGTGTGTGCGCCAATTTTTTTCGCAATATTCACACAAAGTATTTGCGTTGAAACAAATGTCACCAGAAAGCACATTCTATTGCTGTCATTTTCATGCACATTATGTTTTTGTTACATCTCACATATTTTGCAGAAAACAATTATGTCCTAAACCAGTCATTTTGCCAATGGTAATGAAAGAGTTAAGTAGTCCTTGGATTTTGCAGATATCTTTTCAAGAAGATCAGCAGCATAGGGCAGCTTATAGGCCTCAAAGCTAGTTTACAGCTGCAGTGCCGAGTGTTGTTGATAGTTCTCTTCGTTGATAAATGCAATGGCAGCATGAAGAGCAGCGAGTTCTGCACCCGTTGAAGAAGTCTGCTAAGATGGCACACCCCGACTATGATGGACACTCTAAGCAGATCACTTGGCCCGAAGAACTGGGGGAGTTAAATGAGCTACCTGTGTAGATCTGCACCTGGCATTTTTGCGCTTTGTACAAATTGCAGCATGGCCTGTTTCTGCGCAGATGATGCTGCACTGGCTTTTTTCGCGGTGCCAGGTGTCAAAAGAAGCACCCAAGACTAATAAGGGCTCCACAAGAGAAACAACGGTTTCAAAGCAAGTGTAAACCACAGTGGTAAAGAGGTCCACTGAGCAACAAGGATTTTGGTCAGTGCTGCCTGTAGACTGAATGGAAAAAGGCTCTCAAAAAGGTGAGAGTAAAACCAGACAGAGTGAGTGAGGGAACAAACGAGGGTTAATGACAACCTAGTCGAAATCAAGAGGAAGAAATGGGCTTTGGCAGGGCATGTAATGTGATGACAAGATAACCGATCATCCTTAATAGTAATGGACTGGATTCCAAGAGAAGAGAAGCGTAGCAGGCGGCAGCAGAAAGTTAGGTGGGCGGATGAGATTAAGAACCTCACAGGGTTAATGTGGCCGCAGCTGGCGCAGAACAGAGTTAATTGGAGAGATAAGCGAGAGGCCTTTGCCTTGCAGTGAGCAGAGTCATGCTGATGATGATGCCGACAGTGTGCACTTCGATGAGCACTGCCATTTTCGTGCACTCACAGCCTCAGTGTAGGGTCGTGCCTCCCATGCACTTCACTGCTACCTTTGTTGCGCATTTGGAAAAGACGACTCGGCTTATAAGAGCTCCACTTAAGCGCGCATTTCATACATACGTGCACCCTGCGCCTTCGCACAGCATGCATCACAGAGCGAGAGAGGGCATGCTTGCATCTTGTTGCCTCTCGTGCTGGCCTATCCCGATGGTGTCAGGAACAGCGCAGCACACAATATTGCAAGGTCAATCTATGCAAGGATCCAAATCAGCAATCGTGAGTACCATGTCCTCTGCACAGTGACATGACAGCGGGAAACTTGCAGCAGTCGCATAAATGTGAGATCACACATGTGCACTGTGGTCACGTGACAATGTATTTCTGATCCAACATGTCCGATTCAAGTTTAAAAGCACTTTTTATTTTTTATTTTTTTAATTGACTTAGTGAATTCTGCAAATCATTCTTTTGTCATACGCTGCTCAGCTTTAATGGACTTCCTCTTTTTCTTCTATTATGTCTGCAGTCACAAACCATTCGCTTCAACTGGAAAATATTTGCTTTACTTAAAACTATACTATAAATAATAATCATTCACCTTGTGTTAGCGTCGACTGAAAATTCACTATTTGCAAGTGCGGAATTCCTGCCAGCCAAACAAGAATGACTAAATATGGTGTTACGTTAAGTGATGTTATGTTATGGTAAGGTGCATATTTCACTGCAACTTTCCCTGGGAGGCACTGGGCAACATGTCACTGTAGATGAAAAGAATGGTGCAGGTTGTCTAACCAAGAACAGAAGTTCCAAGACAATGCCAGCATTCTCAGACAGTTCCTGCATCCCCCCTCCCCCCTTTTCCTGAGATTTTCAGTGGCACCAGTAGGAGCAGTCTCTGAAATACACGTGGAGCACACTAAGTGCAACCTGTACAAAGTTGAAAGAAAAACAGCTAGTTCGATACTTCCTTGAGCACCGAGTGCGCAGTTGAAAGTAAAAAGAAAAATCCTTAAGTTCCCAGAATAGCCGAATGCTAGTGGGTAGAGCCATATAGCAAACAAAATTGCAACCACACTGTAGCTTACCTGATATCTCGTTTGTCTCGCATTTATTTATGGTGCTATGCATTGATTTCGATCATTAAGCCAACCCCCCACTTGAGATTTTCAAAACAGGTCGACTTAGAAACATGTAAATACAGTACACTAACTCAGCTGTAATCTTTCCGGACTTGGAGTTGCTCATTCCGTGTGCAATCTCAGTTTCTGCGCTGTATGAGAGCAACACCTCCTTGATAAGGGAGGTAGCTGGTAAAGCATCAAGTGATCCCGCTACAGCTACAACAAAACAAAGAGGAGGCATAAATTTGGGAGACAACACAAACAATGCAAACACGTCTGTTCCTGGCAATTGTTGGCATGGTTTGATGGCCGTCATCAAAGTCACTGGTGCCGACATTGTCATGGCAGAAAAAATAATAGCGCTAAAGGGATACAAACAGAAGTAAGACCGACGCATTGTATGTCAAATTGGTTCAAAGCACGGCAGTTTTCATTCGCTGAAGTGTTTAAGAGACAGTGCTGGCACAAAGCTCGCCAACGCAAGAGGCTGCGTCAATGCTGGAAACAAAAATCTCCAATGGTAAAGGGCACAGCTTTCTCAGCAAGAGCAGGTTGGTGGAGTTCCTAAGTTGTGGAGTTAATAGCCGAAATATTTTCTCCCTGCATCTCCGATTCAAATTCGTGACATTGATGATGACATCGCATGCGATGAATTTGCTACATTTCCGCATTTAGTTATGCTTTTTCTCCTTTCTTGTGCAACAAATGTGCACTTTTAGTAGCAATGCAGAAGTTACCATGACAAAGAGGCCTGTAGTCCTTTTTTTTTGTTATATTCAACAAAAATCTCACATGGCAGAGCCATAGTGCACTTGCAAAGACAGCCAGTGGTGGCGGTACAAGACTTGCATTTTTCGCAATTTTACAGCTCCCAAGAGCTCTGTTTCCAGTGAAAACAGCCTTCCTGTCCTTCAGAGGTGCTAATCCATCAATCTAGGACAGCTGCAATTTGTCTCCAGGGTTTCTTAAAGTGCCCTAGAAGCCCCGCCATGGTATGCACCTCCCACTAGCTCCCGATATGAGGCAGTACTCGATCCATGACACCACAAGTAAGTGCAGTGCAAACATGCCTAACTCACCACTGCTCCTGACACGCCGCACCAGCTTGGTGATCAGGGGCTCAAGTGCCTTTGGTGGCTCCGTGTACATCTTCCAGAGGGACACTGTAAAGCATCAACCGGTTGCATGCACAGTGAATACCCGCTCGCAAAAAAACGCCCTCTCCTTTTACAAAGCGCAAGAGCTGCATGCACTGAAGTTCACTACCTCTCGCATCAGATCACCATCGTCGCTTCACATGCATAGCCAATAACTCCACACACAAAGGACTGTCTCAGTGCCACAGAGAATTTCTCTCTTTCGAGTCGGCTAATATTCATTGCATTCCAACCTAGGTCATGCAGTGGGCACAGCCTGCTCATGCAACGCCTGACAAGAGACGTTGCGCATTTTAAGGGGGTCTGCCGACCACTTGAATGAGGCAATAAGCTTTGCTTTAGACACTGCTATCACACAGATGCATAAACCAGCATTGTGTGTGTGCTCCACTGAAACTGGAAAGCTGTCAGAGCCGCAATAAAATTAGCTGTGGTGCAACGTGCCTGAACCTAGTAAGATGAGCGAAAGCTCTATAAAGCGTGGTTAGACACTGTTTGGCTTTGATTAAACTTCACTGAATATCAATGGTTTGGTTTGGATGGCTACTATACATTGTCAAAGCACTAGTTCCAGCACGTTGCTCATCCATGGCTTTGTGTGAAGGTAAGCACACGCCACACACTTTTATATAGAGAACGGCTCATCAAACAATTTCCCTCAGTTGCGAATGTACCGTCAGCTCCGCATACGCAGCTTTGGCGAAGCACAATGAGTAATATGATTCTATAGTTGCGAGGCGAGCAAGCACCGTCGGCTCAATGCACACAGCTGTGGCGAGGCATGGCGAGTCATGTGGCATGATGTCAGAAGCAAGCCTCCACTCTTCCTGGTTTAAAGGTCAAATTTCATAGCTACATGACCTTCAGCTTTGTACCAGGTGTAGAGCTTCCATTCTAAAAACTGTTAACTGCACAGCGACCAGGCCAAGAAAGGAAGTGGCCAGCCAGTTCACCCAGCTAAGGAGCACCAAACAGGTGCTGGCAGCACAATCTAGGAGAGCTTGACATTGCCAACATGAAAGGGAACAGTCAGTTTGCATCTAAGAACAAATTCTGCTGCAACTTCTATGCTGCAGCTAGACTAGAAATGCCTCATGGGAATTCTTTGCCCACCGAAAAACTGTTCAGAATCTGCTAGGCCTGACAACCAGCAAGCACGAACGCAAAATCTCCCTCTCCTCAGGGGCTAAGTAATAATCACCGCGGGAACCTCTTGGGTACCATCAGAGAACAGAATAAGCACGTACCCGGCAGCAAGAGGAGGCAACCACTGCCCCCATTGCTAAGTAGTGACTGCGCCAGGGGTGCCAACCGCTGTTCCAGCAGCCATGGCAGCAGGCTTTCAGGTGACCGCTGGCACAGCTCTTGGAGTGACCGATGATGCATCACACAAGTATCTGCAAGGCGTGCTTCGAGGTCAGACTCTCGAAGCCATTGCCCAAAGCCATACATCCAAGAGCTAGGCAGAGCAGCATGCTGTAGTCAACAAGTTTGCATACTAGTGAAATTTTGTTAATTAAACCTTATCAATTCGAATTTTCAGATATAATTCATACTCTATGACTTAATGTTCAAGTTTACGCTCAGTTGAAGCCTATGCATAAAGCAGCCATTAATTTTAATGGAGATCGGCTCCACCCCCGATAATTCAGACTACACGCCACTGTGCCTGGGCACAGACAACACGGCCTTCAGAGCAATGCACCATGCAAAGCTGGGCCTGGACCAGCTATGCGGACATCCAATCTCTTTGCAGCAGGTGGTGTATCCACAATGTTCCACGAAAACAAAATCTGCCACCCCATGCATGTGCCTAGCACCGCCTTGGTCCTATTCGGGTAGCCCTGCACCCTAACCAGGCAGCCATGCAACTCCACCCATGGTGATGGATGGCACAACCAGCTTTGAGGCAAAGAGAATCGTGCGTCACAGCATTCCTGGCACACACGATTTATACAGATAGGAGCTGAGGCTGGTGCACATTTTTCAATTTTATTGTGCTTTCTGCACCGCAATTCCATGTAGCTGGTTGCAGCTGAGACCAACAGGGTTGCAGTGATTGCCCCAAATTGAGCCTACGTGGGGTGCCACTATGTTGCGATTTAGAAAGCCACCAGGGCCAATCGGAGCTAAACCAATTTAGTGGTGCGTTGTAAGTGAACAGAAGCGGGAAAGCAACCCGCTGCTCGCATTTGCTAGAGTGAACATCGGCACTGTCGAACCAGTTTTTGGTATAAAATCACGGCTTGCTACATGCCGTTCGCAACTACGATGCCGTCCTCTACTGCAGAAGTACAAGCTGAATCGCTCGACTCTAGGAGTAGCGTGTCTGACTCGCGACACAAGGATCGCGGATCTCATCCCAATCTCATCCCAATTTTATCTTCAGCGATATTATTTACTTCAGATTCTTACATGTCATAGTGATCACTCATGTTACGACATTATAATCACAATTTTTTCAGATGTTTTAATCAAGTTCAATTCCATGTGATGTTACATCGTCATTGACCAATAGGAACTTCGTTCTCACACCCCAGGGGGTGCCGCCGAATGTATGCTCTAATGCTACTGAGTTAAAAATAAGGTAATCTCCAAACCATACTACTGCCCGGTTTGTGTACTGCTTTTTCCGTCCACTGTCATTGGTTGAAACATTGGTTAATTCTCATGCATATACATACACGATCTGCCTTAGCGCCTAAGACAGACCTATTCCAGGAACGGTGTGCCGGCCCTTACCACCACACTTGTGAGGAGAAAGCAGAGGAGCGAGCAGTTCTTCTGCCAGCTGTTTAGGGATGCATTTGTCGAAGCCATGCAGCGGACCAAGCATGCGGAGCACCTGGCGTGCCTGGAATTCCAGGGTGCTGTTGAGGGTGTGCTCTGGGCTATCGAGCAGGAGGTAGGCCACCGTCTTCTGCACAATCCCTGCACTCGCCACGCACGAGGAATGACATGCCAGCAAATTGGACAGCCAAAAGACATTCGCGGCAATCATGACTGAAATGCAACACATTGAAGCATATAAGCGTGCTTTGCAGCTGCGTCTAGGCCGATTCAAACTAACTATGCTCGTGCTCAAAGCATAGTTCATCATCAGAGAAACGTGGCAAAATGCAATCTTTATCCTTTTTAAACCTGCCGTGGTGGCTCATTGGTTAGGGCGCTTGGCTACTGATCCGGAGTTCCCGGGTTCGAACCCGAATGCGGCGGCTGCGTTTCGATAGAGGCGAAAAGCTAAGGCGATTGTGTGCTGTGCGATGTCAGTGACCGTTAAACATCCCCCGGTGGTCGAAATTATTCCCGAGCCCTCCACTACGGCACCTCTTTCTTCGTTTCTTCTTTCACCCCTCCTTTGTCCCTTCCCTTATGTCCGCCGATATGCGACAGATACTGCGCCATTTCCTTTCGCCAAGAACCAAGTTCCAATTATCCTTTTTAATAGGTGCCTGGGTAGCAGCAGAAGGAAAAAGAAGGAACTGCTCTATTGGCAGTTTTAACGAAATTGAGACCACTCTGCGGCTGCGCCACAAACTAGCCTACAAAGGATAAGTGTACGCAGAACCACGTCGTTCGCATCCTTGCGCAACTCGTAAACAGGTAAATTTTGCCAGAACGGTAAGATGTTTTTGTCATAGTTTTACTGCAGAATATACCTTAGGAGTGCTATTACTTATTAGACGTCGCCAAGGTAACCAGCTAGAAGAGCCACTAAGTACCACTGTGTGAGTTTTCTAACACCAGCAATACATTAAGAACATGGAAAAAGGTTGGTTTCACGCTGTACGTTGCAGGACCATGACAGAGCAGTTATTACCAAGCAACAAGCGTATATTTCTAAAAAGTTTATTTGCCTTATCTAGAAAGTGTTATGTAGATACAAGACACTAATTCTTAACGAACATCGCAGAACACGCGATTAACAGGCATGATTCAAGCACGCTAAGTTTTGTGCATGACTGTTTCTATAACAGTAGGTCTTATTACAGCATGCGTGTATGGTGATATCGTACATTGTTACCCATAGAGAGCACAGGGTGATACTGTTATGTTGCCAAAGACTAGTCAGACGCAAGGGCAACCGGGGAACAGAACAGAGGTCACAGGGAGCGCCGGACAAAGCGCACGCACCACCTAGACACCTCCTCTACGTCGTCTGCCAAGGGATAATCCGTTGCAATATAATGATTTCATTCAAATTGTGCCATTTAATTATAAAACAAGCCCTCCCACACTTACAGACTATGTTATGTGACGTTTTTTGTAGTGACCTTTCAAGAAGTTTTGCTGCAGTGGTCTTGCTAAAATGTAGATGCTACTGGCTTTTCTTGACATCAAGGAATTCAAGAGGGTAAAATATCACTGTGCCTATCACAGAACTAGCCCTGTATGGTTCTAAAGTTGCCACTTAAGAAACAAGAAATAAAAGTTTTTTTCGCCATTTCTGAACTGGCACCTTCAAAACCTTACAACTCAAGTTTTATTATAGGCAGAATAATTTTACCCTTATTGCATTCCTTGCACAGTGTACGAATATATTTAGGTGTTGACACTGACTGCCCACCACGGCAAAGAGGGCGCACAGACAATGTTTTGTACTAGCACATGCATCGGCCGCAGCGGTGCGGAGGAGCTGCAGGGTGTGGCTGAACAGACTGTGGAACGGCAGATGCAGCTGAGTGGCGTGCCTGGTTTTCAGTGCCATTTTAAGCTGTGTACAACTATGTTTTGTGCTGCCAGAGTGTATCTCAATGTGTGAAGGTTAGGTTCTCTGCTTCTGTGTTGAGGTGGGCACCATGCACAAACAAGTTCTGCTAAAGCTAGGCTTTTTGTGTTGAGGTTTGGTACCGGTTTTTGTTGCAGTTTGGTAATTGTTTATCAAGGGGCAGTACAGTTAACCATGCTATCAGAAATCGCGCGGATGAATGGAAAAAACCCTGCAATGAATGTATTTCTATAACGAATTCCGAAGGACCACAGGGCTGCATCCTCGCTGCTGTTCCGCCCATTCATGCAGTGCCAGCAAATAGAGCACTAAGTAGAGTAAAATCGCTTAGAGTCGACATCAGTTTTAATCCTCCTGTGCATCGCCGCACTTAAACAAGCACACGTAAATGCAGCGGCAATGAACGATCCCACAACACTTGCCGTGCATCTATTGCAGCTCGGCGACTTGACAAGCCTACATTGTGGGGCGCCATCTGTCGGTGTTCAAAAGAAGCACAAGGAGAAGCGAACAAGATCTGGTCACACTGTTGGGCAGCGTGTCAACACATATATATTCCTCTGCTGTGACTCCTTGACATCAAGAAAAACCAGTGGAATGCGCAACTTAGCAA
Source organism: Amblyomma americanum (assembly GCF_052857255.1). Classification (NCBI taxonomy): domain Eukaryota; kingdom Metazoa; phylum Arthropoda; class Arachnida; order Ixodida; family Ixodidae; genus Amblyomma; species Amblyomma americanum. The sequence continues at coordinate 55,384,963 of NC_135503.1, read as the reverse complement.
ATCCTCCGAGGCGAAAATTTCTTAGAAGCTCACGACTAAAAGCATAACATATTTCCTAAGTGTGCCAGGGACTATAACAGCATATTCGGAATAGGCACATAGAAACCCCTTTTTCTGAAGGTTTCTTAACTGCGACTTCATCAGCCCCACAAGAGCTTGGTGCACAACTATAAAGCCAGTTGACGGGGATCAACTCTGTTATATTACATATTATTGTAGCCAAGCAGTGACCCAGTTCCTTCCATCTAGACTGCAAACAGGAATTTCGAAGGCCCTCAACTTGACTGCCAGCTACTGCCCATGACACAAGCATCACACACCAGACCAACCTTCTTTACAAGTGTTGCCTGAACCAGCTCTCAAGCCCAGAAAGCATCAGCTTATTAAAGAGAGAAGAGAGAAAAAGCCAGCGTGGCAAAAACCAAAAAAAAAAAGCTCACCTGGTGGCAATGCCTTGAGCACACCGGGCCAAGCTCCTACCACTGAAGCTACCAGGAAAGGGGCATGGTTTGTGCCCAGCAAGTCCCAGATCAGTGTTTGGGCCACTGTGGGCTCATCCAGCTTGCAGCACAGTACACCAATCAGCCGTACATATGATGCCTGCCCCATCAGCATCTTGGGCTGAGAGCTACTCCAGTACCGCGCCTGCAGCGCAGACAATAACATGACCCACCCGTCTTGCTTCTGCGCCAGCGCTTGCAGCAGTAGGGTTTCAAACTTGGTGATGAGTGGGGGTGCCTGCTCACTGTGGCAATACGCCGACACAGGATTCGCCTTGCAATGATACAGGTAGCAGAGAGCACCCCGCACCAGTGAGTCACCCTTGACTTTACGGATGTGCTGAACCAGGTCCTCCGGATGGGCCTCGGGCTGCTCGGCAAAAAACGCCAGTTTTTGAAGCACAGCCTGAACAGCTTTGGAGATGACCCCTTTGTAGAACGCTTGTTGGCTTACCACGACATGCGCTTGGCTGCGCAGGAACAGTCTGTACAGGCCCGCGTTCTGGCCTCCTCCACTCAGGCTTCCAGATGTTGTCTTGCTCGCTGTTGCAGTTGCAGGGCTGCAGACAACTTCCACGTTATGGCCTTCCCTTGCCCGCGTGGCGTTTCCAGGTAGTTCTCTACTCAACGGTGCATTCGCAGGACTGCATGCAACTCCCCCACGCATTCCTAGTGTTCCCTGACTTGAAGGGTCCCCAGGCGCTGCCTTGCTCGCTGTTGCAGGTGCAAGATTACAGTCCACAGGACTGCACACAACTCCCCCATGTGTACCTAACACAGCCTTATTCGACAGGTAGCCAGACGGAGTCCCAGTCATGCCTGCATGCACAGAGCCACACGACAGTGCCCCACGTGCGGCTTCCTCTGCTTGAGCTGACATGGCAGACACTGCCCCACCCATGGCTGCAGCACGGTCAGAGGAAAACGGTGGAACTGCCCCGAGTGGGCTTTGTTCTGCACTCTTTTCTTCTGTGACCTCCCCTTCTTCTTCTGAGCTGCTCGAGGAGAACAGCCGAAGCGATTCACGCTTGCTCAGCTGTGGCTTCTTGGTCAGCAGTTGCACTTCCCTGTCGGACAGCTGCTCGTCCTGCGCACACAGCATGCAAAACATTAAGGGACATAAACTCAAACTAAACAAGCAATTTCCTGCAACTACAGAAGCTACGGCACATGGTTCTGTGGGCAGACAAAACATTGGGGAAAGCGCTCGTGTCGTGCCACCCTGCTTCTTGTGTCCTCATCCTATGCAATAAATCCATCGATCCCATCCAGCTAGCCCAGCTTTCCGTCTTACTCCAAAGGCCAAAGGTCGTTCCAGCAGGCCCGAATATTTCTACCGATTGAGGCTAAAGTTACTGCTACAGTAAAAGCCCGTTGATTCTGACCGGCAAGGGAGCAGGAAAAAACATCAAATTATACAGGTCTGAGTGATCCAATGGCTCCAAAAAAACTTCCAGAAACCGCTCGCATTAGAGTAATTTGCCCAGGTGAAAACCAGGGTGATGGTTGGCTACTATGAAGATGAAAACTGAGTGGCGACGACAATTTTTCGCACTTCTGTGAAGTGCTTCACTATGCCCACAATGTTGGGAATGCCAAAGCAGATCAGCTCAAAAATGAAAAGACCTCTGCGGCCTTCTTCGCGCTGTGATGCAGGAGCAGTGGAGCAACCTCGCAAGCTGCGGCATTGCATGTGAGGAGGCTCCTCCCACACTATCTGCAAAACAGCATGTGATGAGCGCGCAGTTTCATTGGGCTGGGAGAATAAAGGACGACCACATAGACAGAAACAAGAGAAACGCACACTGGCATCAGAACACCGAAAAACTTTTCAAAGAAAAAGAAAATATCAGTGATGCACTAACTATCTGAAACAATGCACAGCTGCTCCCAGCTGGCTGGCTGGATGTGCGAAGCTCAGAAAGGCACAACCAAAATTACGCGGCTGGCCTACTTTTCAGCTATGAGGCCCTCTCGATTTCCATCACGCCTGCCATTGCACACATGCCAGAGGTGCACAGGCAACACTGCATCAAGACTAGCAAACCAGACTAGCAGTCCATATCAACAGGATTTCCAAACTAACTGGGTTGAATTTACGAACTTTGCAATTCGATGACCGTGTACACAGCTCCTGAGAGTAATAATATCACCAAACAAGTACACAAACTACCTGCTCTTCTGCAGCGACTGTTGAGGCCCTCACTGATATTCTTCAACGCTGAGATCTATGTTTTAAGGGGACACACTAGGCCCTACTTTCCCATGTATTTTAGGGTATGTTTGGCACATTTTTCTGAACAACCAACAGAGGTAGCAGCTACCTGTTTATATTGCCACACTGCGAGCGCCGCCATGCGGCCGAGCGGCATGACTGGGCTCGTGTGGGAGCGAAGAAGAGGACGTTCCCGTTCGAACGCGCGCTGCTGGGTTTTCTGGCCTTCGGATTAACAAAAGCCCTTTTTTTCGTGCCGCCCTACGTTTGTCGGCGACATTTTGGTGGAGCCGCTGGGTATCGTTCCATGAACGCTCACCCCGAGGGCAACTCTGACGCTGATCAGCGACGCTTGGACACAACACCCGTCCATAAAGCAAGCCGCCGCCTGCGAGGCCTACAACCCGAGTTCGGCCAACTGACAGCGCCGGTAAGGGCCATGACATCCACCGCGGCTAGCCAGACAAGTCAGCACTCCGGGAGTGCCCCGCCATTTGTCCTTCACGCACCTCGATCGCCGCCACCGTTCCACGGGGACAGGTTCGAGGACGTCGAAGACTGGTTGGCCAGCTTTGACCGAGTGGCGAGTTTCAATGAGTGGGACGGCGAGCGCAAGCTGCGCAACGTCTACTTTGCGCTGCAGGACTCGGCCAAAACGTGGTTTGAGAACCACGAAGCTTCCTTTACCACCTGGGAGGCTTTTCGTCGAGAGCTGCTAGCGACATTTACCAGCAGCGAAAGAAAAGAGAAAGCGGAAATCGCCCTGCGCTCGAGATCACAGCAGCCGAACGAGGGCGTCGCGATGTTCATCGAGGACATGACGCAACTGTTCAACCGGGCCGACCCTGCTATGCCCGAAGCCCAGAAGGTACGACACTTAATGCGTGGCGTAAAAGAGCAGCTGTTTGCCGGACTGGTCCGTGACCCGCCACGAACAGTGTCCGACTTCACCCAAGGAGGCAATGGGTATCGAGCGCTCTTTACAGGAACGGGGCGCCCACTTCGGACGTCAGGCTACTGTAGCAGCCTCTTCCCAGTCCCAGTACATGCCTACGTCGCTGCCCGCCGAGGACCTTCGGGAACTTGTAAGAAGCCTGGTGCGCGAGGAACTGGCGAAACTTCGCTTTGAAGCTCCACAGGTCAGCGTCGCTGCCATTACGGACGTGGTCCGCGAAGAAATCCGACGAGTTGTGCAGCCACCCCCAGCTCCACACCCGGCGCCCTCCGTTATGACGTACAGCGAGGCGCTACGAAGTCCCGGGCCAGCGATGCGAGCCTTTTCCCCCATCGCTCCTGTGCAATACCTGCAGGAGCCAATCGCAACAGCACCCTCCGTGCGGCAGGAGTTCAGGCCCCCCGTGAGCAAAGCACACGTTTGGCGTACGCCAAACAATCGGCCGCTCTGTTACCACTGCGGAGAGCCTGGCCATATCCTTCACCACTGCCCCTACCGCAGGATGGGTTTAAGGGGGTTTTCACCTGACTCACCTCGACCACGCTACGGTGAAAGACCACGGGATATCGAACAGTACTTGGCTGAAAACGTGCAATCTTCGACCTCGCAGCGACGCCAGTCCCGATCGCCATCCCCAAGGCGGTTCTCTTCGCCCGGCCGCCCGTCATCCTCTGGCCAGTTCAGAGGTACGTCCCCACGCCGGGAAAACTGAAGACGGCGTCCTCTGGGGGTAGGACCGCCGCTGCCGCAGACAGTGAACAGCCTCCATCCGACGATTTTATGCGACGACCCCACCCGCCGACCTTAAAGACGATCCCACCGCCGACCTCACCGACAACCTCAGCGACGACCCCATCGACGACGGCACCAAAAACCTCGCCGACAAATTGTCAAACAATTGTTTCCGCCGCCGAAATTCTTGTTGCCGCCGATGGCTATGACGTATCTGCACTCGTCGATACCGGAGCCGACTTTTCTGTCATGAGTAGTAACCTAGCCGCAACCCTCAGAAAGGTTCTAACACCTTGGCATGGGCCGCAGATACGCACAGCTGGTTGCCATGTGGTAACGCCGGTTGGCGTCTGCACCAGCCGTATAAAGATCCGCGGTGCAACTTTCACAGGCTCCTTCGCCGTGCTACGAGAGTGCTCTAAAGAACTGATTCTTGGCATGGACTTCCTTAAAGAGTATGGGGCGGTCATCAACCTGCATGAGCAATTGGTATCGTTTTCGACACAGCGAGCCGTTGATACCGACCCCGAGCCGCACAGAGCACCATTACGCATCTCTGATGACCACACAACGATACCGCCGAGAGCAAGCAAGTTTGTCACAGTCCAGTGTGATACCAGCTCCGGTACTCGGGGCATTGCCGAAGCGAATATGTCGCTGCTACTGTCTCGGCAAGTTTGCGTTGCTCGCGCCCTTGTCGACCTTGTTCACGCGCGTACCACGCTCTTAGTGACAAACTTTAGTTGTGAACCCCAACATTTGACGAAAAACACGGTGATTGCCCATTTTGAAGAACTTGGCGAACATGCCGGCCAATGTGCCTTATCAACAACGCCTCCCGAAATAGCCGAACAGGACACTGCAACAGCCATTAGGACCGACGTGAACCCTGACCTTCTGACCAATCAGAAACGCCGCGTGGAAAGCCTTATTGACTCTTTCCGCGACTGTTTTGCATCAACATCCAAGGTTCGCCAGACGCCAATAACTAAGCACCGTATTATCGTCGACAGTGACCAGAGACCGCTATGTCAGCGTCCTTATCGTGTTTCGTCGAAGGAGCGCGATGCTATCCGCCGCCAAGTTGCCGAAATGCTCCACGACGACGTCATACAACCATCGACGAGCCCCTGGGCGTCACCTGTTGTCCTCGTCGCAAAGAAGGACGGCAGCCTACGGTTCTGTGTAGATTATAGACGCCTCAATAACGTTACCAAAAAAGATGTCTATCCACTGCCGCGCATTGATGACTCATTAGACCGCCTCCGCCATGCTACCTACTTTTCGTCACTCGACCATCGTAGCGGTTATTGGCAAATCGAGGTCGACGAACGTGACTGAGAAAAGACCGCCTTCGTTACTCCTGACGGACTGTACGAATTTAAGGTGCTTCCTTTCGGCTTGTGTTCAGCCCCTGCGACGTTCCAACGTATGATGGACACCGTATTAACTGACCTGAAGTGGCAGTCCTGCCTTGTCTATCTCGACGACGTCGTGATTTTCTCCGACACGTTCGAGGAGCACCTGAAACGTTTGCGTGCCGTCTTCGAAGCAATTCGTTCTGCGGGTCTGTCTCTCAAGCCTGAAAAGTGCCACTTCGCATTTCGGGAGCTCAAGTTTCTTGGCCACATTGTGAGCGCTCAGGGCGTTAGCCCCGACCCAGAAAAGACCGCCGCCGTTGCTGCATTTCCCCAGCCAACAGATAAACGAAGCTTGCGGCGTTTCCTGGGGCTTTGCGCCTATTATCGGAGGTTCGTTCAAAACTTCTCCAAGCTCGCAGAGACGCTGACTCGCCTGACAAAAGACTCTGAACCCTTTTTCTGGGGCCAAGATCAGGAAAAAGCTTTCATAGAGCTTAAGGCCCGCCTCCAATCTATGCCTATCCTTGCCCACTTCGACGAGCAGGCCGACACAGAACTGCACACAGATGCCAGCAATGTGGGCCTCGGTGCGGTGATTGTGCAGTGGCAAGACGGTGTGGAACGCGTGATCGCATACGCAAGTCGCACTTTGTCCCGTTCCGAAGTGAATTATTCCACAACGGAAAAGGAGTGTCTCGCTGTTGTGTGGGCAATCACAAAATTTCGCCCATACCTGTACGGCCGCCCGTTTCGAGTCGTCAGCGATCATCACTCCTTGTGCTGGCTTGCGAACCTCAAAGATCCATCGGGGCGACTTGCACGGTGGAGCCTTCGGTTGCAAGAGTTCGACGTCACCATCGTGTATAAGTCGGGTCGGCAACATAGCGATGCAGACTGTCTCTCCCGAGCTCCTCTTCCGTGCCCACCAGATGAGTCCGACGACGATTCTGCTTTCCTCGGCGCTGTCACCACATCCGACCTTGCCCACCACCAGAGGGCCGACTGCGAACTGCTGCCTCTAATCGAGTACCTCGAAGGAACCGCTCCGTCTCCGCCCAGACTCTTCTCTCGCGGACTTTCGTCGTATTGCTTAATAGATGGAGTCCTCTACAAGAAAAACTACGGCCCGACCGAAACTGCGTATCTCCTCGTTGTCCCAACCGCACTTCGTCAGGAAGTTCTCGCTGCATGCCACGACGACATTTCTTCTGGCCACCTCGGTTTTTCCAGAACATTGGGACGCCTCCGCCACAAGTACTACTGGCCACGGCTTGCTGCGGTCGTCCAACGCTACGTTCGAACCTGCCGTGAGTGTCAACGACGGAAGGTACCACCGACAAAACCGGCCGGCCTTCTGAAGCCAATTGATCCACCGCAAATCCCATTCCAACAAGTCGGCATGGACTTACTGGGCCCATTCCCGGTGTCCTCCATGGGAAACCGGTATATTGTTGTCGCCACGGACTACCTAAGCCGCTATTGTGAAACCAAGGCTCTTCCCCGTGGCACCGCGGCTCAAATTGCACAGTTCTTTGTTCACCACATCGTGCTTCGCCACGGCGCCCCCGTGGTTGTATTAACTGACCGGGGAACCGCGTTTACGTCGGCTCTTACACACGAGGTCCTCCGTCTTAGTGGCACCAGTCATAGAAAAACTACTGCTTACCATCCTCAAACGAATGGACTTACTGAGAGGCTGAACAAGACCATCACAGATATGATGTCTATGTATGTCGACGCTGACCATCGCAACTGGGACGAAATACTTCCCTACATCACGTTTGCGTACAACACCGCCCTCCAAGAAACGACGCGCTTCACCCCCTTCCGTTTGGTGTATGGCCGAGATGCCCTGACCATGCTTGACGCCATGCTGCTCCCGGATTGTACCCCCTCGTCTGCCCCAGGCGCTGACCAATTCGTTCGCGATGCAGAAGCCGCTCGCCACCTTGCTCGACAACGCATTTGCCACCAGCAGACAACTGACGCCCGGCGTTACAACCTCCGCCACAGGGAGGTGATTTACCAACCCGGCGAGCACGTCTGGGTATGGAGCCCTGTACGTGTGCGCGGTCGCTCTGAAAAGCTTCTGCGGCGCTACTTCGGTCCCTACGAGGTGCTACGTCAACTCAGCGATGTGAACTATGAAGTGTACCCGCAAGGAGTTGTCCGGTCTTCTCGCCCGCCCAAGTCTGAAGTCGTCCACGTGTCCCGCATGAAACCGTATTACGCCCGTTAGCCCCTCCCGGAGTTCACATTCAGTGCTGCCGCCACACGCCATCGCACTTTCGGCGTCTCCACACTCTTTATCCCCCTTGCCGGAGGCATCGAGGCGATGCCTCTTGAAAGGAGGGGGGCAATGCCACACTGCGAGCGTCGCCATGCGGCCGAGCGGCATGACTGGGCTCGTGTGGGAGCGAAGAAGAGGACGTTCCCGTTCGAACGCGCGCTGCTGGGTTTTCTGGCCTTCGGATTAACAAAAGCCCTTTTTTTCGTGCCGCCCTACGTTTGTCGGCGACAATATCATTTCCATGGGTGATTTCTGCTCTTTCTACTGAATCCAAACTAACAAAGTAATAAAAACGCTAATTTTTTATTATTTTTTTTCTATGGAGGACTATATTTAAGATCACTTTTCGTCCAATTTTGGTTCGTTATCATCATCATCAGCCTGACTACGCCACTGCAGCTCAAATGCCTCTCCCATGTCTCTCCAATTAACCCTGTCCTTTGCCAGCTGCACCACTGTATCTCCGCAAACTTAATCTCATCCACCCACCTAATTTTCTGCCGCCCCCTTATACACTTGCCTTTTTTTGGAATCCACTCCATTACCTTTAATGACCAGCAGTTATCTTGCCTTCACATTACATGTCCTGCACAAGCCCATTTCTTCCTCTTGATTTAAACTAGGTCGTCATATGCTACCCCACGGCCATACAAAGTACAGGCAAAGAAATGGGCTTCTGTTTCATTAGTGGTATTACAATGGGAAATTTTTCCTTTTTCAAGTAATCTCAGCAGTAAGATTTCGCAAAAAGAGATTCTTAATGGAGTCTCAGAGAAGTTAAAGAACCAAAATTGTCTCACATTGAATTTCAGCTACAGCACAGAACATCAGTGTGTCACATCTCATTTTGAAAATAATGATACCATAGTAACACATATCTTGTTTCGAGACAGATGACTTTAAAGTAAAAAGTAACTACATTGGAAGGTTATCCTCTGTGCTAACATTTGCTGACCCATTTATTATGCATACACCACCTCGACAGTTGTCATTCAACTCATCTCTGTGTCTATTTATCAGTCGTTCAGCTTCCTAGGCTTATTTTCTGATCTGCTGTGTTGCTCGGTCAGCAAAGTAAGTGCGACGCTGGTCAACTTCTCATAGCCGGTGGAGAGTGTTATCCTGAAGGCCCTGAGGTTAAACTGAAAGATTCTAGAACCTTGGCTCTTGCTATGTTGCCACTGGTGAATGTTATGAGAGCATCTAATGTCGACACCCTTCGTGTTGGAGGCAGGAAGGGTGTCAATATTAGATGCTCTCAATAACATTCACCAGTGACAAAATAGCAAGAGCCAACATCGCAAGAGCCAGTGGCAAATGTTAGCACAGAGGAAAACTTTCCGATGAAGTTACTTTTGACTTTAAAGTCATCTGTCTCGAAACAAGATTTTTGTTACTATGATACCATTATTTTCAAAAGAGGCCGAACTGGAGGCTAAGAGCTCCAAGATTTTTGTTAGATATGTTTTTACTTTAAATGAACTAAGAAAGAAACTTGCACAAAAGATACTTGCATGAAAAAGAAGGAAGAAAAGAGACGTGACGAGTTAGGTGGTCGCTCTGTCCTGTCGTCACGTCTCTTTTCTTCCTTATTTTTACAGCAAGTATATTCGATTTAATGGTGTTAATGGAAAAAATGCAGAATAGAATGTACTTTCTGAAATCTAACAAAAGTAAAAAAAATCGAATTTTTTTCTTCAAGTTTTGCTTACCCGGTCACCTTAAAGTGGTGTCCAAGACTGTGGTTACCACCATCAGAATGCAAATGTACGATCAATGCCATAAAAGAAATGCGAACATGACAACTTTCACGCAAACGCAGAGATATTAGCTGCTGGAAAGGAATTACGCGTGGATTCCATGAAAAGTTATCTTCGTGGGGTCCAAGTGAAAATCATGTGAATTGTGCCAGCTGTTCTCATTCTCTGTCAACTTAGTTCTCATTTCACTTTTCGCCTTCTTTCAACTGTTTCGTTTCCAGTCAATTTGAGGCTGGTACTAGTACAGCCAGCCCACTTACATCAGCTGCAGATTTAATGAACGATCACTTATTACGAATGAGTGCGGTGCTACCATCGAAATATGCTCTAGGTAAGTGGAAATTCGTCTCAGTAACAATGAACAACTGCCACCGCATCACTCTGTTATAGCAAACAAGCAGGCACAATAAACTCGCTCCTGAAGTTGAAAACACGAGCTCCCAGCCTAGCGCAGAGACTGAAAAGCACCTCTCAGAACCCACGGCACCACCCGCAAAAAAATGTCGAGCAACAAAGCAAGAAAAAGGTGACACTAAAACTGTAGATAACTGCCAGCCAAGCCCGCACCGATGGCCCATAAGGTCAGTTATAGTCTACATATGGGCCGGCTGGGCACAGCATCCCAAATGGAAGCAGTGATCTGGTGGGCATGAGACAATCGCAGCATTGAATGCACAGCTATTGAGCATGGTCACGGATCAACTAACCGCTGTGATTTAAGGGAGGAGGAGGCGATCAGAATTAACTTTATTGTTTCTTGGCAGAAAGGGCTGAAATTTGGCACACATGCTGCACATCACAGTGAAGAGACAAATATAAAATTTTAATAAAGATATCTTCTTTAGTTTTTGTTTTATAAGAATTTACAGGTTTGTTGCTTGTGGAAAGCCTGGCACAGTAACGAACCATAATATTGTGCCGGGAATACATTGCACATTTGCCGAAATGTCTAATCTACACTAAGACAGTGTTGAAATTTTTTTTAGCGTGCTAATAATTTTTTCCTGAACATGACATGCACGTGGCTGTGCTTCACTGCATAAAGCCATGTACTTATTGTGAAATTAATAATACAATGGAAAGGTAAATAAACATTTCAAGACTGTCATCATGTACAGCACAGTTTATGCATCACAGCAAAACAAACTGGATCAAAATCGGTTCCACCATTGTTGTGCTATGCTTTCCACGAGCAAGGTAATCGACAAAAAGAACACAACTGAGAAAATAGGCTGCAGGGTTTTGCAAGCGCTGCAGATTTATTAAAAAGCACCAGGGCTGTAAAAAATTTTGTATCATCGCTGTCGGGCATCTTCTTGCACCTCTGCCTCTTTGCTTGGTGGGCTTTGGATGCTTTCTTCAGGCGTTCTTTGTCCTTTTCCTGAGTCCCCTGGATGGCAAGGGCACCAGGATTTACACCCAAGGTGGCACACATTTCCGAGTAAGCTCTTTGGCTCCCTGAATTGTAATGTATGACTGCCTCGTTCACTGCAGTCTCTACCGCAAAAAGTCAGGTGTGCTAATCCTTTGAGAGTGCCGGCCAAATAACAGAGTGCAGGCTCTCAGCTGCATTCTCGACCCTTGCAGCGCTCCAGCAAGTGGATGTCTGAAAGGCGTTGATACAGGGGCAGCATGGCTTGGGCAACTCTGCTCATAAGCTTATATTTATGAGGAGGCTGTGCTTCGTTTTTTGCTTCTGCTGCTCTCTGCTCAAACCAGCTAAGAGGGCCGCCAGGGGGGCACAGTTCATGGTGGGGGTCACTGTCGCTAGATGTCACGTGCCAATAAGTGGCCATAACAGCTTTCTGCATTGCAGCAACATCATTGACATTCTTGCCGACAGCCAGGCCATAGTAGTTGATGAGCTTTTTAATCAGCCGTTGTGTCAGCCCACCATTTCCGCCCAGTGGCTCCCCTTTCTTGGCCTTGCTCACAATGGAGCGAAGACCAGTACCCATTCTTTTCTTTACATGGTTTATGTAGTCTTTTTTTGTGAGTGCTATAGACCCATATGACTGCTCATCTTGCAACGCCTGGAAAACACGGCTGTCTCCATCAGAGATAACTGCTATATATCGCAGGTCATTCTTGGCCAACGAACGGCCAAAAAGTTGCAAAGCGGCCTCCACTTCCATTCGGCCAGAGCCAACTTCAGTGTTTTTTTGACACTGATGCTGCTGCCTCCACTGAAGGTAGGTGGGCTCACTCTCTGCTGGCCCCAGGCTGCATCCAAGGCTGAAGTTTGGAAAAACAATTCTGTCCAGCACAAGCCCTGTGTGTGGGAGCTATGACCACGCCTGAGCCAGGTGCCATCATAAATAACGTAATGGTCACATTTTTAGTGAAGCCAACCTCCATCTTGCTGTACACCTTCTTCACAGCAGCTACAGCATCCCTAAATATGTAGTCGGCAGCCTCCTCTGCAGCAGGCTTGAACAGGTCCTTCAAGTGGCCCCGGTATGTCTTATGGTCTAAAACACGATGGGACACATTCATAGTGGCCCAGAAATCGTTCAGAGCTGTCTGCCCTTTCCCTATCACTTTGATAGCTTGCATTGAGCGAATGTTCACATCAAACGCCCTTGCACCTTCCTTCCTTTGGGAAGACCAATGGGACTAAATTGGGCCACAAGTACTGCACGAAAGCACCATTTTCACTGCTAGAACGAGCCTGGTATCGCAGTGCACACCAACGGAACGCTGTTGGCATCTTGGACACAGATTCTTAGCAATCAACGAGTTCACCGCGAAATCTGCACAAGAATAAATTCATTGTCACAAGAGGCTGAAATTTGTTGGCCTTGCTGGTCCATCAAACTGAACTTCCATTCAGTTGCGAGCTCTGCACGAAGGGAATTGCGAACGCTGCGTGCCTGCGCTTCTGCCGTCGCTGCTGACACGAAATGCGGCTCGAGGCGCGCCTGAATGGTGCGACGTTCCGGCGATGATTCGTCCCGTAAATCTTCAGCTATCACATTGTAGCTCGTCGACGGCTGGGGCTCACTCGCAGGCTGCGCGCCCGTGTCGCACGATGTGCCAGAATCAGAGCACACCGTCTCTGCCGGCGATGGTATCTTCGACTGCGGTCGCCTCCAAAGATGCGATCTCGGCTACTGATAAGCGCGGCTGTACGCCGAGGTGTGACAGTCTCCGTTGGTGCATCTTCCATGCATGGGGTTATCAGCATCGTTCGCACAGGGCGACTGTCGGCTTCGCTGCTGAACTCACAGGGTGCAAGATAGCACGGCACGTTATCCGCTTATTCAGTGGGGCGCTCCGCTTCTCCCGCTGGCAGCCGTCTTTTTCTCACCGTAGGAGGCTGGCACTTCCGTTTCCCGAAGGCGTGCTTCGCTGACACTTTCTTCTAACGAGCGACGATCCATTACTAACGTGAGAGCTGTGAGAAGTTGAAATGAACGCCGGCGTGGTCTGCGAAGCAAACAGCGGTGCGCGGTGGTTGCCAGCTTCCCCAGTGTCACGCAACAGCCAATGAGGAGACGCCTTCCAAAGCGGCAGCCAATTGGAGGCCTGCTTTCATCAGAGGGCCCGTGTGACCACCGCTGGCAGACCTGCGCTTTTGTGTTTGTGCGACTCTTACAAGATGGCGACGACCAAAACATTCAGAAACAAAACGGCGGAACTTCGAGCTTTCGAACAGTACCAAGATGGCGGTGCTCAGTGGCGGGAAAGATGAGATATGGCTCCGCAAACTCCGGTGATTTTTCGCGTTTTATGGCTGTTTTCTCGCCCTGCGCACTCACAAATTAATTTTTTTCAGGCATTTATAGTGCGTTTTCAACCCAACCATTTTGATACAACGTAGATTAGGTGTTGCAGATACTGAAACGCATGGTTTCCAAAAATCGATTTTCGCGATTTTCACGATCTGATCCCCGCGCCCCCTGCCTTGCTGGCCATGCTGGTCACATGGTATGCGCTGCCTGTTGAGTTGACTTCACCTTTTGTGCTGCTACCATGTGCAGGTAGAGCCAGCAGATAGTAAACTTGCTCTGCGCTGCAAATTTGTGGCAACGCGTCGTCATTGTATAGTAGTCGGCTCGATGTGGCTTCAGGTGACCACACTCGTCCAGATGCCAACACTGCACAGTTTTGCTCTGACAAAGACGTTGCATGCAAAGTACAAGCACTGCCCTAGAACTAGGCATCTGATTAAGGTGGCTGATCTACAATAAGCTGCCGTGCACACTTCAGACACGATAAGTTTCACTCCGCCCCTAAAGAAGTTTGTTGGCAGCAAGGATCTTGCTGAAAACATGACCACTCTGGAGAATCTGGAAAGTGCAGATATAAGATCTGCTTTCGAGAAGTAGAGATGCATGAGTTTTTAAAGAGTTATTGCCACTATCAGCACAGTGAGTATTTTGGGCCATAAAATAGATAGCAAGGATCTTGGAGAGGAGAACATGACCATTTCGGAGAGTCTGGAAAGACCAGCAGTATGATCTTTCAAGAAGTAGACACACATGAGTTGTTAAATAATTAATGCCACAATCAGCAGAGTGAGTATTTTTGGCCTTAAAATAGAGAGCAAGGATCTTGGTGAGAACATGACCACTCTGGACACTCTGGAAAGACCAGCAGTAAGATCTGCTTTCAAGAAATAGACACGCATCAGTTTTTAAAGGATTAATGCCACTATCAGCAGAGTGAGTATTTCTGGCCTTAAAATAGAGAGCAAGGATCTTGGTGAGAACATGACCACTCTGGACACTCTGGAAAGACCAGCAGTAAGATCTGCTTTCAAGAAATAGACACGCATCAGTTTTTAAAGGATTAATGCCACTATCAGCAGAGTGAGTATTTTTGGCCTTAAAATAGAGAGCAAGGATCTTGGTGAGAACATGACCACTCTGGACACTCTGGAAAGACCAGCAGTAAGATCTGCTTTCAAGAAATAGACACGCATCAGTTTTTAAAGGATTAATGCCACTATCAGCAGAGTGAGTATTTTTGGCCTTAAAATAGAGAGCAAGGATCTTGGTGAGAACATGACCACTCTGGACACTCTGGAAAGACCAGCAGTAAGATCTGCTTTCAAGAAATAGACACACATCAGTTTTTAAAGGATTAATGCCACTATCAGCAGAGTGAGTATTTTTGGCCTTAAAATAGAGAGCAAGGATCTTGGTGAGAACATGACCACTCTGGACACTCTGGAAAGACCAGCAGTAAGATCTGCTTTCAAGAAATAGACACGCATCAGTTTTTAAAGGATTAATGCCACTATCAGCAGAGTGAGTATTTTTGGCCTTAAAATAGAGAGCAAGGATCTTGGTGAGAACATGACCATTCTGGACACTCTGGAAAGACCAGCAGTAAGATCTGCTTTCAATAACGAGACACGCATCAGTTTTTAAAGGATTAATGCCACTATCAGCAGAGTGAGTGTTTTTGGCCTTAAAATAGAGAGCAAGGATCTTGGTGAGAACATGACCACTCTGGACACTCTGGAAAGACCAGCAGTAAGATCTGCTTTCAAGAAATAGACACGCATCAGTTTTTAAAGGATTAATGCCACTATCAGCGGAGTGAGTATTTTTGGCCATAAAATAGAGAGAAATGATCTTGGTGAGATGACAACTCTGGAGAGTCTGGAAAGTGCACATATAAGATCTGCTTTCGAGAAGTAGACACGCATGAGTTTTTAAAGAATTAATGCCACTATCAGCAGAGTGAGTATTTTTGGCCATAAAACAGAGAGAAAGGATCTTGGTGAGGAGAACACGACCACTCTGGAGAGTCTGTTAAGCGCAGCAGTAAGATCTGCTTTCAAGAAGTAGATACACATCAGTTTATAAAGAATTAATGCCACTATCAGCAGAGTAAGTATTTTTGGCCATAAAATGGAGAGCCTATTTACTATGATCAGATACAACAAACACAATCCGCGTGACTGTCAGGTTCATTATCATCATCAGCAGCAGCCTGAAGCCTGACTACACCCACTGCAGGGCAATGGCCTCTCCTACATCTCTCAAATTAAACCTGTGCTGTGCGAGCTGTGCATACCGTACGATCGCAAACTTCTTAACCTCATTTGGCCACCTTATTGCCGCCCCCTGCTAGGCCTGCCTTCTTTTGAAATCCACTCCGTTACCTTCTAGGACCAGCGGTTATCTTGCCATCACATTGCATGGCTTGCCCATGCCTATTTCTTCCTCTTGATTTTGACTAGCATGTCATTAACCCGCATTTGTTCCCTCATCCATTCCTTCCACTTCTGCTCTCTTAACGTTACACTTATCATTTTTCTTTCCATAGCTCGCTGGATTGTCCTTAAAAGGACACTGAGGAGAAATTGAAGTTGGCTTGTATCGATAGAATACCAGCTCCTGATCACAAAAACGCCGCTCTTACTGAAAACAAAGCTCTTGTAAGGTAGAAAATAGCAAGAACCAAAATACAGGTATCGCCACTACAGGCCAATCTCGCAAGTACAAGCGTGGTGACGCCATAGGACAAAAGACGCCACCTTGGAGGAATTTTCCATCCTACTTGGTGTCGCGAATCTCTGAGGCTGACAAAGGTAGGTTGCGCATATCAATATTGAAGTAAGTTTTGTTTTAAGACCAATAGTGCACTTTTATCACACGAGAAAGGCAGGCAAAAGACAACCTGAATGTTGGAAGCAAAGAAAACGGATGCTTGGTGGCGCCACAGGCGGCCAGGAGAGTTTCGATTTTTTATGGCGCTTCGCGTCTATAAGCTTTGCGTGCCCCGTGGTTTTGTTTTTGACGCGCTTCAATTTACAAGCGCCGAACAGCAGAGGAACTCCAAGTGCCGCTTCAAGTGCTAGTTAATCTTTGAAGGAGCCTGTTAAGGCTTGTCAGATGATCGCCACGGTCGATGTAAAGCTATGATGGCACGATGGTTGGTGATCGTACAAGGCAGCACTTGTGTATTCGCACGCTTGCCCAGCAAAACATTCCCGGCTGTGCCAGTCAACTTCAAACTACTACACGGAAACCGTTTATTAGGGACGGGAGACAAGGTACAAGGCAGTTCAGAAAAATTGCTGATGGCCTAGCTCTGTTAGGCCAGGATATACCTAGCGAAAACGCGGAGATTTTTGCATCAGAAGAGTGCATTCACTAGATGCGCCTTTATTGACGGCTGTAACTTGAGCCGTCGTGGCGGAGCGGCAGCGTTTCCGCCTCAAACGCCGAAGGCCCTGGTTCGATTCCGAACCTCGGCACCGGATTTCTTTTCTTTTATTCAGTGAGTGGGCGGGGGGTTTCAGTGGCTCCCATGGATGCCACCGCTGAATACGTTGGTTAGCGGTTAAGCGCAGGCTCTGTTAAGGCGCGTTTATGCTGCGGCGAGGCGCGCGCGCGCTGCACGGCGAAGTCACGTCGGTCAAAGCGAGACCCTCTAAACTCAAACTGCGCTTGACTGCCGACACGTTCGGCGGCTTCGGCGCACTCTGACCGCACTGGCGGGGAGATTGGAGCATGTATCTATTTCGCGCCGAGTGCGCCAGCCGCCGCCGGCCTGGCCAGATTGATTTGGCTGCGCGGCGAGGTGCGCGTTATATTCAATAGCTGCGGCAGTTGGGCGGAACTGTTCTTTTCGAGCTCGGCTATTTTAATCCATTCGCAGTACATATCTGAAGGTACATGCAAGTTGGCGAGAGAGCCAGATCCAGTGGACCCGTTGGATCTAGCGGAAGCCGTTGAAGCGTCGTGCGCTGGCTTTGGTTTCAAGCCGCCGACTTTAAACGCGACCGCCCTCGAGCACCCAGCCCTTGCAACCGTGGGAGACCTCGACGCCGCCTGCTGCGCCGTGCAACCACGCCGTTCAAGGAATCACAATCCGTTGGCCCCAAAGCCCCGGCCAGCCTCCGATGGGCGCAAGGCGCCGACCTTGTCCTGGCCCCTCGCGACTCCCCGCACTGCGGTTATGATATTTAGTTTGCAACGGCTGCTCTCTGAGGAAGGGGAAAACCACCCGCCGGCACCTAACCTAACCGTGCTCCCTCAAAAGCATCGCACGCTCTGTGGGGCTGAGGTCGCTGAAATGCAGGCCAGAGTTTTTGCGAGAACTACGTCGTCGGGTTCGGGAACAGGATCCATCATAACGCTGGCAAGACGCCGGTGCAAACGTATACGAAGCGACGGTAGCGACCCCCGATAGATGCCTTCAACATGCGGCGGCGATAGCTTTCATTTCGGCAGCTGCTAGACCGCACCGCTAGCCGCCAGAAATCACGGAGTCTCCGTTTACGTCACGTTTCACGTCACTCCGTTCTGTGTCGTCATAAGAGTTCTCCGTGTCGTCATAAGAGTTCTCAAGTTTGAATCGTAGCGGCGGGAAAAAATTTTTCAACTTCGAATCCAAATTTCTTTGAAATAAATGCATTTTTCGCTCCCGGACAAGCGTCAACAAAGCCATGAAATGCGGAACTATCAGATATTGCTAACAAAAAAATTTTGATAGGGTTCTCCTCAGTGTCCCTTTAACTTGAGCTGAACCCTTTTCGTTAACAAGGTGATGGTTCGGGCTAGTGGGTATGCGTTATGATCCATAGCGCAGCAACAAAACAGGGGACAAACACAAGCTTGTGTTTGTCCCCTGTTTTGTTGCTGCGCTATGGATCATAACCTTTTCGTTAGCTTCCACGTTTCTGCCCCGTAGGTGAGTACTGGTAAAATGCAGCTGTTGTATACTTTTCTTTTGAGGGATATTGGTAAAATGCCACTCATTATCTGAGAGAACCTGCCATAGCACTCCACCCCATTCTTATTCTTCTAGTTATTTCCATCTCAAGATCCGGATCAGTAGTCCCTACCTGCTCTAAGGAATATATTCCTTTCCCACTTCCAGCACCTCGCTACGAATTGTGAACTGTTGTTCCCTTGCTAGACTGTTGAACATTACTTTGGTTTTCTGCATGTTAATTTTAGACCCACCGTTCTGCTCTGCCTGTCTAACTCATTGACAAAGCTCATGGTTATAAATTGCGCTATTTTTCTATAGGAATGCTTATGGTGGTAGACTACAACTGGGAAAATTGGTAGTCAAGCAAGTTGCATAAATGGCCAGTACAGAATCCAGCTTACAGTGCTCCAGATGCACAATGCAACAATGGTGCTACCAATTTCTTGAGCCTCCCGGCTTAGCAATACAGATCTATGCAACTACTCACACTGGTGAGGCTTGAATTAAGATGCCTTAGTAAACGCACCTGATGGCTTCAGCCAGCGGCAGGCAGCCCAATGTAGACATAGCACGGCATCCATGCTCTTCATCATTCCCATGAAAAATACCAGGATTAACAGTAACCGGCCAGCTAGCCCAGCAGCACCCAAATTAACGAACATCCAAAACCATAGACTTAAATAATCAATGGCCAGCACCCTCACTCCAGAAGTGCAAATTATCCGCATTTCCAAATTAACCAGGGTCGAATTAATGAGGTTCTACAGTGTGACCTTCTGTGGCAGACACTGTGGCAGGAAAAAAGCGAGCTGATGTCTGAAGATTGGGGCTTAGGTGCTGCGATGACTTAATATGGATGATGATAGTAGTGACAATCAGTGCGTTCTGCAACATTAAACATCTAGCATGCCTCAATTCAACAAACAGCGGTTGAAAGTTGCTTCAATGCATCACCTGTGTATGACTGTGAGCTAACCGCCTCTTCCTTGGTTTTGGCAGCTCCTGCATTGATGGATCTTGTTCCCTGGCGGTCTGCCAAGCTTCACATGCTGAAATGTAAAAAAAAAACTCATTTTTTTTTCATGCAGCCTGCAATCAGCGTCATCGCCACTGTTAAATCACAGCAAAGACTGCAGCAAATACATGCATGGTAAGGTGATCATTTAAAATGCTTCTCACCAAATTTTTTTTAGCAAAACTGTAAGAAACAGCTGTTACTACTGCCAATGTTCCTATTTATATTCTATCTCATAGTTGCCTGCAGCAATGCGGACGCTAGAGACCTCCTCAGCCAATAGGAAGAGTGCGTTAAATGTGTTCCTTTGTGCGCTGTCTGCTCATAGCGTATGCAGGTATGGCTGGAAAAGAGTATAATAGAATCTTCACTGTCTAAATACCGAACACTGAAAGAACATTAGGCAGTTTTAGAATAGAGTACACACTCTTAAGTATGCTAAATGAAAGCATTTTGCAGATTATTACACTGTTTGTCACATCCACCAGCGTATGTAGAGACGCAATGACAACTGAAGCCTTTTGGCGCCATCTCATCTATAAAATGAAAACCATATCTGTCAACAAACACATTCTTTAAGCCTGGCAGTGGCAGAATCATTGCTCGAAATAAAAAATGATGTAAATTTATGATTTATGAGTTAACGTTTCAAAAAGACTGAGGCTATGAGGGATGCAGCAGTCCAGGGCTCCGGATAAAACCAGCTGGGGTTCTTTAAAGTGCACTGACATCATACAACACGTGGGCCTCTAACATTTTTAGCTCCATCAAAACGCATCCACCACGTGCAGGACCAAACACGTCTTTTGGATCAGCAGCCGAGCACCATAACCACTGAGCCACGGCAAATCAAATTTATAACTCATGGTTTTTGCAGTGGGTAATATGAATCAGTAACAGTGACAAATTCATTCTGAAGCAAATGGTTCTGCTTCAAAGCGCGCCGGCATTTTGGAAATGCTACTATAGTGTACGCAAAATTTAGACAAGCTACACTTCGGCAATAACGCATGGAATGCGAGCACGCATTAAGGCTCAATTAGAAATAGCTTTTGGTGCACACGCGCCCCTTAAAGCATGCTATCCCATATGCCCACTTTTACTGGCACTACATTGTGCTGCAACAAAACATGGTCTGTGCACTCACCGTAGTTTTGGTAGTGCTAGAAGGAATTACTGAGATGTAGTACAGGCATGGCATGCCTG
Source organism: Amblyomma americanum (assembly GCF_052857255.1). Lineage (NCBI taxonomy): Eukaryota > Metazoa > Arthropoda > Arachnida > Ixodida > Ixodidae > Amblyomma > Amblyomma americanum. Next base: position 55,364,250 of record NC_135503.1, on the reverse strand, counting down.
TTCTAAAATGTGCTATTCAAATCTAACCCTAGCTGAAATAAACTTGCAAGACTGGGGGAAAGTTTATCACTGTCTCTATGCTCACCAAAATCCTTTGCCACTACTCGCTGCATCCCAAGATTATCATGACAAAGCAGTCATAGGAGCTGTTATGACAGTCATTTTCCCCGATGGAAGTGTGTAGTCAGCTGTGCTGTTTAGAGTGACCAATTTTACGCCAAGATGGAAAAAGAGAAGAAAAATAAAGGTTGCACTACCTGTGCCACAACCAATCAAAAGCAAATGGAATGCTGACTGCACAACTCAAGAAAAACTGTGCAAATGACGCGCAAGGTCTTGTATCATATACACCGTCACCACCGCCCCTTATCTACGGTGTGACATGGAGTTGCAGTGAGACAGGACTATGCACATTCTGTGTTGCCCAACAAGGCAATATAAAAATTTCAGCATAGTGGAGGTAAACATCACTCTTACAACACACACTGTTCTTAACTACGGAAAAGTTAGCTGCTGGTGCTGCAATGAAATAGCAATGGAACAATGCAAGCCATGAATGAAAGGGCCCGAGTTTGGTTCCCTGTTCTATCCCAGCACTGGTCTTTCATAGCATGACAGATGGCAAAACTGAACAATGCCAAGGAATCTCTTAAAGAGAAGCTGACATGGTTTTTTAAGAACTCGAGGTGAATCTTCTAGGTAAAGCATGCGAAGTATTTCGGCACTAGCATTTAAATTCGTGTCCTAATCGACGATTAAAACCGCAATAATGTTCAGACTTCTTTTTTTTTGCCACAAAGGCAATACAAACACTGCAGCAATGATCCCCTCAAAAAAAAAAAAAGATTGGTTATCAGGAAACGGAAGACACAGTAACTCTCTCACTGCTTGGAGGACACCTCAACCATGCCATGAGAGAAGGGAGGAAAGTGGGAATGATAGAAGATGGAGAGAAAGAGGTGCCATAGTGAAGGGGTCCAGAATAACTTTGACCACCTGGGATCTTTAATGTGCACCGACATTGCACAACAACACACTGGCGCCTTTTGTATTTCATCTCCATCGAAACGCAGCTGCCGTGGCCGGATTCAAACCCGGGTAGTCTGGCTCAGTAGCTGAGCGCCCTAACCACTAAGCCACCATGGCAGGTGTCGCCTCAAAAGACAGCAGCAGCAGCTCCTATGCCAACTGTCTTTGAACTCTGTGGCAGGGAGAAGAGGAAGCAGCTTTGAAAGACGATGTTGTGTTGTGTTGGGTTTTATGGCGCATAGGCAACTAAGGCCATCATGAGCCAAGCTCGAGGTATAGGAAAAATCTCTGGATAATTTCATAGAAATGTGAAAATCGCTGGTGGTGCAGAGTGCTTAAGTAGTTGGAATTACCTCGTGATGATGAAGGAAAAAGATTGTAGGAATGGGTACTATTAAAACAATTTAAAGGGGGTCGGGTAACCTCAGCGGCCATCCTTACCAACGCAAGGATCTTGAGACTCTCAACCAATCAAATAAAGACCTCACCCTTTTTCTCAGGAATGAGAAATGGCTGAGGTGTACCAGGCGAAGTACTGGGTCATGATTTACATATTTTTAAGAAAACCAGCTTCTGTTAAAAATCTAAAAATGCAAGACATGTCCACAATCGCATTATCACTCAAGAGCACTGCTGGATGAAAATGGATGCATTGGGTATAAAATGGAGAAAAACACTTTTTCCGTAGCTTTTCCAGTTTAGAGCATGAAATAAAAATGTGCTTGACTGTAAGTTCATCTTCGCATGTACAAACTGGTATGTCTTCTTTCTTTAGCAGAAAGTTGTGTGTAATGTGTATGTGACCTATCCGGAGACGGCAGATAATGACCTCCTTGAAACGTTTCTGGTGCACACATGACTTCCATTCACCTAGGACTGGTTTTATTCACCCTAGTTTGTTATTTGGTTCGTTGTTCCAAGTGAACTGCCATTTTTTCCTTGCATTACTATGTAGCAAGTTCATGCTATCGCTATGGGCATATTTATGTTTTTAATTTGCTTGTCACAAGCTTGATCAACGCACAAATCTGCTCTTTCATTGCCTTTTATGCCGACATGACTTGGTAGCAAGCAGAGTCTTATGTTTTGTCCTTGAGCTATGGCTGTTGTAATGTTGTGTATGAGGTCACCAAGCGTTGGGGTTTTTGCATTTCTAAAATGAAGGGCTGTGAGCACACTTAGCGAGTCTGTGTAAATAATACTGTTGGGGAGGTTCTCGTTTACTATTTTTTCTATGGCTACACTGATGGCGTAACATTCCGCAGTGAAGATAGAAGAAAGCTGTGGAAGTCTTACTATTTTATTCCAATTTCCCTGTACAACTGCGCTTCCAACGCATGCATTTGTTTTTGAACCGTCGGTATAATATGCTGCGAAAGTAGTGTACTTTTCCTCAAGTGTGAGGAATTCTTGTATTATATGTTGTTGCGGGATTTGTTTCTTACGGAACTGTGTAACAGTGAAAGCACAGATTTCGGGGAAATTGTGCCATGGCGGCAGTGGACATCTCCTTCGAGCAATGTTTGGCAACATGTCTAGTATGCCAAGGTTCCGGCACATCTCTTCAAATCGCAAGAGGAGAGGCCGAGTAGCTTGAGGCTTGTTGTTGAAGAGTGTTCTAGAAAGGCACTTTGTGGCGATACGGTAGCATAAATGCTTATGCAGTGAACGGATTTTCCGAATGTATGAGCATGTGAGTATGACTCTTCTATCTGTAAGTGATGGTTCATTGGTTTCTACATGGAGACTGTTTATGGGTGATGTCCTATATGCACCAGTGGAGAGGTGTGCTCTCAGTCACACCGAAAGACATTGTACTTGTTTAAAATATTTTTTTGTTTTGGAACTAAGTTGGTCTCCTGTAAGTATAAAGCCACCGGGGACATTGTGTTTAAAAGTTATTTTATGTCACCGTAGTTATTGATTAGTCCTCTGCAGTACCACTGTATAAGGAACGCCATGTTTGATGAGTATAGTTAAAACTTAGGATACCGGTTCTTGGGGTGCCAATGCTGGGGTCTTTTTTCTTTTTCGCTCCAGGAAGCTGTGCCTCTGCTGCAGCAAAAGCGAGTTCTGAGTTGTGTCCATCGCCTCACTAGAAGCTCTGGACTTCAGCGGTGAACCAGCGGGTGTACGGTTTGTGGGCTTCTCCCTACTGGGAAGCCTTGCGGGCGGCCGACTGAGGCGGGCCCTTGTTCAGAGGTGGCAGGGCAGCCTTCGCTGCGTCTGCCGGGGGTGGCCTTGCCTCAGGCTTTGCCTGGGCAGTGGCCGAAGCCTGGTGTGGTGTGTCGCCTCTGCGCACCACATCGGCGAAATTTGTTTTTGCTGTGAACTGAAAGGCTGAGGGGAGTCTTTTTCATACTTCTTGATAAGTTATGTTTTCCTTTGTCTTTGTGGTTATTATTTCCTTCTCTCTCAACCAGGTCGGCCACGACCTTGAGTACGCGGGGTGATCCCCTTCGCAGTTCGCGCACAGTGGTGAAGCAATGCAGTCCACAGATTCATGATTGTTTGACGAACATTTGGCACATGTTTGGCGGCCACAACAGCTCTGTGAGCCATGGCGAAATCTTTTACATTTAAAGCAGCGTTTGGGGTTTGGGATGTATGGTCTTACATTTATTTTAAGATATCCTACTTCTATGGTTTCGGGAAGTTGGCTGGAGGCAAAGGTCAGAACTATGTGTTTTGTTGGTATTTCCTTGTTGTCTTTTCGGATTTTGATACCATGGACTTCAGTGACGTTCTGGTCTTTCAGACCCTCCACCATCTCTTCTTCAGAAAGGTTAAGGAAATCATGCTCAGATATTACTCCTTTGGCTGTGTTCAGTGATTGGTGGGTAGTTACGGTTACACGGATGTTTCTGAATGACACTAATGTTGGGAGTTTTGAGTATTGTGCTTTGTCTCGGATTTGGAGGAGGATGTCGCCACTGGCTAACTTCGTCACCTTGTAGTATTTTGACTTCAAATTACTCATTGGCATCCACCCAAGCACAGCCGTACGGCTAGAAAGAAAAACAATACAGCTTCCACAGAAAAATTCATAATTAAAAAAAAGACAGGTGCCAGGAACACCCGGCACCTGGCTGGTTGCTTACTTGCCACAGCCCACCGGGCTGCGGGCAAACTGTCCACCATGGCAGGTGGCAAGTTGCACTAAAGTTCAATTAATGATTGGTCACAAGAGGTTGCTCGGGAAGAGCAACATGAGCCTCAGAAGCCCCACCGATGGCAGCTCCTGTCATCACAGGGCAATGGCACATTGCTTAACCGCTGCTCCAGAAGTGGTATGAGGACCTCCAGAGGTCCACGAAAGTAAACTAGAGTGTGACCAATCCTGCATATATGACCATTAGCATTGCTGTCCGAATCGCTTCCATCCGTCAACAATGGATCCGAACACCGGAACTGAAGTGAAAACTGAAATGCTAACACACCTAATTCGCATCTAGCTCAACTATGCAAACTGAGCGTCATTTTTTTTTTTACAAAAGGAGGAGCACTAGTCTTACCATGTTGCACAAATCGAACGAATTTATAACTGTAAACATAGCAACTTCATGCAGTTGTGTTAATTTATAATGACCACTGACTTTGTATGAATGAGATCGATGTGGCATTAAAATAGGCATCAGGGTTAAGGCACTGAGTTTTGGGTAGATTGGACGTCCCCAGAAATGGTGTTCTGTTGCAACGAAAACACAAATTCCAGAAGCCCATGTGCAAGAGCACGCCGCGCAGCTGCAATTTTCATCACGAACATACTGCACGAGCATCAAAAATTTTCCACACACAGTGAAAATGATGGCCAACACACGTATTTAACAGAAAGCACGAAAATATCCATGGAAGTCCTGCATTGTCCTGTCTCACACAAACTTCAAGCTCACTTTGAGGCTACCCCAGTAAGCCTGCTTCACATTCAACCACAAACGCTCGCAATTCCCTAGATATTGCCCAAGCTATAGGCATTGATCCCGAATGTCTCTGAGCTGAGATGAAATGTTACATGGCAGAAAAATCTTGAGGCCAATCCTGCACAATTACATGGCTCTTAGCCTCAAGTGGATGGACGGATCGCACCTTGCAGTTTCACCATCGGCAACGCTGCCTGTAAGACTTTCACAAATGAACCTTACAAGAGTAACTGCCATTTGCCTGGCCCAAAACTCTGACAGCATATAACACCAAACTGCGTCTACGCATCGCGGACATGCCTGTGTGTAGCATCCGCACAGGCTTTTTCCCACAAGCTGCCGCTCGTCAGCACTCACCAAAGACGGCGTCTTGGCAGATGCAATTTGCCATTTATGCGGAAATCATCGCATGTGTGCGAGTTAATCATACCACCAAATAATTTTTGCATCATAATTAAGCACCACCTTTGATCATAGCTGGAATCACACCGAAGAAAGGTAGACTGGATGGCGCAGCTTATCTGGTTTGGTGCAGTTTGGCGCACGACACAAGACTAGAGTCACTGCAATCAAGGCCAGCACAAGAACTCTGAGTGCATATCACGACTGTATGCGACATCTCCAGCACTGCATGTCAAAGCTGTAAAATCTGAAAATTACAATAGTGTCATCCTCCACCTTCTATGACACACTGTTTGTTGATGGTGGTCCACCATATATACGTGGGGAAGGAGACCTACATTCATCTTTTGGCCCTTGTTCCGACAGCAGCGGATCCAATACAGGTATCGAATGCACCGGCCGAGGAGGCCATGTCAGCTGTGGTTGTTTTGGGACAGGTGGGGGCGGTTCCCCAGCTGGCAATGCTGGCTGCAACGGAGCCGTAGGTGGTGCGAACTGCACTGGTGCCAGAGATGCCACTGATGTAGGAGGCCGACCAGTTAGTGGCGGTGATGAAGGGAGTGGAGAAAGTGCACGCGGAATCTTCGTCTCAGCTATGGCGGATAAGCACTCCTCTAGGCTTGGCTCCAGTGGCTCGTGCTCATCAGCTGCCAGAAGCTCTTCCAAACGCAGACTCCCTGGGTCAGCTTCATCGCCTGCATGGATTTCGCTGCTGCTGTCAACTGCAGCATAGAAGAATACAGCCATCTGCTTTCCACCAAGTTCAGGCAGAAAGCACCCACCCCCTCCATTCCAAAGAAGAAATAATGAAGGCAAGGACATAGTGAGATCTGTCTGTGCAACCACAAGGAAACCATTTCTTTTCACTGCAAACTTGCATTCAGACACTTTTTCATGTTCAATACCTTCTACTGTTATCAGAGAGGCTCATCTTTTTAAACAACTCGAGCAACTGTAAAACATAAAAAGAGCAACACTCTGAAGCCACGCCATAGTCAGACACTAACACAGTAAAGCTCATTAATTCAAACATCAAGGGTGCACAAAAAAATGTTTGTTCATAGATCAAATTATTGAATGACCCCGAAAAAAAACTGACAAGAACCACTTCCATCACGGTAAATTCATTTAATGAAAGAATGGGCAATGGTCGCCTGCTTTTGAGATCAAAACAGAGCAACAGTGACTACTTTTCACATTTCCATCAATGCTCTGTTGTGTCCACACACTTTACTGCAAAGCAAACTGCATGTGATGAGCGCACAGTTTCAGAGCAACAGAAGAACCACGCAGACAGAAGTGAGCGAAAGCTGCAGCATTGCCAATCAGCGCTCGAAGAGGCATGCAGATGGGCTCAGTTGCCTGGCTGATACATGACCGACAGTCGGCGCCACCACGGACTGAATGGGACTTGTGCGAAGCTCAGAAAAGCGCTACCGATACCACATGCTCCGACTATTCTCAGAGACGGGACCACCCATTTATCACCGTGGCTGCCATTACGTGCACATCAGAGGTACACGTGTAGAGGACTCTGGAGCATGCAATTCAGGTTTGGGTAGGACTATTTTGACGATCACATGCCATGCCAATCATACTTAGACGAGGCCTCCCTTGGGGAGCCAGTTTGAATGAACCAGTGAGAGACTTGCAGCATCTTATATAGCGAGCGCGCAACGAATAGACTTGCACAGGCGTTGGTCGCAACTACGGCTGCGGTTTGAATTATCCAGTTTTCCGAATTAATGAGAGCAAAATTAACGAGCTCAGAAATTACACTGCAAAAGACATCACGAAACTGAGTGCGCAAAAAACACACACACAATTCAGGCTGGTGCAATGCACATATCAAGGAAATGCTAGAAATGGCACTAAGCATAGCATGATTGCCACAAGGCCCCTAATGACTGCTAGCATTCTGTCTGGCTCCTGGTAGCCAGCAAAAGCTAATAATCTGACAATGTTTCCAAGCTTCAAATTTAGAGCCGCTGCATGGCCCTTTTTCACAGGCAGCAATTGCTTCTGTTAGCAAAGAGGTTCTTAAAAAAAAAAAACTGAAAAGTTTCTCGTGATGAGGTCAAGTCACATCACGAGTCAAGTAAAAGTCGTTATCGTGTGAATATTCCAGTTGCTACCAGCCCAAACATGCGCAATGTTCAGGCCACTTCCTCTCTTATTTCATTGGAGTGCTGACTCACCAGACTAATAAGTAGAGCTGAAGGTGGCCGTACTTTCAAAGCTACTGCTGCAAGCCACAGTAATACTCTAATGCAGTGCGTCACGTGGAATGGCACTGTCATGCCAATCAAAGCGAGATTCTCTATATTCCAACAACGCTCGACCTGGATAAATGTCTCAAATGGCTTCCAGCATGCTCTGAGCACAGCCAGATGAATAGAGCAGTCTCTATTTTGCACTGAATGCACTTAGACGATGATTATGCACTACACCAGCCCTTGATCAGCCAAATAGACAGGGCATGGTCCTTCCTCGCTGTCGTAGACAGAGACCCAGAACTGTTACGGGACTGTTAAGACACAATTACAGGGCACTGATGCTCATAGGCGATTTTTTTTTTTTTTAGCAGCGCTCACTCCGGATGGATATACGAAAAAATATAGAAGGAATGGCTACACAAATTAAAAAGGTTTGGATATCCAACGCATGATCTAATGATGCTCCTTAGTTTGCATGTCCTTTGGAGATGTGCCACATTGAGCCAACTAAAATACGGCAGGGGTCGAGCATGTATGGCACTACTGGTGGCAAAGGCCAACTACCCACTGCCTCTCCTCGTGCAAGCATGCACCTCAGCCGGAAGCGGAAGCAGCACATGCCCCCACCTTCTCTAGTTCCCAGCTGCTCCATTGAGAGGTCCGTGATGCATGCCAGCTCCTCCTCTAGTTCCTTGGTCAGGAGCCCTGCAAACAAGCAGGCTGCAGCTGCCATAGCAAGGGTGGATGGAATGAAACTTACCTTGGTGCCTGAGCTGCTGGGCCATCTTCTTGCACTTTTCCTGCATGTACAAGCCAGCACTCTACAAAGGTCTGCTTACGGACCGACGCCAAGGCCCATGAAGAGAAAACAACAAAAGAGCGTGACACGAGACAAAAGAGTACTATGAAGACCAGCTACCATTTCTTTTTACCATCTGAACATAGCAGCTTCCTACGTTTAAAAAGGGGGGCAAAATAAGACGTAAAACATACCCCTGCAGCGTCTGCTTTCTTCTTGTCCTCCTTCAGTTCCTCGGTATTCCTCTCCACCTCCAACCGCAGCAGGTTCACTGCAGAAACAGAACCTCCTTCTCATAGCCAACTGCTTGATCACACAGAGGCAATCAATAAACCATTGACAGTGGAGCAGCACTAAACACGCATTCATGGTGTGAAGCCCTCCATAACAGCCGATGCAAATACAAACTTGGCCAGAGTATTTGACATGGCCGGCAATGACATTCTCTCACGAAAACCACTGTTCTTCAGAAATTTCTAGCACAGCTCTTACATTATGAGCTAACAATATCAAGCACAATGTGGCCAACTGCCACAAAATGTTTCGCCCTGTAAAAAAAACTTTTTCCCAATGCTGTGTCAAAAGAGAGCCCTAAAAACAAGAAATAGCATTCGCAATACAAGTAAGTGCATCAGGAATCACTCTCAAATGTTGTTTTTGAAACTGAAGCTTTAAAAACGAAAGGCATTACCAAGTGCCAATAATGATTATGAACGGGAACACTCGGAATCACTCGGCACCATAGTTGTGGTGCTTCGAAGGATAACCGCTGGCCACAGAAACACAGCAAGTGGGCATGTGTTATGTGTGTAATGCCAATCGCACGAATTTACGGCCCTGATAATGAAGGCAGCCAAACAGAGACCGCATTTTGTTTCGTGTAATCAGCTTTCATCTTCTGCAGCCAACTAGAGATGGTGCTGATCATGCAGCTATTGCAAAAACGCTGTTTTATGGCCGGAATTGCTACAGACAATGATGACTTTCAATTCATTCTGACCAAGCAAGGCAAGTGCTCTGCTGAAATGCCACGTGAAAGAAAACTGATCACCATACGCAGCACGAAGCTTACTATTTTCTGTACTTCGGAAGCGCATGTCGCGCACATGTTCTAGCCCCCTCGACAACTGCACAGCTTCGGCACGGTAATCTGTCTTGGATCTCCCCGGAGAACACTTGGACCGAAAGGATGGACTAGGAGACAGGTGCACCCACACAGACGCGCATTTATTACACCCTACGTGACGCACACACTAGAACACAAGACTAACACAAAACACAAAGACTATAAATATACACGACCTGGGAACACTGCTGCCCACGTCTACTACTAGCATTCTACTGTTAGTGGTCGGCGTTCGTGCTCATGGTTGGTTCGGTGCGGCTGCGGCATTGTATAGGTCCAGTAGCCGGCGTCGAGACGGCGTTCAACGTGCTGCGGCTGGCGTCGCTGGCTGCGTCGTACAAGCTCCCGGTCCAAGCGCCCATGGAGGTGATGCCGGTGTTCTTGGCGTTGGGGGCGCCACCCGGATGGGTGGCAACAGCGCTGGAGACCCCTGGTCACAGCAGGTGGTAGCGTCCTCCGTTGACTCCCTGAAACGGGCTCAGGAACGGCAGGAAGTCCACGATACGAAGCCGTAGAACGTGAGCTCACAGGACCAGTAGCCAGCGTCGCTCTCTTCCAGCCGAAGCGTCCCTGACCCGCCGGAGCCTCCGCTGCTCTGTTCTTCCCCCATGCCTCGCTCTCCCTCGCCCTTTTATAGCCTTTGCGTTAGTCCACGTAAGCCTTGTCTTCGTCTTCCCCTTCTCAACCTCACTGAATGCTTCTCAGCCAATCATCTCTCTCCACCTCACCAAATGCTTCATCATCTTCTTTATTTTTCGGTTAATCCAAGTCTTCTTCACACCTCTTTCCTTCCTAATTTTAGTTTAGACTCCTTATTATATGTGACAAGGGCCCCCTCTCTCAAGAGTTTTTCCATGAAAAACTGCTCACGTCATCCTCATCTTCAAGCCATCCACCGACTATCTTCTGTGGCGATTCTGGACCCAGCACACAACACACCGCAGATGTCCAGCACACACGAAACTGCATTCTTGGAACACTCACACACCACTGCCGTTGTCCGTACTGAGCCCTTAATAGACATGTCGATGTCCACAACATACTCCCTTGTATAATCACATAATACCAAAAACAGCAACAAGATAAATCCCAGAGATACATTAGCACAGCAACAACAAGATACATCCCAGATATACCTAGAGCTGCTCAGTTAGCTCTATCTGTATGCAAGTCTAATTTGTAACATACGACCTCCATTTTACCTGGCCCATCCAAAAACGTCTCCCCATTGATTTGGAGCAGAGCTGCGATTGTCCGTCCTCATTCACATTGGGCTTCATTAGTACCTCATCCCCTCCTGCATTTTTCTTCCCACTGCACGTGCGCACTTCGGCAGCATCACCCGTCTCCCCGGCCACTACCGCACATGCTACCTTGGGGGCGTACCGTACGGTACCCCTTTCTTCATACTTCTTCAACATAATTACATAGAAAACCTCCTTTGTGTCATCTATCAATAATTCCTAATCCATATACTTTTCCTCCCGCGTTACAAGGTACGGGCCCTTCCATTGCATTAGTAACTTATGGTCCGTGGGTAGCAGGACGAGAACCCTGTCGCCCGGATTCAGATTCCTGTGAATGGCTTCCTTTTCATAATTTCCCTAATAGCGCTTGTGCGCCCTTTCCAGAAATTGATGTGCAAGCCTGCATGTTTCCTTAAACCTGTCCCGCAACTCGAAGAACGTACGTGTATGTTGTTTTGAGATCTGATGCAATCTATTATCCCACAATCTATTATCCCACAGCTCCTTGAGTATTGCAAGTGGACTTCTAACGGTTCTCCCATATAACATCTCGAAAGACAAGAAACCGAGACTCGTTTGCGCTACTTCGCGGTAAGCAAACAAAAGAGCTGGGAGCTATCTATGCCAATCAGTAGGTCTCTCCTGGCACATTTTCTTGATATTTTTGAGGGTGCCATTGAACTGCTCTACAAGCCCATTACACATGGGATGGTAAGGCGTTGTCACTAACTGCCTTACTGACAAAAGGCAGTTAACCTGCTTCATTAGTTCAGATGTGAAGTTCGAGCCCTGGCCACTCAAGACTTCCCTCGGAAACCCATAACGCAATAAACATTTCCACAAGACCCTCTGCCACTTGGATACTGTCAATAGTCCTCAATGGAATGGCGTCAGGATAACGAGTGGCCACATCAACCAGAGTAAGCACATATCTATTGCCTTTGGTGGATACTGGAGAGATTGACCCCGCAATGTCAATAGCCACTCGCTGAAACGGTAGGCCGATGGCTGGCATCTTGCCCAGAGGTACGGAACCAACTCTTCCCTTCGGAACTGTGCGCTGGCACACGTCACATGAGCGAACAAAGCGTTTAACGTGACTCTGGACACCTGGCCAGAAGGACTCCTCGGTGATCCTAGACACCGTTTTTTGAACACCCTGGTGTCTGGCCATAATGGTGTCATGTCCTAAGCGTAGCACGGTCTCTTGCATATCTCTTGGTAACACCAGCTGTTGGACCCGCCTTCCTGAGCTAAATATGCATTCCCTGTGCAGAAGACCATTTACCAATTGATAATCAAATGACATACGGCTATTCTTTCTTTTCACTTTTTCCCCCGACTCTTTCGAAGCAGGCCTTCAAGCTCAGGCCCTCTCTTTGACTAATTGCAATTTCGCCCGGTGCTAGCTCAGGCACATCGTAAAAGAAGTATAGAGCGGACGCTGCGTTGCTCGGGCTGATGCCTGAGCTCGTCTCCACTGCCGACGGGAAACTGACTGTCCCATCACCCGCCTGAGCTGTCGAGGGGCTTTCCTCTTTTGGGCGTTCTTCTACGTCGATCATCCTCCATTCGGGGTCGGGGTCCACGACACTTCTTGCACCCATAATGTTTCCCAAGATGAGATCGTAGATTGGTTGCTCTACACATTTTGCCACTACCTGTCCAGTATAATATGGCGTGGACACTAGAATCCTGGCTTCAGGAAGGTACCTTACTGTGCTCTCTACCAGAGTGACGGCCGACGCTTCCCCTGTAAGATCCTCGTCCTTCAACAGGCTTCTCCGAACTAAAACTGTGTTGGCTCCGCTGTCTCTAAGAACCAATATAGGACGGTCCCCTATATGCCCAACCACCACCGGTATTGCTGCTTTCGACTTGGGTGGTCCATTCACCGTTCCATTTTCCAGTGGCGTTTGCTCTTCTTCTAGCTGTGGAACTTCAGGAGGTGCGACAAGTTCTGCCCAATTCGACAACGCATGCGGCTCAGTCCTGCATCGGCACTCATCCATAGTATGAGCCCTCCTCTTACAACCTTGACAAACAACCTGACTTTTGGGCAACGCTACTAGTCCGACAGTCAACTGCATGGTGTCCCACCTTGCCGCAGAGATATCTTACTGACGCCTTAGATGCACCGCCATATGCTCTTGGTTTTGTCGCATCTGTCTCTAGGACCTTTCGGGTTTCCTCCTTTGCCTTACCCAAATTTCTCAGGCCTTGAGCCTCGAGGAATTGGTCTGCACTGTCGGCAAACTCTTCTAGTGAACACAACTTTCTTTCTTTCAGGAATAGCGCCAGCTTTGAGCTGCAACACGCTAAAAACTGCTCTTTCACAAGCTTGTCACACACCCCTTCAAAACTCCTTTCTGTGTTTCACATATCAAGCCACCTATCAAAATAGTTGGTCAGCCTGCAGGAAAACTGCTTAGCGGTTTCAGAATCCTCAGGTTTCGCGGTGCGAAATCTCTCTCGAAAACCCTGTGCCGTAAGCCTGAATCTTTGGGTTAGTGCCTTCTTGACTTTCTCGTAGTCCATGAAATCAGCAGCAGGCATCATTCCAAACACATTCAACGGCTCTCCGACTAAACACATGCTCAATGCCGTGGCCCATTCACTACGCTCCCAGCCTTACCCCAAAGCTATCCGCTCGATTCATTGCAGATATGCGTCCAGATCATCTCTTTTGTCAACAAAAGGAGCCATCAGCTTCCTTGGACAAACTCTGGCCGGTCTAGGAGATTCTCCACCCGCTAAGGAACGCTGATCACTGTCCGTGATCTCCTCATATCCTCCCGCAACATGCGCCTGTTTCCACATAAGAAACTCCTACTCTCGTTCTCTCCCTCTTTTCTCCTGTTCTGCCTCGCAAGCTCTCTCGTCTGCTTCGCGAGAGTCTGCGCGTGCTTGCGCCCTTTCCTCTCTCTGCCTATCTGCCTCCTCTTTCTGCCTCTTTCCCTCCTCCTCATAGAGACGCATCGCCTCTTCCTTGCTTAACCCTAGCTTGAGCGCCAGTTCTAACATTTTTACCAAATCCATACTTTCTGCCGTCGAGAGATCGGAAAGATCCTAGACAAAGCAAAAAGAAAAAAGGAAATGAATCCTGGCACAGGCTCCCCACTTACCTTTGTCACAGATCTCCCCGGAGAACACTCGAACCGGACCGAAAGAATGAACTAGGCGACAGGTGTACCCACACAGACTCACATTTAATACACCTTACATGGCACGCACACTAGCACACAAAACTAACAAAGCTAACACAAAACAGAAAGACTGTCAATTCACATGGCTGCGGCGTTGTATGAGTCCAGTAGCCGGCGTCGAAGTGGCGTTCAACATGTTAAGGCTGGCGTTGCTGGCTGCGTCGTACAAGCTCCCGGTCCAAGCGCCCCCTGAGGTGATGCCGGTTTTGCTGCCGTTGGAGGCACCACCCGGATGGGTGGCAACAGCGCTGGAAACACCCCTGGCCACAGCAGGTGAAAACGTCCTCCGTAGACTCCCCGGAACGGGCTCAGGAACGGCAGGAAGTCCACGATGCGAAGCCGTAGAACGCGATCTCACCGGAGCAGAAGCCGGCGTCGCTCTCTTCCAGCCGAAGCGTCCCTGACCCGCCGGAGCCTCCACTTCTCTGTTCCCCCCCCCCTTGTGCCTCGCTCCCCCTCGCCCTTTTATAGCCATGGCGTTAGTCCACGTAAGCCTTGTCGTCGTCTTCTCCTTCTTCTCTTCTCCACCAATTATCTCTCTCCACCTCACCGAATGCTTTTTCTTCTTCTTTATTCTTTGGTTAATCCACGTCATCTTCTTCATACCTCTTTCCTTCATAATTTTATTTTAGACTCCCTATTATATATGACATAATCGCCTCTTAAAAAACTTTACCACATTACCAAGCCTAGGAACGCCAAGCCACGCTCTAGCCTCAAGCCCTGCAATTCATGCTGTCCATAATAAGCTCACTCCCAACGGGCCCTGCCCAAGCAGGGATGGATCTCAGTCTTCCAGACCTATCCTGCAACTTGCCTGACTGCACGACATGTCGCCAGGTGCACGCGTCATCTGCTACAGACAGCGGTACCAATTCTTTAACAGGTGAGAAACTTTGTTAGTTACTTTGATGACTAACCCAGCATATTAAGAGGATATCTGGGTAATGCAAAATTTAGTTGCGGCTGGCCTTTGACCAGGTGTCGGGTACTCGGTCGTTTAAAGAACTGGGAACATCAATACTCCGGGGTACCGCTTTTCTGTAACAGTGCGCAGGGCCTTAGCAACAATGCAACTATGAATAAATGCCACATTGTGCTTTAGATAATTAATTACGCCTCTGACCTTCTTCCGAAGCTTTGGTTTTGGTTTCCGTGGGCTACGAAGCAGAAGGGTTTCTACACATAGCTGCCACTAGTCGTGAGCACTCGCAGAACAGTGATGCTTCCATTTCTCCGCTGTTGGCTGCGCGACTGCACAGGACTTGTGATGCTTCTACGTGAGAGCCTTACACATCACAGCCCAAAGGAAACTGAAGCCCGAACTCTAGAAGGGTCGGGCTATAATAAGTTATTTAACACATACATCCATCATCTAATTTTCCCAGAAAATGCATCTGGCATCTGGTACTCCAGCAATGAACCACAGACATCAAACATCACGTTATGTTCATAGAGGATAGAAATGTGTTATACTGAAGATCATGGCATCATTCACCTCAGAGATGAAATGGAACAAACCTTCGTGTACTGTTTTACAATCCTGCCATGGTGACTGTTGGCCAAATTCAGATCCTTGTCTAGGGCCTCCTCTCAAGTACTGCATCAATATGGACAAGACTTAGCCATATTACTAACACGCTACCACATCTAGAAGTACAGACACCACCAATGCTATCGATAGCAAGGTGCTGACACCTGCAACTGGCACCATGTTCCAAAGAACCACCCACCGACCACTTTTAGTAACATTTTCCAAGACAATCGTTAACATTGCACACATTAATGAACAATGCTACAGCACTCCACAAGAGGAAAGAGATCCCACAGACAATTGCGTAATTATAGCTGACTACATACCTAACAACAAAGTGCAGACAAAGAAAGGGAAAAAAGAGGCCCCAAACCCACGACCTACGAATTTCGTGTCCCTTGCTCTACCAACTGAGCTAAAGCAAAGGCTGCCTGTCCAATCTTCTGCTTTCGGGGGCATTTTTGTGTAATGTAACCGAACCTAGTGTTTACCAGCGCCACCCTCGTCCACAGCAGCAGTCCTGTATTACTGCAACAGCCACGAAGGAACACGATCAAATGGTGAGGACGGAAGCTGTGCGAGAACCCTCTTACGCTGCCTATGGCATCAAGACTGCCAGGCAGAAGAGGGGCTCATTACGACATCATGACAGCAGTCAACAGTCAGAACACCCAAGGAGCAGAGCACAGGGCATGTTCTTTTTATTTTAATTTGTTGTGTTCATTGATGGGAGAATAATAGGGTTAATATTTTAAAGAGAACTGATGAGAAAGCAAAAGAAAAACAACAATGTGCCGCCAGTGCGATTCGAACCCACGAAATTCAGAGGTCATGGGTTCGGATACTACGGGCGGCATTCGGTAGTTTTTTTCTTTTTCTTTCTAACCAATTATCATTAAAATATTAACATTAATTTCCCATCTATGAACATAACAATTAAAAAAAAACATCCCCTATGCTTTTTGGTTGCAGTGACTGTTGGCTTCCGGCATGTGTAACAACCAAGGGGTCAAATTTGGCCCAAAAAATTCAGCACACCTTTTCAGTTTTTCTGGTCTTCATAAAACAGGTACACAGAAAAAAATAAAAAATCCCCCCAAAACAAGTCTGGAATTGATACTGTTATCATTCCTGCCCTTTTAAACAAAATATACATTTGCGTCCTTTGGGTTGCAGATATGCACTCTTAAAACCAATGACTGTACAAATAGCACTTAAAAAAGAGTTGAACCAAACACAACTTCATTAGGATTAGACCTTACAGACACTGCGTCAGTCACCGACACACTTCAGACACAAAAACAGGAACTGACCTCTACACAGCCTCTACCTGCCGGTTAGCAGCATAACACAAAATGTCCACTCACCTCTGTTTTCTTCAGCCTTAGCCCTGCATTTAAAAAAAAAGCAAACAATAAATAAACTTTCACTAATATTACAGGGATGGCTTGTGGCCACAATGCTGGTCTTACCCACAGTTGAACCTGAATACAGTAATCCCTCATTATAACGAAGTCAGCGCGACGGCGAAAAAAATTCATTAAAAGTGGTAATTCGATATAAGCGACCGCTGGAAAAAAAGCTAAAACAGTCAAGATTTAATTGCGCCACAACTTCGAGGAAGTCCAAATACGATGTATTCAGTGAACCAACTTTATCCTGGTGAAAAGTCTCCTTCTATCTCTCTGCCAGCAATTTTATAAACAGCCTCATACAGATCACTGCAAGTCCAGTCATCGTCAAGCTGGTCATCATCAGGGCCGCTGACGACATGGGAAAATCCGGCATGCGCAAAGAAGTTGGCGGCCTACAAAGGTGTGAGTTCTTTCCATGAAAAGTTCAAGAAATGGAGCGCACCAAGCAAACCTATGTTATACCTCTTGCTGGCGTCATACACTGTGAGCATGCGCTGCAATAAAGCCTTGGAGTACAGCTTCCGGGTAGTCTCAATGATGCCCTGATCCAGCGGTTGCAGTACCGCAGTTGTGTTTGCAGGCAATTCCACAGTGATTGCCGTGAGGTTGTCGATCTTCCCATGGATCGGACAATTGTCAACTATGGAAAGCACTTGCCAATTCTTTGCACGAAACTGTCTTTCAAGAAGACACACGTAGTCTTCGAAAATAGAAGCAATCATCCATGCTCGCTTGTTACTTCTGTAGATGCATTGCTTGGGAAGTGCTGCATTTCGGAAGCACCGCAGCTTCACTTCATCCCCCGGTAACAAGAAAAGCTTGTCCTCGCCTGTTCCATTGGCCTCAAACAGCACCGTGACATGTTCTTTGCTCTATTTTCCTCCGGATGGGGATGCGCCAGGGGTAGTGAACATGCGATTCAGTAGCCCCTTGTAGAAAAATGCTTCCTCAATGCTTCCTCATCTAGGTTGCAGACGTCTTTGTCTTCATACTTTTCAAGTAGAGCTTGGAGCAGATGTTGGCACCATACGTCCGCAGTGTCACGGTTCATGGCTACACTTTTGCCGACGATCGACTTCGAGGTCACGCCGTGTCGTTTCTTGAACTGTTCAAGCCAGACACTGCTGCACGTGAAATCTTTACGGCCTATTTGGAGGGCGAGAGCTTCAGCCTTTGCAGTAGGGGCAGGTCCATGTACGGGGAGATTTGTACTCCTGGCGTTCTACAGCCAATGTAAAAGTGCACCTTCCACTTCCGGGTATTTTGAATTGCGATTCCTCTTTTGCTTAACCGCGAAGCTCTTTCAAAGCCATCCAGCACAGCTTTCTTGTTTTTTAATACAGTTGATAAAGTAGATGGCGGTATGCCGAATTCCTTCGCAATGTCAGTTTTCTGCTGGCCGCCTTTCTCCAGTTCTTTTATCAGCAAAACGTTCTGCTCCAAAGTCAGACACTTTCGCCTAGAGAGTGAAAGTCATTATCACTGCAGACCACAAAAGAACACGCGAGGCACACCTAACGAAGCACTCCGAATAACATGCTATCACATGGCCTGCAGCATGGATCCAGACGCACGCACCATCAGCGCCAAAGCGACTGTATGCGGCGGGCGACGCAGAAGGCAGAAGCTTCAAAATGTCGTCAAGGCATCACGCTTTCCTTGTCAGTGCGCTCTGGTGATGGCTGTGGTTGTAATGGCGGGTTAGAAGCAACGTCGAAGCTGGCAGCGAGGAGGCAAGTGAGAGGAGTGGCTGGCGTCCAAACGGCTTGCAGACTGGAGAGCGAAAAAGGAGGGAAGAGAAAGGGAGTTGTGGTTGCGGGAAGAAAGAGGAAGGGGGAGTGAAGGGGGCCTGCCAACTCAGTCTAAGGGGTGTTGGTCCACTGGGGGCTGAGCCTCCCACTGCCTGCGTTTCGATAGAAAAGAAGGTGGGTGGGGAGGAAGGAGTAGTGGGAGAGTGGAGACACATGCGCAGCTGCCTATCTATACCTAGCTGTGTACAGAGACACATTGAGGGGTGGGTGGGCAGTGGCCAAGCGCCGCAAATGTTGCTAGAGTCTGAGGAAGCGTTTGTTGTTGCGCTCAACAAACGATTACACAGCGCGATCATAAAAATTGAACGCATTTTCTGTAGGGGCTTTGGATGATCACTGGGCAATCTTTTCCCGAGGTGCGCAGCCGTGAAGTTTTCAAAACGAGTATTTGGTGCACTGTTGTCGATGACACAATGCTAATTCTACGGTTCGAGTGTCAGTGTACCCATAACGTCATGTCCGCGCCATTGACAAATGTCTAACAAAATTCAATGACTCTACCATGCATTTGACCATTTTTCTAGTCAGATGGTGCGAATCGAGCATGACCGGCTCAGGAAAATCACTGGGGAAGCACCAGCTTGCGTTGACCCACCATGTTGACAGCCGGACTTGCCGCTGGCAACGCTCGGATTTTTTGTGTTATCGGCAAGTTATCGGTCGAGTTTCACTGTCAAAAGTGCAACGAAGCTAGGGTGATGTTTTATTGCGATGCAGGCCGTTTATGGTGAGCGGCGAGCAAATTTCTAGACTGGCTTCCTCAAGGTCGTTTTCGCAATTTGTTAACATAGCTGCTCGCGTCGAACATGGCACTTATAATCGGAGGGACACTTCTTTTGTGCTTTTTGGCACGTTTCAGTGACAGAACTGCTCTTTAGAGGGTATAACTTTGCTAATTGAGCGCACCCCATGGAATGCTGCGGTGCAAGTCTGCCAGCGGTCTTTTGGCAAAGCGCTAGGAAAACTTTATTTTCGTGTGGATTCTATCACGCTGGACACCAGCGATGCGCTTGCAATTGATATTAAATGTTTGGGCGCGCTGAACCATGGAATTTGATAGCTTCTGTTCACTCCGCTAAGCTGGAGGCACTCGGCACTCGCTTGGTACCCGTTACACGGCAGGCCACTGGTCGTGAGTTTGGTACTTTTGTGGCCTGTTCTATGCCTGCATGAGTCCAATTCATCGATGGCATTAATTTGACACTGCACGCGCAAAGGGTAGGGCGGCGATGCCTCCGCTCGCCAATTCGCTCTAAGCCGGTCAAGCTCTCCGTGCACTTCGAGTAATGCGGCTTAAAATGCATACGTTTGGGTCGGAACCGAAAGAAATTTCGAATCAAGCGATTATTCAAGTAAAGCGATTTCGTTATAACGAGGAATTACTGTATATGTCATGTTCACGAAAGCATGCAAAACAGTTCAGTCTATGACTGATTTGGTACACTGAAATGCGCTAACACAATGTAGAATCGAAATCTTTATGCCTTCTGGTTAATTTCACACCATTACGACAGACAGTGCAACTCATAGCAGGATTCATAACTTTCTTTAGCCTCTGGGCAATCCAACGGTCTTCAAAAAGTGCCGATACACTTGTGCCTAATATGCCTGCAAAAAAGAGCACGCGAAAGCACTGACCATGTAAGCAAAGGGTGCGGCCAGGAATATATTGGCAAGAGTGAGGCAGCACAAGATTGCTATAAAAAATGGTTATGGCAGCCACATGGCCACTCCCTGCAAAAGCTGCAAATGCTGTCCTTGTTTTGAAAACACAAAATTCATTGCAACGTCTAAAGACAGATTAGAGCGTGAAATAATCGAAGCATATTAAATCAAGCCGAAGGGCCAAATCTGCATAAGCAAACCATCTGTGTCGCTGTTAGAAGGAGACATTAGTTTCCTTAGTGGGTCACTTTCAGCATTTTAATCATTGCTTCGGTCCTTTTTGGCACCTGTGCCTTTGTCAAGTCAGCCTTTGAATCTTTTTGCCTGCTCGTGTGGTTATTAAGCGGTTTTTCCGAGAACAAACTTAGCTGAAAACTTTTATAACACTATTTTGAGTCCCATAAAGGGATTTGGTGGTGTATTGTTGCAACCGTGGGCCCTATCCAATGACAATGAAGACAGCAAGAGGCACGAGTCACGGAAGGTTACGTGCGTGGGGTGGTCCCACGACTGTGGGCGAACCAATGCCGTGACTGTGCACAGGACCGTCGATGTCACATCAACGAATACATAAAGCTGGGGGAGCTAGGCTTGAGGCAGCGAGCGCTGTAAAGGCTGAAATGCGAAAGGAGTGCTGCCAGTGTACTACATTGCACATCATGCACAAAAATTTTGTTGAAAAAATGTGTATGGTCTCACCTGGCCTTGATCTTTGCCTCAAGTGTGGCTTTTTCTTTCTGTTGCTGCTGCAAGTCAGTAATGGCCTTCTCCAGGGCTACCTGCATGCACACAGTAGAGCTGTTCATGAGCGCACACTGAAGTTCAGTGGTGGCATCTAAGCAGCAACACTTTGCCAATCTTAAGCCTGCAACAACCAGGCATCGAAAACACCGCACAAAAGTTATGAACTTCCGGGATTTTGATTGGTTTATGCTTTATGGCTTATGGGGGTTTAGCGTCCCAAACCGACTCAGGCTATGAGGGACGACGTAGTGAAGGGCTCCGGAAATTTCGACCATCTGGACTTCTATACGTGCACACAGAACACGGGCCTCTAGAATTTCGCCCCCCTCGAAATTCAACCGCTGTGGCCAGGATCGAACCCACGTCTTTCGGGTCACCAGCCAAGCGCCATAACCCCAGAGCCACCGAAGCGGCTACTTCCACGATTTCATCCCTAATGGTCACCTCATTGCAAAAGTGTGTAAAAAATTGGCAGATTTGTTGAGTAATGCATGACCACATTGCATTTAAATTCATACAATTTCTACGAAATCTGAATGTCCACGCAGGCACATACAGTAAATCAAGACCCAAATTCAAGCTGCCACATCACCTGCCAACGAAGCCTAACTACCGCAGAAATTTTAGGCTGCTTTGCAGTTGGGGTTAGTTTTTGCATGAATTTATCTCTCAGCCGGCCTCTTGCATCTCTGGCTGAGTTTGACACGTTGACCTAGCACCTTGATAAATATGCTGAAACAGGCCATTTGTGCAAGTATTGCAGCAAGTCATGTACTTTATCTTTGTGAGCAAAAATGAAAAATAGTAAGTTTATATTTCTTCCCACTCTGTATCACAGGTGATAATCAAGTTGGGCATCACAGGAATAAGTTGGGAGCACACCAGCTACACCATGGATAGAACCACTACTGCCACTTGATAACTTCCAAAAAAGGGAAAAAAAAGTCTGGAAGAGTTGTGTGTGCACAAGCACTTCCAAGTAGAATGGCTTTCGAGGATTCTAACCTTTATGAGTGTCGCCTTAAACGGGCTCTGAAACACTTTCCTAGGAGAGCACATCAACTTGCTCAATCACTACACTGTGTTGTCATGAAAACCTGAGCCAAATAATACACTTCTGCACGCAGTACAAGACCCACAATCAAGCGCAAAAGGTGGCGAGCCCTTCCCTGAGACTTTTTCAAGCTCGCACCCTTCTCCGTAGCTCTCATCTGCGTATACAAGTTGAGAGGTGGCTGTTGGTTAGATTCTTTCAGACATCAGGCAGCTACAAGGGCCGCGGCCAATAAGCCGCATAGGTCCGGCGGGTGAGGGGGTTCCGCTCCTGGAGGTGGGGCCGGCAAAGGACTGCCGACCTTCCAGCGTGCAAAAAGTGACGAGAGGAGAGGGAAAAGTGCAAAGATGCCAGCTTCCAGAAAGCACATTAAAAAAATTATTGCTGGACAATATTCGTGAAGCGCGTGCTTTAACATCCTTGGCATACCGCAATTTTATTAGTGCCCCTTTCAGAGCCCCTTTAATACTATGAAATGTGAATGTAGCACACGGTATTTTATGCGTGCTGAGTAAGCAGGCACTGAACATTGGAGTGGGGGACATATGATGAAGGATCTAGCCAAGCTTTAAATACTAAGTGCTGTGATTGGCAGACCAGAAAAGATCACTCCGCTGTAGCATGAAATGCATCACAGGCAGTAGTCAACTTTGACGACCAAGTATGGTACTGAAATGCAGCATTTGTTGCCACCCCGAATCTTTATGGCTCAGTTACTGTGGTAAAGTAATGGTGATGTACAACAATTATCGTGTCGTCCCTTCCGTGTCCCCATCTTTTACATTTATTGAAACATATTTTTGAGCGAGATGGGGCATATCGATCTTGTAAAAAGTTATAGTGCAAACAGACGCAGACCATGAGAAGGATCACACATACACACGGTGCTTATGTCTGTGTGGTCTTTTTTGTGGTGCCTGCCGGCTCGCACAAAAATTTTTTACAAGATTTTCTACATCAGTAGTGCAACATTTCACAAATTTAATCCTCAACTAGCCCACCCATCTGCTCTGAAGGAACTTAAAAGGGAAGCATATACAATGTTGAAGTAAACTGAGAGATTAGTGCCCAAAGGTTACAAATATGCATATAAAAAAAAATTGGCTGTGGTTTAGCTCTGGTTAAACCTAGCAGGTAGCAAGAGCTACAGGCCATGATTACGCTTGGGCTTCGCTTTATATCTGGCGAGGCCAGATCTCAGCGTCGCCATCGGAAATACCTTGTAGGTGGGGATTGGTAGGGACGAAAAGCCACGGGCCGTTTCTGCGAAGGCAGCAGCGCCCGTTCTGTTCCCTTGCTCCCTATTGCCCCCGCGTAAGGTTCCCATCGCCGCTGAATGGAATGATTAGCTATAGAAAAGGGATAATTGAGGGGCTTTACCCATGATGTCTCCCCACCCCCGTCTGGAGATGCCAGTTCGTATGCCCTCATGTGTTTGGTCGCCATCTCCTGTGGGCTCCGAGTGACGCCGCCGGTAGACGAGATGCTGACGCGACGCCGAACACAAGCGCCGAACTGTATGTATATACACATTGCGACAGCCCTTCTCCCTCTACTACGCATGCGCACAACTGGTGAGGCGAGCGGCGTCTGCTCCATGACGAGCGAAACGGCAGATTGACGTCACGCCAGAGGCCGCCAGCTGCGGCGGTTGCTAGGCAACGGCTCAAGGTCGGTGCAACCACAGCCGAGGCGCAATCACGGCGAAAGTGCGACCATGCTGCAAGCGGCAAAGTGGCTGGCGTAGTGTAGCTCTTGCTACAAAAACAGTGCTTGGCTAATCCAGAAAAGTGCATGAAAGCAAAAATGACTGCAGCAAAGCTCCTCAAGAATTCCGGTAAGGGTGTCTTGTCAAGTGAATTCTTTGCTAACTACAATTTGTTCACTGTTCTTATGTGCAGTACCGTTTTGATCACAAACAGCACTGCTGCAGGAAAGCAGCAACACGACGAGTTCTATTAAGATACAGTAGAATCTGGATAATACGGTTCCGGTTGATGCGACTTTCGGGACGATACGAATTTGCAAAATTTCCTGGCCGGACTACATTTGCGTACAATGGGCAGAATTTCGGATTTTGAATTCTCCCACACCATTATGAATGATATGAACATGTGAGCCGCGACCAAATCCTCCAGCACTACAGCAATGCGCGCACGTCGCAAATGCCATTCGCATGGTACACACCGTGAGCAGTGAGCAAGGCTCACGGCCCACACATACTGACGTCATGAGCGAGCGGTGGCACGTGGCCCTCACATCGACGAAATCTTGATCGCTGATCGCGCTGTACGCACCCCGAGCAGTGAGCGGTCCTCACATCGGCAAAATCGCACCGCGAGTAGCGTGGCCACACGGCCATGAAAAAATCTCATCAGCCGTAAACAGAACTGCATGCATGCAATTTCAATGCTTCTGCAAGTGAATTTTGTTCGTTTGGATGACACAAAATTTCTGATGATACGAATTTTATTGCAACCCTATGAGATTCTTATCGCCGAGATTCTACTGCACATAGCAGCTGTCAGTCAGCTAAGCAATGCATACCAATTATGGTCATGTAGTTTGGACCTGCTGTTAGCACCGAAGTCAACACAGTGTGTCGCATCGAGTTACATGCAGTTTTCAGTGAATATTTTAAATTATAATTCTTGTTTTAATTCGTATAATACTGCGCTTGATTTTTCAATTTCCACACCAACTCTGCACCACTTCTGGTCAGTTGCCAGTTCCTTTATACACTTAACACTGAAATGACCGTGTGCTTTTCTGCGACAGGTATTGATGAGCTCGCTGCCAAGCAACCACACACAGAGAAAAGTTGCTGCCAGCAGAAAGTTGACAAGCTGTTGAGATAATTTCTTTTTGAGCATTACTTTAGCATATTCACAGCAGGCTGCGTCACATATCTGTTACTTTGGCACGAAGTGTTTCACTATAACAAATCATTACTGCAATGCGATTGCAGCTTTAAGGCTACTCCAGACAAGAACTAGCTCTTATGAAATAGCCAAACTGCACCTGGTAATGTCTTAACTTAGCCTCTGTCGCCTCCTTTGCTTGACGATACTTGTCCAACTCTCTTTCCATGGTGGCGATGTCCTGAAAGAGAAACACAACAAGCATGTACAGCCAGCCAGTTTTTTTTGCTTCCCGACACATTGGTCACATGACTGGCTTTCTAAATACATTCTGTTGTCAGATCCATTTTCCACATACGGCTGACCTGAGCTCATGTCAAATTACATGTACGCCTCTCCAGGCTCGTTTTAACATAATTTTGTGGATGCTGAACCGCAAATGTGGCAACATCTTAATCCGGTGCTGATACAAGACGGCATGAGCTATCCACACGTGCGCCTAACCTTGTCACTCTTCCCGTACTGCAACTTGGATAGACATCAGCCGCTCGATGTGCAAGTGACACTATTGGATAATCATGCATGAGCTAGCTGCATGCACGAGTAGGCTTGGGCAGTCAATAAATTACCACAACTATTCTTCTCAGGCAATAAAGGCTGACTATCGCATGCTCAACTTACATCGAACTATTTTTCTTTCAGTTCTGTTGCAGCACGATCGCAGAATGGTTGCATGCCTACTGCAGCAAAATAGTATATCCTAGGATCTATGACTGCAGCTGTCAAAACAAATCCATGACAGTACACAAGGCAACAAAAGAAAAAGCTCACAGGATGGTTACGACTATGTAACGCGAGATTCAACTACAGTTGTTTAGGCGTTTAATTTTGGGGATATTTTTAAGTAGAAAAGATACAGTGATCTCCTATCGCACCGGTGTAGTGGTCAAGTGATGCACACCTGCACAGGCAGGCACCTGTTTCAAACACAGCCTCCCATAGGCTTATGCGACCCAGGTTGACTGGGCAAAACCAAATAAATAACTGAAGGCATCTGTCTAAAGTGAGGCTCAATTGCCACCAGCCTTTGGCCGTCTGGTAAGACAATGGACCAAACAGAAGTCAAAAGAAGAGCGCCAGGCTTGTGACCATCTTTACAACATTTGACCAGAAAGCGAGTGCACTACTTCAAGGAGAGTGCATGCACAAATAACAGTGCCCTCAATGCTGTTGCTCATTCCCATGAGTTCACAGAGTCTGACATGTATGGATGCACGCAATCCGACAGTGCAGTGTGCTCCCCCAACTCCCCGCACAGTAGCACTTGATCTGCCAATTTGCAGAAGCATGTGTTGCACAAGTTCTTGCCAACCTCGCACTTGCTAGCTTGAAGTGCAGCAGGTGCCATAATATTTGCTCAGCCTCAAGGCACTGTGCCTGCCTGTTATAGGCATTGAGACAACACTTCCCCCAACAGCCTTTTTTATTTTTTTCTCAGCTGCCTCAGTGCGGACACAAAGAAACTGAGCAGCACTACTAAACAGGCTCAAAAGCTGGATGTGTACTAAGTAGCACACATAAAGTGATGTGTGCTTAATACTTTTTGTTCGGACGGGTTCTGTGCGAGTTGCGACCCTTGGCTAGCCTCATAGGTCCACAGCCAACACTTTACAGTAATGAAGATGCACATCTGCAGTAAAAAGCTTATGGAGCAGAATATATACGAGAACATCAAATTTCAGCGTGGTCTTTGCATGAAGCCTTGAAAAGACATATGAGGCCTAATTCCAAGTGTGTGATTTACACAGCACACCACAAGGTCTCAAGCAATGAGCCCCACACACAAAGGAATTCGATTTCTTACCCAAAGCCACATTGCGTAAACATATCACAGCAGCTGTACTTGATACTAAAGATCCCAGCACCCAGAAAATTTTTTAATCTTTCTGAGTAGTCACCAGACATGTGCAATGTTCAGCATCACCTAAGCAAGGTCCTTGCTTATGCTGTGAAGAGCTAAAGAAGTGAATTTACTAACTCTTTCCTGGGACTCAACTTCTGCTTGAGCAACGTGAAGGACTTTTGCTCTGCGGCTGTTCTGTTGCTGCAGTGACTCCACCAATCTGCACAAGTAGCTCAGCTTTCTGGTAAGCTTTTTCTTCCCTGGAAGTAAGACAGCAAAGAGCGCATGACAGCCACCTTTAGTAAGCACACTGTGGCCATGCTAGGCCCTTTAGACAGCAGGAAGGCCGGGCCTGCCTGAGCACCCACCAGTAAATCCTTCACAGGCTTTAAGCATGCACAACAAACGTGTCTGTAAGCTCTACAAACATCAAGCATGTATCCTTCATTGCAGTGCACGACAGCTTGTAAATGAAAGCACAGATCAGTGCTGCACACTCCTTGAAAGCAACAAACACAGCCACACACATGCAGCAGCGGCAAACATTACATTTTTGCCACATTTCCGCTGTACATAAAAATGACTCATTCAGCCAAAGCTGGGGACAAACGTGTTGCACTCAGCTGAGAGGCTGCATTAGCAGCACTGCAAATGCTGCACTTGTCTGAACCAATTGAGAAAGTGCCAAGAGACATCTTGTTGAACTCTCAAATGCGGAAATGATGGCAGCTTGATGACAGCTAACCAAATTTTCCTGATCTCATCTTAAACAGCTCCTAGCCCATAACTGTAGTGCAAAAGTGAACAGTGCAGAACTTGTGTTACAAATGCTTGTGACTAACTGACAATGAAATTAAAGTGTTTGAAGGGAGAGGCAGGCTACTGCGTTCGGTTTATAAGTGGTGTAAGCTTCTATGCAACTAACGTGGTATAAGATGGCAATCCTTGCCATTATTTGGAGCAAAATATCGCTTTCAGTGCCACATCAACTCAGACATGTCCAGCATACATGGACCAAATGACTATAAAGCAATGGTGGTAGCCGAGAGTGAGACTTGGGTATGGCATGCCACTGCCACTCCGAATGTGACAATGCAAAACAATTAAAAACCGGCTGCGCACACAAGCCCTTGCGGTACCCACTTCATCCATGACTGCAGTGCAAAGAATCCAATTACACAACTCGAGCATTTTACCTACTGTATGTATGCAGAAAAACAGCCTTCACGTTAAGCTGCTAAGGCTTCACATATCAGTACACACTGAACACACGCTATGAAAATGTTACCTTGTCACAAAGTTCATGCCTGCCCTGTCCAGCTTTGACCTTTGTTTCCCAGAAACATGTCGCGGAGCGGCGTCGACGACTTTTTCCCCCTCCCGCGCGGGGGAACGACATTCTCACCATAGCGCAGGAGGGGTCACTCAAAACTACTCCCCCCCCCTCCTAGCATTGTTGCCATACAGGTGGCAAGCGCTTGCAGCCCGGGCACTGTTCGCGGCCCCCAATGACTCCTCGTGGGATTAAGGCATTGTGCCAAATTCTTTCGACATTCCTTCATGTGTTCTTTTTTTTCTTTTTGGGAGCTGCATTCCTCTGTGCGTGGCTCCTGCAGAGTCTTTTTTTTTCCCCTGTGCTGTTTTTTTTTTCATTCTTTGCCATGCGAAGGGGGCGACGGGAATGCCGCGCACTGGCAGTTGGTCTGGAGATTTCGGTGCGTGCGGTCGTGAGTGAGGTCAGCCAGGGAAGTGGTCGGCAAGGAGCCTAGGCGGAGATCTGACACGTAGAGCGCGGCGACGGTGGTCCCGAAGATGCGAGGCCCAAATTCGCCCGTATCCACAAGCCCCCATCAGCCCCGCGACGAGCAACCGCATCCCGACGCTCCCTGCGACCGGACCTTGCCACTCGGCAGCTAAGCCATCATTTCTCACCACTCACTTCAACTCTTTTATCTTTGTATTTTTGCTTTCTGTGTTTCTCGTTGTAATCCTTTGTGCTGTATTTCCTTCTCCTAACATTTTTGCATAGCATAGCAATCGCCCTGATGTTTCTTTCTTTGTGTTAATTGTTATGTTAGCGTGTTCAATTGGTGCTTGTGTTATTTGCGTCACGTCAGTGTACGGCGCTACCTTGTCGGGCATATTGTAATACTTGGTTGTTGTTTGCCTAATTAAATTAATTCGCTACGGAACTTGCCTACGCCTCATGCCTCCGGTCAACGACTAATCAGGCGTGGCCCCTATCGCCGGTCAGCAGTCAAATCACAATCTTTCGCACGCGGGGTGGAGAAGTTTGTCGCTCCTCCCCCTCCGAACTTACGGAGAGTGCAGTGGAGGGCGGGTTGGGCTGATTAATTGTAACTTCGGCACCAACCAACACCACAGCCGCCCACGATATCTTGACAAACTGCCGTCCGCGACAGGACTTGCTGACCACGATTGGCCGTGACCGCGAGGCATAGCGTTCAAGTAATATCTAACGTACTGTCAGAACTGAGAACAAAGAACCGTTGGTGCAATGGCAGAGTTAGAAAAAATAATTGCTCTTGGGAAGCAGCTAGGCTTCGAGGGGGTCGTCCTCCAGGAATTCCTCAGAGATGAGCGTGCGAAACAGCGCGAGCACATGAAAGAAGAAGAGCAGCGGCTGCTCGAGGAGGAAGAAAGGGACAAGGCGCGCTCCGCTCGTCGAATGCTCGAACTGAACGCTGAACTACAAATTCTCCACGCGAGAGGCGAGGGTGGCGGGAGCGCTGCTTCAGATTCCGCTTCAGTTCAAAGTGAACCTACATCGCCTTTCACGGTCGTCAGTCCACATAAGCTAATGGCGCCGTTTAACAATAAAACGGACGACTTGGATGCGAACGAGTCGCAGAGGCGCAGAAGTGGCCGCGAGAACAGTGAGCTACTGCCCTTAGCACGTGCCTTGCGGAAGAGGCGTTGAGCGTTTCTGGCCGCATGCCGGGAGCGGATGCGGTAGACTATGACAAGGTCAAGCGAGCTCTTCTGCTTCGTTTCCGCTTGACGGAGGAGGGATTTCGACAGAAGTTCCGGACAGAAGCCCCCCACGCGCATGAAACCCCGTCCCAGTTCTTCTCCCAATAGAGAATTACTGGAAGCGGTGGGTACAGCTCTCTTCGTGCGAGCAGACCTGCGAGGGTATCAAGAGCCTCCTTTTGAGGGAGCAGTTTCTAGAGAACTGCACGCCGTCGATGGCGACCTTCCTGAAGGAGAAAACGGCGGGCGATCAGAATGAGCTGCTACAAAGGGCAGACAACTATGTCACTGCTAGGGGGTCCACATACTTTGGCCGGCGTGAACTGAAACGTGAGGACCAGCCCGTAGACAAGTCCTCCGACGCTGGCCGCAAGGGCCACCAGGGAAACCGCTACCCGCGGCAGTATCATCCCCACCACGCTGCTACATTTGCGCGCGACCAGGGCACGTCGCGGCGCATTGCAAGGAGAGCCGGAGAAATCCTGAGCAGGGCAATCGGGCACGCCCTGGAGCAAAAGACGTGTCGGCCTGCATTCAAAACGGCTATCTAGAGCTGAAAGATGGCCAGTTGCTGCCAGTGGTGAACCTCGGCAGGGCCCAAGAGTCCGGGGTCCTTCCCGTCGTTGAAGGCCTCATTGCTGGGCAGAGGATAAAGGTGTTGAGAGACACGGGGTGTAACATTGTTATTGTCAACCGAGACCTTGTAACAAAGTCCCAACTTACTGGCCGACACCGAGCCGTTTACCTGGTGGACCACTCGGTCAAAAGGCTACCCGAGGCGCGAATTCAAGTTGACACACCTTACTATAGGGGAGAGGTGCTGGCCGGATGTATGGAATCGCTACTGTTCGACCTAATTCTCGGGAATATCGACGGCGCCAGGCATCCGTCCGAGCCCGACGCGACTTGGAGGGGAATAGCCCTGAGTATCGAAGGGGCTGAAGCAGGTGCATCGGATCCCGTACAGAGACAGCCAAGTACCCCGGACGAGCTCGCACCCGCGGCGGCCGTGACCACCCGTCAACAGTCCAGGCAGCAATCGTCAGAGACGTTCCGCAAGTTACGAGTACCAACCGCGATGGCAGAAGTCACCCCGACACAGATTAGCCGAGACCAACAAGCGGACGAGACCCTCCGGTGTTGTTTTCAGATGCAGAGGGAAGAGGGAAAGGTCCGGTGCAAGGGAGGGGGCTCGTACACCTTTCTGCTAAGAGATGACATGCTCTATCGCCAGTTCCTACCAGAGTCAGGCTCGGGTACTTTACAGCTGGTTGTCCCCTTTCAGCACCGAAACAAGGTTCTCCGCCTCGCGCACTGCGGACTGATGGCAGGTCATTTGGGTCCCAAAAAGACTTGTGACTGCATTCTGGCTGATTTCTTCTGGCCCGGCGTGCATGGTGACGCTAGTCGGCTTGTGGCGTCGTGCGACAGCTGCCAGAAGACAGCCCCACGGGGATCAGTCAAAAAGGTGCCCCTTGAGAAAATGCCTCTTGTTGACACGCCGTTTCGCCGGGTGGCTATCGATATTATTGGGCCCCTCAAGCCCACAACTCGGAAGGGGAATCGCTAAATCATGACGCTAGTCGACTATGCGACCCGGTTCCCAGAGGCCGTCGCACTGCCCAGCATCGAGACCGAGCGGGTGGCCGAGGCTCTCTTACAAATTTTCGCCCGAGTGGGTGTTCCGGAGGAGATGTTGAGCGACCGAGGATCGAATTTCACCTTGGAACTCATGGCAGAAGTGGGCCGTCTGCTGTCTCTTCGCCTGCAGACCACCTCGCCCTACCACCCGATGGCCAACGGCCTTGTGGAAAGGCTCAACGGGACGCTCAAGAAGATGCTCCGCCGCATGTGCACAGAACAGCCCAAGGAGTGGGATCGGTTTATCGAGCCGCTTTTGTTCGCCTACAGGGAGGTCCCCCAGGCAAGCACTGGGTTCTCCCCGTTCGAGCTTTTGTACGGGCGGAACGTGTGAGGCCCCCTCACTATACTGAAGGAATTGTGGACGGGGGACAAACTGGAAGAGGAGACCAAGACGGCCTACCAGTGTGTGACTGACCTGCGAGAGAGGCTCGAAATGACCTGTCAGATGGCACATGAGGCTCTAGAAGAGGCAGGTGAGCGATACAAGCGATATTACGACCGCGGGTCTAAATCGAGGGCATTACAGGTTGGAGACCAGGTGCTCTTACTGCTCCCCACCGAGCACAATAAGCTCACGATGAAATGGAAGGGCCCCTATGTGGTTAAAGGGAAAAAGGGAGAAGTCGACTACGTGGTAGATGTTGAGGGCAACCCAAAAACATTCCGTGTCAATATGCTGAAGAAATACTTCAGCCGGGTCCCTGAAACCGACTCTCACGTGCCGGTGGTTGCGGCGGTAGCCTCCAATATAGACGATGGGGCGCTGGTGTGGCCTCTCGGGGAACAAGACAACCGCGATGTCGCGGCGTCCGAGAACCTGACCCCACCACAGGCACAGGAGCTGCGGTCCCTCATTTCTCGACATAAGGAGCTGTTTTTTGATCGGCCCGGATACACCACGTGGGCTGTGTGCAACTTGGCCATTCAAGTCAAGCAGTTGAGACGGAGTGCTTGGCCATTGTATGGGCTATCAAGCGCTTCAATTTCTACCTCTACGGCAAACGATTCACCTACCAGACAGATCATCAGCCACTGAAATATCTGAACGAGACTCAGTTTATGAATTCACGGCTGCTTCGCTGGGCGCTGCTCCTACAGGAGTACGACTTCGGGGTCGAGAGCATTAAGGGAAAAGACAACGTCGGCGCAGACTACCTCAGCCGGGTGTGAATAGCCATGGGGTGAACTAAACGCGTTGTGATGGCCCAGTTTCACCCTTAGCTAGAAATTTCTTTTTATTGTTATTTTGTGCATTGTTGGTAGTGTTTTGAAATGTTATGCAGCGCAAGATGTTTGCGTGTGGCCGTGTTTCAGTGTTGGACTGTTACAACCGAATGTGCAGTGTCGAACTGTTTTGATTAACTGGGACGTGACTACGTGAGGTGTGGCAGTGCGTGAGGCGTGTGTCGGTGCGCTATCCTGCGAGCCTTCGTGGAAAACTGGTGATACGACGAGGTGGTGCACGCTGGTGACAGTGATGTGCGCGTCTTTCATCTGAGGTGGCTTGTCCGCCAGGAGCGTGTGTGCATGCACGAAATTTGCGTTTTGTTTGTGAATGTTATTGAGAATATCATTCTTTTTTTCATGGGGGTTGTGTCACAAAGTTCATGCCTGCCCTGTCCAGCTTTGACCTTTGTTTCCCAAAAACATGTCGCGGAACTGCATCGACGACTTTTTCCCCCTCCCCCGCGGGGGAACGGCATTCTCACCATAGCGCTGGAGGTTCGCGGCCCCCAATGACTCCTCGTGGGATTAAGGCATTGTGCCGAATTCTTTCGACATTCCTTCATGTGTTCTTTTTTTTTCTTTTTGGGAGCTGCATTCCTCTGTGCGTGGCTCCTGAAGAGCCTTTTTTTTTCCCTGTGTTCTTTCTTTTTTCATTCTTTGCCATGCGAAGGGGGCGACGGGAACGCCGCGCGCTGGCAGTTGGTCTGGAGATTTCGGTGCGTGCAGTCGTGAGTGAGGTCAGCCAGGGAAGTGGTCGGCAAGAAGCCTAGGCGGAGATCTGACACGTAGAGCGCGGCGACGGTGGTCCTGAAGACACGAGGCCCAAGTTCGCCCGTATCCGCTAGCCCCCATCAGCCCCGCGACGAGCAACCGCAGCCCGACGCTCCCTGCGACCGGACCTTGCCACTCCACAGCTAAGCCATCAGTTCTCACCACTCACTTCAACTCTTTTATCTTAGTATTTTTGCTTTCTGTGTTTCTCGTTGTAATCCTTTGTACTGTATTTCCGTCTCGTAACATTTTTGTATAGCATAGCAATCGCCCTGATGTTTCTTTCTTTGTGTTAATTGTTGTGTTAACATGTTCAATTGGTGCTTGTGTTATTTGCGCCACGTCAATGTACGGCGCTACCTTGTCGGGCATATTGTAATACTTGGTTGTTGTTTGCCTAATTAAATTAATTCGCTACGGAACTTGCCTGCGCCTCATGCCTCCGGTCAACGACTAATTAGGCATGGCCCCTATCGACGGTCAGCAGTCGAATCAAAATCTTTCGCACGCGGGGTGGAGAAGTTTGTCGCTCCTCCCCCTCCGAACTTACGGAGAGTGCAGTGGTGGGCAGGTTGGCCCGATTAATTGTAACTTCGGCGCCAACCAACACCACAGCCGCCCACGATATCTTGACATACCTATATGCCTAGCGCTGACTGGTTTTTGTTTAAAATGCTAGTTTGGGCAGGGTTGCAGCATAGATGATACGGCACAGAAGTATGCTGCTCAAGGACATCATTTTGTGCAGATGGTATATAAAACATAAAACCATGGGCAAAACAGCAAACTTCAGGGAAACTCTGCAGGCATGAAGAAAACAAAACCAAGTCGAGCATTCCTTTCTTTTTGTCCAGATGTCAACACAGCCCACAACCAGCAGTTCATGGTGCTGAGTATAACTGGGCGTTTTGCACTAGGGACATGCGTGTTGTCACGTCTGACGAACTATTCCTTTTGTTCTTTTTAAAGCTTCAACATACATTTCTGTCCTGTTGAATGCACTATTCAAAACTGGTACTAAAATGTTTTTTCTCCTTCGTACCAGTAGCAAATGTTGTAACAATGCTTTGCTTTAAACGAAAACTTTTTTTCATATGGAATAGCTTTTTCAAACCACACACAAGCCTGCCAGGCCTTGGATGACCACACAACATGATCGTGCACAGGTCATAAAACATTTCACTGACCACTAGCCACATTCAAGAATAAACATTTTTGCCATGCTTGCACAGTGTTCACAGACCCTTTGAAAAACTCTAAAACCTTCCGTGCACAGTGATGGCCCCTTTGCCTTGGTGGCATGGACAATCCTTGAGGCAGACATTAGATGCAGAGCTGACCTGAAGAGTTGAGATAATGCAGCGAGTCTTTCCTTCATGCTTCTGTCAGCTGTCAGTCACACTGGAGGAATGAAGTGCACCCTTGCCAAGTCACTGCCTCGTACGTGCATGCCATGTGATGCACCTGTCACGTGTTGGAGTTGTGACAGAAGGGATGAAGCACAGCTCTGACAAGTCATTGCTCAGCAGGTCCGTGCAGTTCATAAGCCTTACAATACAAGCCCCCGTGCTGCACCTAACTACCGACCAAAGGGCAGGCCGTGCCACCAGGGTAATGGAGTTTCCACTGTGCAGAAAAGCAGACTTTCAGAGTTTTGCAAATAGTCTATACACCCTATCTTGACCCATTATGCAAGATGCTTGCACACACTGATGTGCTATGCACAAGACAATGATTATGCAAGTTGATGACGATATCGAATTTCTATGGCACAAGGGGAGCTTGGCCAAAGAGCGCCGCGGCACGAGATATTTTTCTTTTATGCAAGGGTGGGTCACAGGCCCATTTTCCAAGAAGCCAAGTACCAGGCCAGGGAAAAACTTGTACGAATTGCATCACCGGTGGCTCTGGCAGCAGAACTGTGCAAGTTATTCAAAAACAATTTGCAACACAACGGACAGAAGCCATAAGCCAGGTTTACAAGTAAGGATGAGAGTTGTGCAAATGCATATTGTTTTCACCCTTAATTCTGCACTTATTTATGAACTACTTGCATGCAGCACACCTTTCACTTTTTTTTTTCTTCTGTTCTTTTCTTGAAAACATTCTCGCCTTAATATGGTCCCTGCATTCCCCCTTCCATGCTATATGTTTCTAGGGGTGGCCCCATACCACTACAAGATCTTCCCCTAATGTACAATCAGATAACGGACTATGGGCTGGTTATGGCTCACACCTTCCCATGAACTGCAGCAGATGAGAAATGCTAGAGCCTTTTTGATTGTGGCGGACCTTAGAGTTTTGGCAGCCCTGTTGGCAAATGTGAAAAAGTGAAGGTCAGAGCAGATTAGCCAAATGCGCTGCCTTTCGTCACACTACATTCACTAACGTGGCATCCAAAGGTCCGGGGTCCGCAGCCAGAAAAACAAAAAGCTCTGGCATTTCTCGTCCACTGCAGTCCATGGGCCCAGCACAGGCTTCATGCACCGGAAGTTGGACATCGTGCTATGCCTGGTCAAAACCAGTCCATTGTCCACTGTCTGAATGCACCGTTAAAAGCTGAAAGCCAAGTCAAGTTCTCCCACCTCACACCTGATCGCATCTCTTTCCCAAGCAACCACAGATATCCGCTCGACGTCCGAACTAAATTTGAACGTCCTGTGACGAGATTGGACGTCCGTCGGACATACGAACAGAATCCGGTTTTGGATATACTTATTCGTACGTTCATCGGATGTACGAACAGTGTCCGGTTTTGTATATCCGCATGAAAGACGAAGCGCACGCCTGAGGTATCTACGGCTGAGTATTTTACCAGGACATGAGTATGGACGTTTTTTTATTTTTTGCAGAGAAAATTTCCGCCTTTCATGTATGTATATTTTGTATTCTTTTTATCGAGAAAGACATCCCGGAAATAAATTTTGTGAATTTTATGGGCAAGTTGGCTCGAAATCGCATTAATTCAAACTGCATATCTGCTTGCATAAAATTTTTTGCATCAGCCACAGGATACGGTTGTAAATTGGCCCAATTCCACAATCCTTTCTGTAGTGCAAGGGCCGCCAATGACCCAAAATAATTTAAGGGTGGAAGCAGGTGTTGCACAATTTTGAAGCATCTCAGTTAGTAATTCTAAGTTTATAATATCTCTACAAATTATCGAAATTGTGCGACATCATGTACGCTTTGTTCGTTAAACTTGCAATTGAAAGCATTCATAAATTCAAAACTCCCGCCAAATACTCCTGTCATCATCATCATGTATGTCAGTTTGCGGTCAGTCCAATCCAATCTTACAGTCAACATTGCGGCACCGTTGCACCGTTGTCATTTTGTTGTGTAGCGTGGTGCTGCTTTAGACCTTTGTTATTACCAAAGCGTGGTTTTGTTTGGTCTGCGGACAAAAGTGGTGTGGCACTTCAGCAATTCGAAAGACGCAGGAAGTGCCTGAAGCTCTTCTGGAACACTGGAATGCCGTACTACGCCGACTTTGGATGAAAGAAGGCTTAGTGTGAATGCCATAGGTGGTTGCCTATGAAGGTGAGTAGTACACTGCTTGAAAATTATTTTTTGGCAATGCAGAAGGATCATATAGCATTTGTTCGTAAGAGACGGGTTGAAAGCACGAGGCAATGGCTTCTTAGCCGCGAACATCACATTCTTTCCGCGACAAATGTGATATACTGTGCCAATTCACTTTCTACCATTGCTAGAGATAATCTGATTTAGGTGCACTTTTTGCTCAAAATCTTTTCATCATAATCAGTTTCACAGTTTTTTATACTTCATCTACTACTTTTCATGTCATGCTTTATGTGTTGAAAAATGAGTGCTATTTCACTATTTCCTGCGTGATCTGTTCTTTTGCGGTGACGTGAAGATAGCATTGTTGGCACTGGCTATGCTCCGAGACTTGTTGAATACATAAATGCATTTGTAATCATGTCACACTGGATTTGAAACAGTTGATATTCAGTACATGAAGTGCCGCGATGGCGTAGAGCGATGGCGTAGAGGTAGAACATCCGCCTCGCGTGCAAGAGGACCGGGGCTCAAATCCTGGTGCCGCGCAATTCTCCACCGGGTTTAAAAAAAAAAAAAAAATCCGCGTGTCGATGGAATTGCATAACCAGGCCTGGAGTGCGGCCTTATCTCGGTGACCAGAACCGACAACGCACTCTCTCACCAGAGCAGGATTTGGCCACCCTGGTGTAGTACTTGGCCACAACCTTCTATGATCAAACCAATTAACCCTCGGCCCTCAGTCCCCAGCGGCTGCAGAGCAACTGACCACGGCGGCGGTCAGACCTGTGACGCAGCGGAGGGTGCTAAGAATCTCTGGCTCCGGACAGGCCGCCATTGGAATCTGAACCTGGCAACGTTTAACGCTAGAACTTTAGCTAGTGAGGCTAGCCTAGCAGTGCTGTTCGAGGAACTAGCGGGAATTAAATGGGATGTGATAGGGCTTAGCGAAGTTAGGAGGACAGGTGAGGCGTATACAGTACTAAAGGACGGACACATACTGTGCTATCGCGGGTTAGAGGGCAGACGAGAACTAGGTGTGGGTTTCCTCATTAATAACGACATACTAGTCGAAATCAAGAGGAAGAAATGGGCTTGGGCTGGGCATGTGATGCGAAGGGAAGATAACAGCTGGTCATTAAGGGTAACGGAGTGGATTCCAAGAGAAAGTAAGCGTAGCAGGGGGCGGCAGAAGGTTAGATGGGCGGATGAGATTAAGAAGTTTGCAGGCAAAGGGTGGATGCAGCTGGCAAAGGATAGGGTTAATTGGAGAGACATGGGAGAGGCATTTGCCCTGCAGTGGGTGTAGTAGGGCTGATGATGATGATGATGATGACATGAAGTGCCATTCAGCTTCCTTTGGTAAAACAGTGTCTGGTAAAACAGTGTCGTTGTCTAGTGATAGCAGTATCAGTAAGAAAACATGCATGATATAAAAGTTATACTACACACCTAAATTTTATTGCCAATATTCTTATTCTTTCTACATTCATTAAAAGGCTACAAATTTTGATGTAAAATGCTTGCTTGAGACTTGATAGGTAATAGGAGTGCTCCGTAAACACTTCTGTTAATTGGTCGATGATTCCTTAGGCTACT
This sequence comes from Amblyomma americanum, assembly GCF_052857255.1. NCBI lineage: Eukaryota > Metazoa > Arthropoda > Arachnida > Ixodida > Ixodidae > Amblyomma > Amblyomma americanum. Next base: position 55,325,558 of record NC_135503.1, on the reverse strand, counting down.
GATTTTCGCACGAGTTTGACAAGACTGATGTTTGTTGCTTTGTCTTTTCAGAAACTCTGTGGGTGGGAAGATTATGGATGTGCTTTCCAAGCTCGTCGTACCTGAAGTCAGATATTTACCGAATATAAGCCACTCCTCTGCTTATGTACATCAACGGCAATAAAATATACCTGCTGTACTTAAAACTGTTTTCCATTTTATTGCCTTGCGGGAGAGAAAAAAGCATGAATGCACCATATATGCAAATATCTGAGAAAGATCCGGCAACGGACGTCCTCAAACTAACGTCCGATGGCAAGACAAACGTATACCTTTGGACTCCCATCGGACAGCTGACGGACGTCCACTGACTGTTTGCGGATGTTCAGCGGACATCCGGAACATACGAAACGGACCTTCGTCGGCCGTCCAGTGGATATTTGTGGTTGCTTGGGTTCATGCCTGGAAGTTCCAACTCGGAGCACTTCAATGCAACGCCTGACCGTGCATCTCAGCACATCGAATTCAGAAATTCCTAGCCATGGTGTCACCCGACTCTGACACAAACTAGACTTCTTCTCTAGTGTGCCCATCACACCCGAGAGCAAAGTCTGAATAAGGACAGTACCGGATGGCCACTGTTGTATCACAAAAAACAAGTTAGTCTGCTGTAATCTGGCACAAAACGCCCAATGCACTGAACCAAATATGTCTAACATCCACCAAACTGCAAAAAAAAACACCTAATCTTTTTTCAAAAACAGTATCCACAGTACAAGGTATCAGCGCACTATGGAAATTCCTATAGCAGAACTTTAGGGGCCAAAAAAATTGGGTCCCGAGAGCCAGTTTTCGTTGCTGCTGGAATCATTCATAATGAACATGAGCAGTGACCTCTCAAGCATATCTTAACTCGAATTAACACCCAAGTCATTCTGTACTACAGGCATAAGGATACTGAAAACTGAATATTAAGGATCCCAATCTTTTTTTTTTTTTAGTGCAACGGAAAACTAAAGTGTCCAAGGCGCTCGATTCCAAAACATTTCTTTCTCAGAAGCACTGTAGGAGATTTACCCAGAATTACTCTATCAGTGGATGCATCCACCTTTAAGTATCCCAATGCTGGAAACTATGATCTGCAAGCGCAATAGCAAATGCAAAATGGCAAAAGTGGTATAACAATCCGAGCCAGCAGACAGTAATCCAACAGATTTAATATAGCGCAGTGTCCATTTGAATTTCCATAACCAAAGCTATCAACCCACAGAGATACACACCCTGCTGACAATAATTTAAACACTATGATACCATCAAGTAGCAAAACCTCAAAGCACTTAACTGACAATGCAAAGGAAGTGTTGCTTTTCATCAAAGGGCACAATGTAGAGAGTGTAAGCTATAATAAAATATGGCAGACACTTATGAAAGGAAAAAAACAAGGCCCTTACAACATATAAGCAATATTTTATCGAGATGCGGCCACATAATGGGATACAACATAATGGCAGTGTCTTCGATATTACATAGCCCAATTCTAACAATATGAGGAAACATCTTTCATTTCCATCACAACCTTATGACATGTATTTGTCAGTACTTGGTCCCTTCATTAACTCAGCCCTGATCCACCTCGAAACATCACTGGCACATGAAGACCTTGTTAACGTTGTTGTAGAGAAAAACAGGAAGGCTGAAAGAAAAATGCACATACTCTGAGCTGCACAGCGGCGCATGTCCTCCAGAACGCTGCAAGTAATGCCACATAGAGTTAGCAATGTCCATTTCAGACATCCCAAACAGGCTTACGTTTCATCGTTCCCTATAATGTCGAAGACATGTTTCTTGTCCTGTTAAGAGAAGAGAACAGGGCATTGGTCGGATTACTCCTTTATAGATATAAAAAAAAACATACGTTTGCAAACTATCTTCATACGGCTGCTGCACAGCCACTCATTGCAACAAATGTTCCAAAAGAGGGCTCCACATGTGCAATAAAGTCCTGCAAAAGACCATTAGTTGAAGGGGCTATAACATCATTTCTCAGACTCAAGATATTTATTGAATTTTGTTCGCTATGCATCTCTGAACAAATGGGCAATATATGAGCTCATTTGGTGCAGCGAGTAATTTGTAATTGAGTATTTAGTGGTTCTCCTGAACCGAGTAGCAGTCAGGCAACACTGGCGCACTCGCGATCTATGATGACATAAAGCAGTGGTCACGTGCTTGCTCACGCCCAAGTGAATGAACTTCTTACTACGCGCAGTCAGCACAGGGAAGTGGGTTGTTCATTGTTTGGGCTAGAGGAGCAGAGGGGCGAAGGGGGGAAGTCATGACAGGGGGACAAAGGCAACAAAGGATTGTATCATTCCTTTTTCTGTCTAGCTTCTGCCCGATCTCGGCGACTTCAACACAACGTGCCACAGCCGCACTCAAGTAGGCACGCACTCTGCTCTGCACCGACCGAGTGCGCGGCAGTTTTGCAGCAAACGACAGTGCTCTGCCAGTTTAGAGCATCACTCGGGCTGCTTATATGGCTGTCGCTGCCAGAGGGAGGGGCTTTGAGCCTATAACTTCCAACTGCAATTTCTCGCTCAAATGCGCGCACAGAGACCTACTTCTTTCTTTAGATATGCGTAACAATGTCGTGGCTAGTATCTGCCATGTAAAACCACAGTTTGTTGGTACATCATGTCATAAGCAAGGAAGGTATAAAAAACTGCCAATATGTCAACTTTAGAAAATGAAAATGTCGCAAGTATTTTCAGTGAGCAGAGCAGTTTTATCCCCCTTGCAAGTCCCATCTGTAAGAGTACTGGTTACAACCTCTAATGCATCCATGGTCCTTACAAACACAAGCGACGAGTACACGCCCAAATTTATTTAAAGTCATTATACGGGCATCATGATAATTCCTGCAACCCAGACAGAAACGATATCTGATAGTAAAATAAAAAGAACTGATTAGTGCAAAATCTTGTCAGGAAATACAGCTGTTCTTGGTTGGCAACTCGGAAAGAAGCCGTAAACTAGCGTGTGAGCACACAAGCAGAGAGAATCTGTCAGAAACGCCGATAAAAATGGCACCATTTGCAACGAAAATGCAGAAGTGTCTCATCTGACTAAATTCTGACTAAAACATCTGCTACTAGACACGTGGTTGTTTCTAACAAAGTTGTATGCTAATCTGCATGGGAATGCGGATAAGAATGCATTTCTCAGGTGAATGAGTCTGGCAGACTCGATCAGTGCTGCATGGCAGTAATGCTAATGCCATAAAATCTGTACATATGGAACAGCGCAAATGGCATTATAAATTTAAGCAGTAAGCGCTTGATGGCATTAAATTTGCCCATGTGGCACAGGTGTCAGGGCCTACTTTTAATTTTTTTTTACATAAAGCTTACTCACTCCAGCACAACCATATATCATGACAAGACCTGAGTAACAAAATGCTGCTCACTCCTGTTACATTTCAATTCACGCCTGCCTTTGCTCACAGCCTCGTCGACTTCGTGTTTCAATCAAATATGTATTGAAAACCCCAAATGGCACTTGTGGACATCGGACATACTCCCATGTGAATGACTTTGCATATAGTTTTGAACTGCAACTTTGTTTAAGCTGACGCAGCTGCTGGACCTTATTTGTTAGGTACTTAGTTCAATCCTGAACGTGTGCCATAAGCCAAAACTATCAGTAACAGCTCTGTCGATGGGGGCACTAAAGAGGTTTGAAGCAGGGGGTCGATCTGTTACTTCATGTCGCAGGCGTACAAGGCTCCATATTACAAGTAACCGAGCTAGACATAATATGGGCTTTCGCGCACTAGTCTATAGCACTCAAACAGCACATTCCGCAGTGCCTTACTTCGATCTACCGTAAGAGTGTTCATCCAAGAAAGCCTGTTTTGAGCATGTAGTGTACTGATTTAATGTCTTGCACTCGAAGGGGTATCGTTCTTGCCCACTTCATTGCCTGCCTCAGCGTCGGCAACAGGCAAAACTGCCAACCTGCTATCCTTGCACGACACAGCGGTGCGTCGCTACATTTGCCCATCACTAGGAAGCAGAGCAGCAAAACAGAGACACACGGTGAAGCACAATGCAAAACATCTTTGGGCATATTAATGTCTTAAAAAGCAAAAATTTTAGGAAGAATGGAGTGCCTGCAAAATTATGCCAAAGTCCCTTTGAACAAAGGAGAGGCACTCTGGGCACCATAGGCTGACGTCTCTTTTTTTCAAAAACCCAGACGTCAACGGCAGATGCCAGATGCACTATGAAGTGCACTGCTCGTGCAATGTAGACAAGTGTGTGCGCAGTCATGATACCGGTGGTACAGGTAGGAGACGAGATATTTTTATTCTATATACTCTCATAATAAACGCGCAATTCTTTCAAAGTAGAAATCGCACTAATTATATGGAAGGTGCATTTACCACATAGGGTAGAATTATTTTTCTTTTCAGAATTTAACGACTTACGCATGCACTACACTTATTACGGATGCGCGTTCGTTATGTGCGTCGTTCAATTCCTGCGCCGAACTCGGAAATGATCACGCGTCCAGTGGAAGAACACATGGAACAAAAAGTATGCTGTCCACTCGTACTTGCGGGTTTAATCTTGATCGCATTCTAAAACCTTCCCATCCAAGCAGCTTTACGTCCGAGAACCGCGTGAGTTGCGCGCCCGTACTTTTGATAATAAAAAGAAGCTCAACGCCGCGCTAAGTCTTGATTTCAGCCGTTCGAGATATAATCCTAAAGATAACAAGTTTTACGAATCCACACATATTTACCTTACCCGAGATGACACCTCAAAGCGCCAGTGAAGATGTTTCCACGACTCAACGCGCGCTGCAACCGTAGAGCAACTCGGGAGCGAATTACGACGTTACTGGGCGATATGTGCTCAGTCCATTTACAGCTGGGCTAATTCGGCCGTTTCGGGAATATGTGAAAGCACACTGACAACTACAGGTGGCTGAGTGGTTACGGCGCTCGGCTGCCGGCCCGAAAGACGCGGGTTCGATCCCGGCCGCGGCGGTCGAATTTCGATGGAGGCGAAATTATAGAGACCCGTGTACTGTGCGATGTCAGTGCACGTTAAAGAACACCAGGTGGTCGAAATTTCCGGAGCCCTTCACTACGGCGTCTCTCATAGCCCGAGTCGTTTTGGGACGCTAAACCCCTATAAACCATTGACAACTACACAAACGAGGTACACGAAACTAGCGCCTTGCGTTGCGCATCTCTTCCTTTGTATACGGTGTCTACATTATGTTGAACTCCCGAGCGTTCAATGACGGACGCATGTGCAGAGACCGCGGCTTATATAATCTCGATGGTGGATTCTGTGGACGTGGTAAATTTCGGCAGGAGTGTATTCTATACCTAAAAAAAACAGAGCTACAGAGAAGGTTTGGACGGCACAGAAAACGACCTCACGCGATTCAAACTGCGGTAAGCGCGCGTCCGACAAGGTTCGTCAAAACGCAAGTGAGACGCTGGCGGGCGCTACCGCACACTGCTCAATAGCTCGACGCCGAACATAGTATCTGCTGCGTTTGGATAACTTGCGTCGAATGCGCGATTATGAGCTCAATATCTCCGCTGATTTTAAGCAATTCGTAGATGTTTTTGTCCATGACATCTACTAGGAAGAGCCGCAGTCAGAGACGCACATAGAACGCAGTTCGCTCTCGCTCTACGGCAATGGTAGTACGGTACTTACATCTCGAAACGCTCGCCAAACTGTGCACATTCTGCAAAAGCATTGGGCTTTCATGGCACACAGCTCTCCGGACGTTGTCGGCAATAGTCAAAACGATGCGTTTGTTCAAAACGCTGCACGATGTTCGTTACTCCTCTTTTCAGCCCGCAAGTTCGCGCGTCACGAAACACCACGGACGGAGGAAGGAAACCATAGGAGAGGCCCTCGCTATCCAAGCCGCATGACAAAAAACGTGCAGGAAGTCACGTGGCTTTGCAAGGCCTACTGGGATTTGTTGGCCGATGGCGCAGCCAATAGCAGCGTTGGGCGCAGCGGCGTCGTCTGCTTCACGCATCACCCATGTCGGCAGACCGGTCGAGTAGAGTTGGAAATTCGCATTTTTATTCAATCGTTGTGGTCCGCGGGAGGCACAAAGTTCCAGAGGCCTGTAGTCGGTGCTGGTCTTCATTGCTGTGCGCTTAGTTCATTCAGGATGCCGTCTTGACGAAAGCGGTTGTTTTGGAAGCCCGCGACAGCCTTCTCTGAAAAGGCTTGGCTTGGCGCTATTCTCTTTCGGCTTTGTGCGGTTGCGTCCCTCAACGCTGCTAGCCTTGTTCCAAGGGGAAATTGACAGTGCCGACGGCTCATAAAGCGATAGACGACGGTGACACGCTGGTTTATGGTTACAGCAGCGCGGGAAGAAAAAGTGCGAGTCGGCGCTTAATTGTTTTGTGTGTGAATACGTGTTCTGCGTGTTCCTTCATTTTTGTGTATTTTTCCCGCGCTGTTTTAACCACGAATAAATACAAACTCGTCCAGACCGTGTCCTTGTAAGCATACCCGTTGCGTCTACATTCCCCTATGCATGACGGTCACACCTGGTGGCGACCGATATGCGTGGGCCGCGGTGTGCTCACCGAAGCGTGCAGTGCCAATGAAGCCGCGCCGCATGCGATGGTATCCGTCAGCAAAGCGATACGCGAAGCAGTCTGAAGCGTACCATATGTTTACTGTACGCTGTGCGAGCGACATGTCAACTGCGTGCAAGTTTTCTCCGATATGGACCCAGTGGATCGACCGACCCGCGCTGCTGTCTCGATCGGGTGTTGTGCGAGCGTAAGGACACATAGCCGGGTTTAGGAGGCGCAGTGTTAGGTTTAAAACATTTGCGCTTAAGGGTGGTGAAGTGTAAGGCCATGCCTCTGTAAGATTGAGTGTACCTCGCAACTTACCGTTTACCGAGATGCCGAGTCGACCCTCGCGACCACCTCGCCGAGTTGCACTTTCTTGCATTCAGCTGATTAAACGGATTAATGAAGTCCAAAATTTGTATTTTATTGGACAATCAAAATATAAGCTTTAAAAAGGTTTGATACAGCATAACACTCATTACAAAACATAGCTTGCTACCTGAAGCAAGCAAAATCTTTTAACAAAAGTGATAACACATGGAAGGAGAACACACATAAAAAGGATTCAACAAAAAATACCAGAAGAAGAAATGCACAACTGAATTAGATCACTTTGCAACCATGAACCATTCGAACAGAGAGAGTAAAACATATATAGGAAGGCAGTAAATGGGGGCTTTGAGACAGAAAAATATTTGTGGACCGATCTTGCCAAATTGTGTGAAAGCTTTCATTTCTCGGTAGTTGTTTCTGCATCAAAAAGTTGATAAAATTTAAGCGATGCAAATGCAAAGTAATTGGAGCACTGCATGGAAGCGACTTGAAAAATTGGTAACAGTTGTCGCAGCTAGTGGAAAAAGGGAATCATTTTCCTCCCTTCTGCTTCATGTATTCCTTTCTGTAATATATGTAAAGAAAGAGAGCACCCTGCTGACACTGTTTCTATTGTTGCATTGTTGTATTTGACTCTTATCTGCCTAGCCTGAAACAGTATAGAAATAGCATAGTTTTCTGTCCAATTTTCTGTTCTGTTTGTTGTGTACTATGTGGTACTTGTGTGCACATGCTGTTTTATATTTGTCAAAACCACGAGCCAACCAACATAGTCTGCACATAAGTCGGGCATTTGAGCTGTGCACAACTAAGGCATGATGACAGCTAAAGAATGTTTAATATAATGTACAAATTGCGGCTGGTAGAATGGTAAGGTTGTCCTCTGTATGCATGAATGTACCAAGTGCATGTGGAAAAGTGTTTTCATCATTTAAGAACATGAATTTGTTGCAAAACTTATATGCTAGTCATGCAGTTCAGGAGAGCAAGCTGCCGGGCTAGTTGGTGATGCATGTTGTAAACTTGGAAGCGCAAAAAACCGGACGACGGACAGAGTAAGGGAACACAAAAAACAGGTTCACGAGCTATTATATGCTAGTGCTTACTCTGTTGCTGCTTGCAGTGGGATGGTCACCCCCTTTTGACACTATTACTTTGAAAGGCCAAAATCACCTTCAGTTGTGTTGAATATCTAGAACTAAAATTGTAAGTATGGTACACTAATTACTCTCTTGATTATTCCGGCTTCTATAGTATGAAAAACATGCACTCCATATTTTTTACAAAATACGAGATACTTCAGTCACCCTGTACCCTAAAGGACAGTAGTGCAGGCACGCTGTAAAGAAAGCTCTGGGAGACTGCTAACTGCAGCCCCTATTCTTGAACATCAGTGACCAATAGTACATGTCCATCTGTGAATCTACAGCATATAGATTCATGAACAAGAACTAGCATTTGCGCTCTGGACATGTACTGATTTTACTTAACTGACTTCTTTTTTAAAATGTGCGTATTGTTCATTTACCACAAAAGACGAAAATCTGATTTTAGGAAGCAGGTAATTTCTGGTTGATTCAGTAGCAATCAAGCTAAATCAAAACCCTGATTACTCCTGAAAAAACTGACAGTGACTGCCATCAAGCATGAGCCTAAGTCGGTGGTGTACATGACGCATTCATATTAAAAAGCTATTCTTTTCAATACTCAGTATGACAGGTTGTAATGTACTCTAAACTGTGAGCAGCCGTTTGAATAGAATTTTATTCTGACAACGTCAGACATGAAAGTCTGTTACATGTAAGATTCTTATTCAGCTCATATTGCGGCAGCAAGCTGCAGTGTCAACATGAAGCATGGGACCCCCTATGGGCTGGTTGCATTCATACTCTACGGTAAATTAAGACATGTGCTGACGAAAACCAAGTCTGATTTTTGAATTCTCACTGTCGCATCAGTCACTGCCCCTTGAATTGAGTTATTTTTTTAAACATCTGCCGGACCTGAGCAGTGTGCAGGCTCTCGGTTGCCTGCTTGCCAACATGAAACAAGCGCATGTTGATGTAATTTTCTGCAACACTTCTGACAAGGTGTATGTAATGATTGTCGAGTGGAGAGTTGTCGAACATGTGCTCATGAAGTTCATTGAAGAGCTCTCTACTGTGGAATGCGTAAAGAACCTCGTGGAGAAGATCAGTGAGTAGTGTTCTTGATGCCAATTTGTTCAGGCGCACTGCCGTCCTGATCACCGCCTCCGATTTTTGACAGATCTTCAGTACACTTTCTGATGGGTATTTCAGCCCTCCTCTGCTTTTCCTCTTAATTAGTGAGTAAATGTTTCCTCGTTCTGTTGTGAGTAGTGCACTTGTGCAGTGCTCACAAGTCAGCTTTGCAGCCAATTTATGAGCTACATAACCTGCCATGTAAGCCACAATTCGGCCTCCACATTCACTGATGTAGCCTGGAGCTATGATGTAGTCATGGTCTGCAGCTGTTACCTGAGAGTGCTGAACAGCATCACTGTCTAGAAGTTGCCTCCTTGGTGCAGATATATTCAAGACCTGAGAAGAAATAACTGTTGCACTGCTGCATGACAATATGGAGAGGCTGTCCAGGCTCAGACAGTTGCCTGTTGATACATCAGCCAGTTCACTTTGTACAATCACTTTTTTGAAGGCAGCACGAAACTGCTGTGTAGTAGGGTTGTCATTATGCCCGCCATGTGCTCGAATCAGGCCAAGAAACAGTTCCAAATGGTCCTGGCAAATTTTGTGGGCCGAAATGTACTTCAGCACTCGTTTTTCAGTGACAAGAAAATGAAAAAGACTAATCAGGCTTTGCATGCAGATGATAAAACCTAAGAAACCTGTCTTTCGGTTTGTTTCAATCATTCGTCTTCCATTTGCAGACTCCTTCAAGGAAGAGAGGTAATGGGTTGTGGTTTTGAACATGCCTTCGAAAGCTTCAATGTTCTTTTCATTTATAGGTTTCTTCCAACCTTTCTGATATGGGTTTCTAGAATTTAGGGCATCAAATGTCTCATTAATTTTCAACAAAAAATTCTCTGTTGCCTGTGTGCCAGAAAAACCTTCCAGGTCAAGTTCCCTGCACTCGGCTAGTGCTGTCGCAACAGAAGTGCTCATTACTTGGGCAGCAAGTCTAACTTTCATGGGCTCAATATGAGCTCTGCGCAACTTGTTAGCCAAATGTAGGCCTTCTTTCTGCTGCTCAGTATGCAGCCGCTCAATATGCTCCCATGACACTGTCCTTCCTTGGTGGTCAATAAAGTACCTCTTGTGTGCCAGTGCATTCCTCACAAGTTTTAGCATATGGCAGGGATCCAAAAAAGCTGCCACTGGTTCCTGGGTAGCTGGGTGTCGAAAGGTTGTTTTTAGGTCTCCCACATGTTGGAAATCACACCCAAGCTCTTGCAACATAGCCAGATTTGCGGGCGCCCCGTCACAAGTGAGTGAAGCAACCATAGCTCCAGCATCATGTGCCTTATGAAGGCACTGGGTGACAAGGTTAGCCTTCTGTGTTCCAATTAGGCCATCAACTAGGAAGTACCCAAGGGGCAACTTCCATCGCCCATTAATAGCCACAGCCATTATAACGAATGCAGCCTTTGCTTGTGGCAAAGAGTCGCTGTCAATGCCACTGCCAAAGTCAACAAACCCTTCAAAGTTGCGTTTGTTCCACTGGATGTTTTGCCGAATAGCCATTTCATCAACCATGAGGCTGCAAACTGTTCGGTGCCCCTTGCTTGCTGTTTCAGCACACTTCATTTTTAGTGCATTGAAAGCTTCTGTTGAAAGTCCTGCCTGGCCATCAACAGTCTCATACCATTTTCGCAAAGTTCTGGGATGTGGGAGGCACGTGTCAAAAACTTTCCTGACATACTGATAGGCTCGTGGGGAATAGAAATTTAAAGTTAAGGCAAAAGTTCTCAGTTCAAGGGAGTACTGCTTTGGAGTGCCAATTCCACCATGCTTTCCGACTTGTCTTTCAAGTAGGTGCTTATTTACTTTACCCAGGCCATCTAAAACAGACACTTGCTCTGTCAGGAGGATATTCTCCATAGTTAAAGCTGACAGAACAGATTTTAGTTCCGCATTTTTCTTTTGCAGTCTCCGCCTTGTTTGCTGCAGCCTTTTTATGCTTTTTCTTGACTGAGCATGCATTGCAGAAAACCATGCAGCCCTTGCTCTCAAGTAAGCTTTTTCGGGTGTGTCCTCCTATGAAGAGAGATAGAAAATGCAATGCATCATTAGAACAATGCACACCCAAGCCTTGCATACCACAGTTACAACAGTGTGCACATATAAAACACAAAGCACTCTGAATGTTCCATTAAAAGAAGAATGAAGGATCTCGGTTAATCTTCTCGTCCTACTTTAATATCAAAGTGTTTCACCTCATGATGGAAATGCTCAGCATGCCATCACTCACAACGCACAGAAAATTGACTTGATCATCTTTTTCTCGCACATTGTACCATAGCAACAGATCATTTGCCCTGTCACATATTTTACCAGCACCTCACCTCACATCAAGCCTGTAATGCCTCAAGGGTAACCCTGCTTTTGTCCAGATGGAAAAGTACAAAAATTCACCTGTAACCTTAATGATGAAAGAATGCAATGATTTACCTTCCAGGATTGCCATGATAACAGAGTCTTTGTTATTTCAGTCAGGATCACTTTCTTATATGGATTCCTCACACTTTCAGTAACAAAATTTGATTTCTCAGATGACTAATTCGCACCTGCTGTTTATTTTTTCTTTGTGAATTTTCGTAAGAATATTTACTTGGCAATGATGCTTCTCGACTTGCACCTGAGTGCCGTACCTACGCTGCTTTTTTGTTTTTGAAACAATTTTGTTCCGCTTTGAGTCCTCCCCATCTTCCCCTATGTAATGCCCCTAGTGGACCCTTAGGGTACTTGAATAGATCAATAAATGAAGCTGTGACTCACCGATTCTCCTCTGGTAGACAGAGAGGTGTCCAAGAAGAAGATTCCATTATGTGCTCTTCAGCTTGATATGCAGGCCACTCACACACTTAAAAATTAATTGGTTTATTGATTCATCATTGCATACAATATACCATGCAGATCAGTTAGTAGATATTAGTAAAAATTGCCACGGCGAAATCAAGTTAAGTCCATTCACACAGTCTGGGTGCCTGCACATGCTGTGTTAAAGATTATGCTAATAATGCATGCTGTGGATGGGCCACTCACGCTATCAAATACGCTCTTGGCATATGCACAAGCATTTGACATTCATGGTGTTGAATTCTGCTTCAGAAATAGGCACATTTGACAGGTCCATTTACCATTGCTGGCCTCCTTCTTCGTGGCGTCCCAACCGAGGCTGGGGCGGTTGGCAAAGTCGGAAGTTCCTGCATAAGATAAACTGTTTAGTAATGCAGCCCACCTTAGAATGCCTGTTGCCCTGTTCTCCTCCGCCATGCATCAAGGCATAAGAAGGAAAGCAGGACATGAGGCTAATCGCAAAATTACTCGGCATGCCCACTACTGGGCCACGCAACAGCTTCAGTGCATATGTACTCAATGCCTTTCGATGTCACTGCAAAAGAAAAACGCTCGCACATTGTTAAACTCATATCACCTAGCATGTTAAGGTAATGTTATATGTCTACACATTTTATTTTTATTATACACTCAAAGTGTTGCTGAAATAAAGCAGGGTTAATAGCACAACTGTGTAGAAGCGTGAATACATACAGCTTTAAAAATTATTGCATTAAATTTTGTGTCGTGCAATCTCCTCATCTGAATGCCCACTGGAACTGACGTTAAAGAGGTTGGCATGTACCCATATAAGAAGTATTTCATGAAAACTTATACAAGGAACAACTGAAAAAGAAGAAAACATGACAGTACAAATTTTTCATGTAGCACGCATGCCAGTTTGCACCGAATACTTTCTACATAGCTGTCAATGACCTTGTCCAAAAGCAGTAAAACCAGTTCGGAATAACGTGAGAAAATTTTGTAGAAAAGATATCACTGACCTGGTGGAGTATGTCTTGCATAGCCAAATTTTTCTTGATACTGACAGATTATTTGTAGTGGAACTCTGACGAGATGACTATATTGATTTGTGTAACGAACATAAGCAATGAAGGCACATGAAAGAATATTGTGGCAGTTACTAATGTGCTTATGTGGTTCCACAAAAAGGTACCATCCTATATGAAGGATCTTTGCAGAACCTACTGCACTCTGCTACTGTCTCCGGTAAGCACGGGGCCTGACAAACAACTGCAGGTTCTACTGCACTTTACATTGCAGAATTGCAACGACATCCTACCTCATGCAGTGAATAAACCTGGATGGAAACCACACAGGACGATATGAAACTTACTGGTGTAAGTTGAAAGGCTTGAGATGGCCCTGGCTGAATGTCCAGCATTCTGGCCACATCCATAGATGCCTGTAAAAAAATTTTGTTCAGGAGAAATGTGTGTGTACCTAGACATAATGCGCTCAGTTTTAAGCACCTAGTGAAAAGTGGAGAAGCATCACACTACTAGACCGTTTTGAGTTATGTCTGAAGGAATAAAGATATGACTGGTGTGCTGAGGTGGCTTGGTCAAAACTTCCTCTGAGCCTGCACCAGGAAGCTTTCTTTTACATAAAAATTCACCCGTTTCATGACTCGTGCTGCGAGATAAACTCAGACACTGTCAATCTTCTAGCAGTTGCTGTCACAAAATGGTATATCGTAACATACCTGTTGTGATGGGCCTGGTAAAGTTTCCTGGCTTTCAGTGACATCCATAGGTGCCTGTGAAAAAAAATTTTATTCTTGAGAAATATGCTTCTACAAAAGCATAAGATGTATTCAGTTCTAAGCAACTACTGAAAAATAGAAAAGCATCAGACTGCTAGGCTGTGTTTTCAGTTCTGTAAAAAGGATTATAAAAAATGACTAATGTGTTGAGGCGATTCAGAGAAAACTTCCTCTGAGCCAGTGCCAGGATGCATTCTGTTACAGAAATCTGTTTTTGGTCACTCGTGCTGTGACATAAACGCAGACACTGTTGTTCTTCGAATTGATGCCGTCACAAAATGGCATATTGTAAAATACCTGTTGTGATGGGCCTGCCAAAGTCTCCTGGCTTTCAGCGACATCCATAGGTGCCTGTAAAAAAAAATTTATTCTGGAGGAATGTCATCATCGTCATCATCAGCCTGACTACGCCCACTGAAGGGTGAAGGCCTATCCCATGTCTCCAATTAACCCTGTCCTTTGCCAGCTGCGGCCACCGCATTCCCGCAAACTCCTTAATCTCACCCGCCCACCTAACTTCCTGCCGCCCCCTGCTACGCTTGCCTTCTCTTGGAATCCACTCTGTTACCCTTAAGGACCAGCGGTTATCTTGCCTTTGCATTACGTGCCCTGCCCAAGCCCACTTCTTCCTCTTGATTTCAACTAGGATGTCATTAACCCACGTTTGTTCCCTCATCCACTCTGCCTACTTCTGGTTTCTTAACGTTACACCTGTCATTTTCCTATCCGTAGCTCACTGTGTTGTCCTTCACTTAAGCTGAACCCTCTTTATTAGCCTCCACATTTCTGCCCCATAGATGAGTACCGGTAAGATACAGCTGTCGTAGACTTTTCTCTTGAGGGATAATGGTAAACTGCCATTCATGATCTGGGAGAACCTGCCATATGCGCTCCACCCATTCTTATTCTTCTAGTTATTTCCCTTTCATGATCTGTATTAGCGGTCACTACCTGCCCTAAGTAGGCATATTTTCTTACTACTTCCAGCACCTCGCTACCAATTGCGAACTGCTGTTTCTACTTTGGTTTTCTGCATATTATTTTTTAGCCCCACCATTCTGCTCTGCCTGTCTAACTCATTGATCATGCTTTGCAGCTCTTGTCCTGAGTGGCTTAGCAAGGCAATGTCATCAGCGAATCGCAAATTACTCAGGTATTCTCCATTAACTCTTATCCCCAAATGTTCCCATTTCAGGCCGCGGAATACCTCCTGTAAACAGGCAGTGAATAGCATTGGCGAGATCGTGTCTCCCTGCCTGACACCCTTCCTTATTGGAATTTTATTGCTGACTATATGGAGGACTATGGTAGGCGTGCAATCGTTATAAATATCTTCCAATATTTTCATATAACACTCTTCCACACGCTGATTCTGCAGTGCCTGCATGACAGTTGAGGTTTCCACTGAGTTAAATGCTTTCTCGTAGTCGATGAAGGCCATATATAGGGGTCGGTTATAATCTGTGCATTCCTCTATCACTCACTGATAGCGTGAACATGATCTATTGTTGAGTATCTTTTACAAAAGCCTGCCTAATTATTTGGTTGATTAAAGCCTAAGGTTGTCCTGACTATTAGCGATTACCTTAGCAAATACTTAGTAGGCAATGAACAGTAAGCTGATCGGTCTGTAATTCTTCAAGTCCTTGACGTCTCTTTTATAAAGATAATGTTAGCATTCTTCCAAGCACCTGGTACTCTCGAGGTCACAAGGCATTGCATATATAGGATGGCTAGTTCTACTAGCACAATCTCCCCTCCCTCCTTCAACAAATCTGCTGTTACCTGATCCTCACCAGCTGCTTTCCCGCTTTTCATTCCTACTAAGGCTTCCGTTACTTCCTCTTCTCTTACTGCTACGGGATGTCCCATTGCTGTGCGCTGCGGCTTCTCTCATTAACGTTCTGATTGCATTGGCTACTGCATAGATTTGTGCCTCTTTGGCTATTTGATATCTTATCCATATTGCTACCCAATGGGCACTGGAACTCTCTTGGACGTCTCATGGATGTCCTAAACATCCACAGGACGTCCAAGGGAGCATCAGTGCCCATTGGGTAATGATATTGCCCTCTTTGTCTGTTAACGCATACACCATGTACCAAGCATACAAGGTGTTCAGCTTTAAGGAGCTAGTGAAAGATGGAGGTGGAGCATCACACTTTAAGACTGTTTTGAGTGCTGTCTGAAGGGATAAGAAATATGATGACTAGTGTGTCATGGGATTCGGATAAATCTTCTGGTGAGCCCGTGCCAGGAAGCAGTGTTTGTAGCTCCTACTCCAACATATACACAGCCACTGTGATGCTTTGAATAGCTGTAGTAGTCACAAAACAGCGCTGTTTGAAAATACCTGTTGCAGTGGAGACGCTGGAGATGTGTGACTTTGTGTTAGTGCTTGCTGGGCGCCATGCTGAGCAGTGGCAGCAACAGCTGTGCCATCGCCTGGCTGCTGTGAAAGGGGTTCCTGCTGTAAATGAATAATGAGGTGCATCACATGCTCGCAGTGGAACGCCAGCCTTAGCTAAAAAGATGCATGTAATTCAACAGACAGATGTACCAATCTGAGACTGTCAATATGGAACACAGCCAGTGGGCGAGAGTGCACCCATTTCTTAAGAAAGCAACAGCAGAGAAATGCATTGTTAGTACAGCAGGTCTACCATATTTTTGAGAAGGGAGAGTGGGGTGTCTCTCCTCAGGTTCACCCAGCTATACCCCATGAAGTGTGTATGGTATGTGTATGAGGAATTATATATGCAGAACTGCCGTATCTGTATCATAAGGGAGCTAATTATACTCATTGGCATCCACCCAAGCGCAGCTATGCGGCTAAAGGAAAGCTATAAATTGTTTCCACAGAAACTTCGCAAAAGAAAACGGGATTCCCCTAAACATTTGACCAAGCTTTCTGCCTGTGTTTTGTCTTTTTTTCTTTGTCTCATGCTTCCCTTAATTTTCCTTATGTGTATGACACTTACCGTATTTACTCGCGTAATTTGCGCCCGCACATAGATTGTGCACCCCAAAAAGTTTCAAACTTTTAACCCGATAAAAAAAAAAAAAAACTACTCGCACATTTTGCGCACTATGCTGAGCCAGACCACCAGCATGTACGCGGGTGCGAACTGTGCCGTTTACCCGGCTTGCTCGCGCTGGCGGTCGCTGTCCCGGACGAACAGTTGCGCGCGCGCCCGAATCCAAAACTCTACCGTACCGTTTGCTATACGGTTTGCCGCTAGTCAGTCGGGCCACACGCAAGGGCCCCGTTTTATTGCCCGTTATCTCCTCCCACGGCTGACTTCGCGATTGAATCTTTGCGCGTTTATTGCTTTGAGCTACGCACGTGCCGTCATGTCATGCCACCCCGCGGGGAGCTGTAGCGTGGGGAAGGGGGGACGTGTCAACCTTGTTGCCATGGGGCGAGGGGTGCCAACCTTTTTTTTAGGACGTGTTCGGATAACTCGCTTGCGCGTAAATTGCGCACCCTCTTTTTGGAGCCCTAATTAAAGAAAAAACGTGCGCAAATCACGCGAGCAAATACGTACGGTGCTCTATGCCTTATGGAACTTCTTTGTGATTTCCTTTGTAAACGAACTATAGTTTTAAGGAATTACAGTGCTCTCTCAGTGACACTTCCCAGGTGCTATGGCCGAGATGACAACAAAAAATGCACCGCCTACTTCTAGGCGCAAACATTTGCACACTACAAGTAATAATTAAATAGAAATGATGCCCCAAGGAAAACTGTGGTGTGCTCGATGCTCTCTTTTTTTTATTTTCTTCTAATGATGGAGTGCGTAAGCTAATAAATAAATAAATTATTATGTACAGTAAGCAGAATTTCACCAGAGCCATATATAAACCGCAGCCAGTTTAGGAGTATAGTGACACAATTACTTTTTATCAGTGCGGGAGTACTGTAGCCGCGCTACTCGATCATAATAACGTCTAGCTAAAGCCATTTATTCACAAATCGTTCTATTTCTTGCACGAACACCTAAAACATCATATTGAACGCATGCTTATGCAGTCAAGTTATAATAAAGCACCTTCTCAATAAGAGCATTTCTTTCCAATCTCTTGAGAATGTATAGAAGGTGGTTCCTCACCTGAAGGGGGACGGCATCCGCACGTATACGAACTACGAGCGGCGACATCCGATCGAAGTGCTCGGGCAGGAAATGTTTTGAACATACGCAGGTCCATTTTGCTGGCTCCCAGTCTCTTTGGCCGGGTCTAACGGCCTCAGTCCACTGCCTCCTTCGCTCTGGATCTTTCGGAAACCTGTTTGAAAACAATACTATTCACTGCACTCGGACAAAGAGCCACCAATAAGGCCGGGGCGGTACGAATACCACGTTCACGCCGTGTCGTGCGTTATGTTCTGCGAGCATGCATTTTACTCATTACGCAGTCAATTAAATACGAAAACAAAATGCAGTATACTTACGTGTGGAAAGTGACGCCCGGTTCTTGTCCTGGCGTGCGCGACCGACACCCAGGAACGCAGCAGCTGAGCATCGCAGCGTCTTTGTTGTCAATGGGAGCAGAAGTCTCTCTTTCCGCCGTGTCTGACAGCTGCCGACAGCCTGGCGCGGCGCGAAATCGTCTGCTCGCGACGCTCGCGTTGATCTTCGCGGCGCTCGCATGCCATTGGCTGAGAAAACGGCCAAGTGTCATGGCGGAGCCCTCACTTCTGGCTTCAAAAAATGTGACGTAGCAGTCTCTTCTCTTTTCCTTGGATGGATGGATGGATAGATAGATGGATGGATGGATGGATGGATGTATAAGTGGATGGATGATAATGGTGTTACCTTTTGTATCGGGAGGCAGCTTTCACCACTTATCCTATACATCCCCCATTGTTAATTGATTTTTTTTCCTTTTCCTTCAGTTTCGCTCTTAAAATGTCTAGTTTGACTATCTTTTTCCTCTCAGAATTCACTCCTTTCTCAATTTTTTCCACCAATCTTCCAACCTCCCCTTCGGCAACGTCACGCTTCCCCCCCCCCCTCCCCCCAGTAAATACCAGCGTCCCAGCGCTCTATGTCTGCTGACTACTTCAATGATGAACTCTGGGAGGAGTCATTGTACCTCAGGATTAGCGTCATGCCGAAGTTATCACCATTCCCAAGCCCGGCAAGCGGCCGTCACTTGATTCCCTCCGGCCGGTCTCCCTAACATCACGTTTAGAAAAACTCTATGAACGGGTCATCCACACCCGCCTCCAAAATTATACTGTTCGAAGACAATATTCTCTTCCCCCCTACTATGGTTGGGCTCAGGCCAGGGCTTTCGCCCCAAGACTCCTTCCTGCTCCTGCGAGAAGAGATGATTACCAACATCCCCAGAGGTGAAGAACATATATCTCATCTTGGCCTTAGATTTAAAGGTCGCCTGCGACAACATATCCCTCCAGGCGATCCTTCAAGCCATAAATGACCTTAACGGCGGAGAAAAGTAATTTGCTTACGTGCGTGCGTTCCTCACGGGCCGCACGGCCACGATAGGCATCGGACAAACCCACTCCGACGTCAAAGATATGTCACAAAGGCACACCTCAGGGAGCTATTATTTCTCCCCTGCTCTTCAACATTGCTATGCTCAGACTATCGCGTGCACTACAAGCACTTCCAAATTTCGGCTTTACCATATACGCGGATGATATAACTATATGGGTCACAAAGGGTTCCCTGGGCAAAAAAGTGCAGTCCCCACAATCAGCAGCCCGGATCGTCGAGGGCTTCGCCTCGCAAAGCGGCTCCACTGCGCCCCGGAGAAATCGGAGGCCATACGAGTACATGGCCCGAGATACGTCTGTCCAGCCCACATCAACCTCACGATCGAGGGTCAAGCCATCAGGGAAGTTAACCTGACCCGCATTCTTGGTCTTTGGATACAGATGCAACCTCCCTGTTACCCACACCATCCAGACACTCAAGACTACTGCAAACCAGATAGTTCGCATGATCAGCCGCATTACCAAGCATCGCCAAGGAATGCGAGAAGAAGACACTCTTTGGCTGGTGCAAGCACTGGTGCTTAGCCGGATCACATACGGACTGCCCTTTCACACGCTAACAAAGGGAGAGGAGCAGCAAGCTGACACCATCATATGGGGCCCGGGGTATACAAGACGACCCATAACCTTCCTAAAAACACCTCGACGGAGGGTCTGACCGCACTAGGAATCTCCAACATCTTTACGGAACTAACAGAAGCCATCCGTGCATCTCAAACACTAAGACTTCAGATGGACGAGCTATCCTACGCCGAGTAGGCACAGTTGCGGACATCCGCGCACTAGATGTTCAATCCTCTCTAGAGAAATAGTTCAGGAAATACATCAGCGTGGCACCGATAAGACGTTCACACAGGCAGACGACGAGCGCGAGTATCCTACCTATGCCGACGGCTAGCCAATTGCCCGAACGTGGTTTATGTTGACGCCGCAGCATATCCGGACCATGACAAGTACGCAGTGGTGGCAGTGGAGCACCGCTTCTCCACTCTATTCACTGCCTCTGTAAGAGCCGAAACACCAGCGGCCGCAGAGACCACTGCCGTGGCCATTGCCATTAGGCATTACGAGTCGGAAGCCCAAAGCGCTCATGTCATCACAGACTCGCAACACGCATGTTGAAACTTCCTGAGAGGCCGACTTCCCAAGCACGTCAGTCGGCTCATGGGCACTGCACCCCTCACCAAGCACCACCATATCACCTGGACCCCAGGCCACTATAGGGACTGGAGCTAAATGAGAGGGCACATGATTTAGCTCGAGGCATATCACCAACCGTGCCCGCTTTTACCCCTCTACCTTCCAGGTATAACGAACGCCTTGAGTTTCAGCGTCTTCAAAGAAGACACTTCCCTCCACCTCTTAGGAAATTAGACACCCCAGATGCCGTCTCTTGGCGGCAGATACAAACACATTTCCAAACCTCCATAGGCTACATGCCATACACACAACATTATACTCCGACACTTGTCCCTGGTTCCAGGCCCGCCCTACACTCTTCCACATTTCGTGGGGATGTGGGGCCAAACCAAACACTGTACAAACGAAAAATGCGTCTTTTGAGCGGTGGGAGGCGCTGCTGACCAGCGATAACCTGGAGGACCAACGAGCCCTCATACAACGGGTCCGCAGGGCAGCTCAAGTCAGTCGAGCCCTGGAATGAGGGCCCCACCCATAAGCTCGCCCAACTCCCCTTCACTTTAATAAAGTTTTTCTTTTTAGAGGAGGTGCTCCTCCTCTAGTATAGAGGAGGTGCTGGTCTGTTGCTGTTCCCTCGGGTAGGGCTGGGCGGAGTTTTGCGCACCTCATAGAGTGTTTTACTATTAAGTAAGAAACTCTTACTATTAAGTAAGAAACTATATGGCGCACCTCATTACCAAGTGCTTTATGGTCTCAGAATGAGTCTCCGTTTCCTTTTTACAGGCAGAACACAAAATATCCACTTCTTCAAATTTGGTTCTATACGTTTTTCTCCTCAGGGCCCGAGTTCTAGCCTCAAAAAGCAATGAACTACCCCCTGAGTTGTCAAATAACCGCTCTTTTTGATGTCCTGTTTTTGCGTCCTATATATAACTCGCGCCGATTTTTCCTGCATTCTTTCATTCTGTCTCCTTTACCTCCGCTTTTACGCTAGTTTTTCCTGAGCCCTATCCCTCACCTGTATAGTACTTCGTTCTTAGCTTTCGGGTTCTATTTGTCCATTTGGTGTTAATGCTTTTCATGTATAGATACTTGTACACCTTTTTTGCCCGCCTTGTTTCCTCCATTTGGGTTACCCTCTGATCATATTTCAGTTTGCTGATTGCATCTCGAACGACGCCCAGCCTTATCTCCCTGGACTCCCTCATGCGGAGTGTTCCCATGTGCTCCCAAGGCTAGTCTTTGTATACACTTCTTTGTCTGCCTTCTGGACTTGATCTTATTTCTGATTTCATGCACAGGACTGCACTTCCAAATGTGAGGCCTGGTACCATATGATTCCCTTCAATACCCCTCTAACCAACTCATACCTATTATAGCTCCATAATGCTCTATGCTTCATAATCTCTGAATTCCTTTTTCCTTTATCCTTCAGAATCCTTCTCGTGCTCTTCCAGATATTTTTTCCCTTCATTTAGCCGTACACCAAGATACTTATAAGTCCTCACATAGTCTATCATGGTACCTGTCTTGTGTTTCTAGTTCTCCTCTCTCATCATTATATAGCATTTTCCGAGACTTCTCTCTATTGAAATGGAGTCCTAGCTTGTTGCCCTCCTCACCACAGATCTTAACTAATTTCTGCAGCCTAGCTCGCTTGTCTGCTAGTAGTACAATGTCATCCGCATACATATCAGTCCGGCCAGCAATTGCTTTACCTTCTGACCTTCCTGGATATAACTCATGTCAACTCCTACCTTACTCTCTTGCAACCTCCTTTCCATTTGACTCACGTTTATCATGAAAGCAAGGGTGTTAGTGGGTAGTCCTGTCTTAATTAGCCTGCTTTTAATTTTAGCTGGTTTTGTAGTTCCTCCTTCCCATGTTACTGCCACCCCATTGTCTGAATATACACATTGTAGAAAGTCAACCAGATTCCAATCTCAACCATATCCTTCCATTGGCCCCAAAGTTTTTTCCGGATTCCCATTGTCATATGGCCTCTTAATGTCTAAAAATTCTATGAATAGAGGCCTCCGACTTGCCTCAGCTATCTCTATACACTAAGTCATGATGAATAGATTGTCCTCCGACCGTCTGTGCTTTTGGAAATCGTTCTGCAACTCTCCCAAGATCTCCTCACGCTTTGCCCATGCCTCCATTCTCATTTTCACTATCTGCATTGCTAGCCTATATATAACTGATGTGACCGTAATTGGTCGGTAGGATTTGATGTTGTCCAATTGTTTCCCTTGCCTTTGTATATTAGTCTCATCCTGCTCACTTTCCAGTATTTTGAAGCATCTCCTCCCCCTACTACTTTTTCATTGATTTGCCGTAATTTCAATTTTCTTTTTTGGCTTAGTATATGGTAATTAATCTCATAAGCATGCCATCTGGTCCTGTCGCTGTTCCGATGAGTACCTTGCCTTGTGTTCTGTCCCATTCCCCTACTCTCATCTCCCTAAGCTCTTCCTCCCCATTGCTGTCCTTGTTCTCCTCTAGTCCGCTCGCCTCAGACTCTGCAAATGCTGCATGCTTCAGTTGTTTGATAAATTCCCCCCCCCCCCCCCCCCCCCCGCCGCCGCCCTGTGCTTTCTCTCCCTCTACTCTTTTCCCCTCCAGTTGGATGCCCTCTGTCCTCTTCCCCTGTATCCTTATGTGCTCCCAAAGCCTCTTTGCAGCATTTTCTATCTTTTTATTTACGTCCATCCACTGGACTCCTGCCTTTCCTATTTTAGCTTCAATTAATGCCGTTGCCTTCCTTTTGCTCTCAATAGGTATTCATTTCATTTTGAATCCACTTCGCCTGCTGTGGCCCCCCCCCTTTTCTTTGCTGCATTCCCTACTAGATGCCTCTTGTCGTCGCGATATGGCTGCCTTCACTTCCCTGTCCCACCAGCTTTTTTGGCGTATGCTTTCCCCTCCTTCTCCGTTTGCCTTGCGGGCCTTCTCTAGCTCCCTTCGAAAAACCCCCACTAGGGCCTCGTAGTAGTAGCTCTATGGCCTCGTATGTCCCTTATTCGGCTGCTTGGATACCGTTCGATCCGCCTGCACTCCTTGCACCAGTTCTGTAAAGTTCCGCAGCGGTGCCGTGGCGGTGCCGCGAGCGTGCAGCGCCAGTTCGCCAGTTCTGCTGGAACTGGCGCTGCACGCTCGCGGCACCGCTGCGGTGCTGCCTACTCCCGTCGTATGTCCCTTATTCGGATGCTTGGATACCGTTCGATCCGCCTGCACTCCTTGCACCAGTTCTGTAAAGTTCCGCAGCGGTGCCGTGGCGGTGCCGCGAGCGTGCAGCGCCAGTTCGCCAGTTCTGCTGGAACTGGCGCTGCACGCTCGCGGCACCGCTGCGGTGCTGCCTACTCAAGAAACGAATGGTCTAGTGCAGGACTGGTCGTCTGCTAGCCTTGGCGTCGCCACCAAATTGCAGCCAGCAGCGTGGCGCCCAGATCAACGGCCGCCAACATCCCGAACCGCGTGAAGAATTTTCAAGCAGCACATCGCAGCGAAGTGTTGCCATGAATGAGCCTCGATGCAACCTCGCGGCAGCTAAGCGAAACGCACGTGTGTTCTTTTATTGAACGCGACTGAGCTAGGTGTGCGCGCGCCGACTTGCACGCTAAGCGGTTATTGCAGCAGCGTGCATCATGCGCTGCATGCACGTGTTTACTTTTTAATTAACATAACCGGCTTCAAGTACTAATATAAAATTTATTAGTAGAAAGGAAAGACGCCGGTTACGGGTCCGTCGAGAGCACGCGGTGGTCGAGAGATGCAACGTGCCGGCGAGGGCCGCCGTCCCAACCTCCGTCGCCGCCTTCTCGGGTGGTCACTCACGTTCCATGAGGGTCAGCGGGCCCGTGTGAGGCACTGTTATCATCGACGAGTGGAATAATTTGAGTACATCCGCCGTTTATCGCAAAGCGCAAACCATCGTCGCGCAAGCCGTCGTCTGCTTCCATGGCGGCTGCAGCTGCACCATTTCGACACCGGCACTTTTCTGAAGTAGACCTGCACAACGCCTGCACTTTTTTTTTTTAAACGAATGGCGTCGTGCAGGCGGCGCCATCTTGCACCGCTGAAACGAATGGCAAAGTGCAGCACCGCGAGAACCATAGAGCTACTGCGAGAACCTGTTCACGTAATGCACGCGAATCGAACGAACCTTATCAATGTGTTTCGACACTTCTTGTAGCTGTGCATCAGTAAGGTTATGTTTACTCCCCCCCCCTTTAGTTCCCATTGCAGGTATTGCGCTACTAAATGTAACATCTTCCTCGTTACATCTGTAGCTACATGTGTATCTCCGTCAGAGTACACCGCCCGTACTCCAGTAAGCGTTCATATCGCCTACGATGATGATGATGATGATGATGAACCTTTATGCTCGTCACAGTACTTGTCCTAACCAGGATATTAAAAAAAATAACACATAAAAACCGAAGTAGTACAGATGCGATTAGCTTTGGGTGCACTCCACAATTTTTTACTGGTTGTGTCGCTTTATTTTTAGTAATGATGATGCTAATATAATTTGCTGCAGACTGCGACCTCTGTGCTGAAATTTGGAACTTTGCGCGTGCTTTGAGCGCTTTGGAGCGCTTTGGGAGTGCTCTGGCAGGCTTTGAGTGCATGTGTGGCATTGCCGGGATAGCGGTTTAGCTTTCGTTCCGTGGAAAAAAAGAGAGAGAAAAAAAAAACTATCGCCCACCTTGCGAAAATTCGCTACAATGGCAAGCTCGGTGCGTTTGCTGAGGAATGTGTCTCAATCTGCGCATCGCATGCTGCTTCCTGCAGGAACTACGAATTCATCGCGAAAGGTAATCCGTCCGTGCCGCAATCCGCGATCACGGTTATACGCACGCGTTGCACAGGACGAATATTGAGGTCAGCTGCAAAAGAAGAGGGCTAGCAGAACCTGGGGAAAAGGGAAAAGCAATCGCCGTTCGCTAGGAGAGCGCGACCGAGATATATTTATTTGATGCGAGCGCTCCTCCTATCAGCGTGTCCCTGCTTATCGCAACGCGGATGCTGGGCGCATCCAATCGTACTCTTCGCGACGCGTTCTGCGCATTAACGTGCATTGTTAGCATTTTGATCACGTAACATACATACAAGCGGAAATACCGGCATTTGCGCCCGTAGTCATCGGCTTTTGACCTAGCTCTCGTGCTGAGCAGTACGGCAGTACTACGTCGCGGTGTGTCGGATAACCTTCGGAGTGTTACCGGTGTGATGGTTATAGCTAGGTCACGGGAGCTGCGCTACGCGTGCAGCGAAACTAAGTGCACTTTTCCAATTAGCGCTTTCAAATGCCGTTTTCGTGCTTGCTAGAACTAATTGATATATATAGAATAGCCATTCATAGACGACACGTGCGTCATAAGAAATTTCTTGCATGCATGGTTTCCATATCCTTTTTTGGAACATCAAGAAATGTTGCGTGTACAGGTTGCTAAAACGAGGCAGTTAAATTCTCTGAAGAGTGTTTTTAAAGCGCCCATCTATATTCTTCCTGTTGTAGCTTGGACACTTAATTTTATATACGTTGTAACACATTCATATTGCGGCTGGAAATTTTCTAACATAATGTGCATCAATATTTCGTCTCATTTCACATCTTCGAAGCCTGAAATATTGCAAGTGGGGCATGCTGGTTTGAAAAATCTGTTTAGACAGCAGCGCATTTTAGTTATATGGTTCTATAAGTGCAACATTATTTTTAACAAGGATGTGTGCCACAAAGCATTGCTGTATATGTGCATGCAATTTTTATTAGGTAACATATAGCAATGCCATTTCAAGTCGAGAAACTGCAGGGAAGGATAAATTAACAAGGTTGTGGCTGCAGGGTTCGTATAGTTGTTGCCTCCACATGTCCACATTGCATTTAACGCAACAGCCAGCACCTTAAAAATTTGGTTACTATTTTCAAAGGACTAAATGTGAAATATATGCTTGCCTTTGAAACAGTAATGTGTGTTCTTGCTTCAAAAAGTAACTATACTTTTTTTTATTTACATCATTTTCAAAGCATTCTTGTGTGCATCCATTCATCTCGTTTTTAAAACTGTGATATCTATTAATTAACCAGTACGTACTCTTTTGGGTGCTAAAGTTTGCAACAAAAAAAAGGGTTTGTTAGAGCAAATCTAAGAGCTGTGAGAAGCTCAAAAACAAAAAAAAAATAAGGATGTATTTGCTTATGCAACACTATGAACTAAATATCGGGCAGCTTCTGAGGTGACGCTATATATAGTGACTGCCTGGTAGTGATGTTGGAGTATGAAGCTGTATGCTTGCGAAAACCGCAGCAGCAAAACTTACAGAGCATTAAGCCATGGTCAGGTGCCTTTGTAAAATCTATGTAAATGTTATTAACTCTTTTGTTTCAGTCACATTCTTTCAATGTGTACGCTTTTTTGAATCTGTATTCATACCTGAAAATCACACTCCCAATCGCTCCCCTTGCGCTTTTATAGCCTTGTCGTCGTCTTCTTCTTTTCTTCTCCACCAATCATCTCTTCCCACCTCACTGAATACTTCTTCTTCATCTCCTTTAGTCTTCGGTTAATCCACGTCATCCTTATCGCCATCCTCTTCGTCTTCTTCAAACCTCTTTCCTTCATACTTTTATTTCAGACTCCCTATTATATGTGACAAGGGCTCCCTCTGTCAAAAGTTTTTCCGTGACAAACTGCTCACATCATCCTTATCTTCAAGCCTTCCAGCCAACCGACTATCTTCTGTGGTGAATCTGGACCCAGCACACAACACACCGCAGATGTCCAGCACACACCAAAAGCACACAACTAACACAGCACACCAAATTGCACTTACGGCACATTAACACACCACTGCCGTTGTCCGTGCGGTGTCATTAATACACATGTTAATGTCCATAGCACACAACACACACCTTGTATAATCACATAACAACAACAGCAACAAAAAGATCCATCCCAGAGATGCCTGCACAACAACAAGATACATCCCAGAGATACCTAGAGCTGTTCAGTTGGCTCTATCTGTAGAGAGTTCTAATTTGCAACATATGACCTTCGTTTTGCCTGGCACATCCGAAAACACCTCCTTGATTTGGAGTAGAGCTGTGATCGCCTGTCTTCATTCAAATTGGGCTTCATTAGTACCTCATCTCCTCCTGCATTTTTCTCCCCACTGCACGTGGGCACCTCGGCAACATCACCTGTCTCCTCGGCCACTACCGCACATGCTACCTTGGGGGTGTACCATACGGGACCCCTTTCTTTGTATTTTTTCAGCATATTTACATGAAAAAGCTTCTTAGTGTTATTTATCAATAAGTCATAATCCATGTCATTTTTCTTCTGCGTCACAAGGTAAGGGCCCTTCCACTGCATCAGTAACTTATTATGATCCATGGGTAGCAGGATAAGAGCCCTCTCACCCGGATTCAGAGTTCTGTGAGTGGCTTTCTTGTCATAGTAGCCCTTATATCATTCGCGCGCCGTTTTCAGGCCTTAATGTGCCAGCCTGAATGTTTCCTCCAACTTGTCCTCTAACCCAAGAACGTATGTGTATGTTGTCTTCAGATCTGACGCAATCTCTTTATGGGCCCACAGCTCCTCGAGTATCGTAAGTGGACCTTAACAGTTCTCCCATACAACATCTCGAAGGCGAGATACCAAGACTCATTTGTGGTACTTCGCGGTATGCAAATAAAAGAGCTGGGAGATATCTATCCCAATCAGTAGGCCTCTCTTGGCACATTTTCTTGATCATATTTTTGAGGGTGCCGTTGAACCGCTCTACAAGCCCATTACACATGGTATGGTATGGCGTTGTTAGTTACTGCCTTACAAAAGTCGGTTAACCTCCTTTATTAGTTCTGATGTGAAGTTCGAGCCCCGGTCACTCAAAATTTCCCTTGGGAACCCATAACGCGAAAACATTTGCACAAGACCTTCCGCCACTTGGATACTGTCAATAGTTCTCAGTGGAATAGCGTCAGGATAACGAGTGGCCACGTCAACCAGTGTAAGCACATATCTGTTGCCTTTGGCGGATACTGGAGAGATTGGCCCCCCAATGTCAATAGCCACTCTTTAAAACGGTAGGTCGATGGCTGGCATCTTGCCCAGAGGTACGGGACCAACTCTTCCTTTCGGAACTGTGCGCTGGCACACGTTACATGAGCGAACAAAGCGCTTGACGTCACTCTGGACACCCGGCCAAAAGAACTCGGTGATCCTAGACATCGCTTTTTGAACACCCTGGTGTCCGGCCATAATAGTGTCATGTCCTAAGCGTAGCACTGTCTCTCGCATATCTCTCGGTAACACCAGCTGTTGGACCCGCCTTCCTGATCTAAATGTGCATTCTCTGTGCAGAAGACCATTTATCAATTGATATTCGAATGATGTACGACTCTTCTTTCTTTGCCTAATTGCAATTTCGGCCAGTGTTACACTGAGACACATCGTAACAGGAGTAGAGAGCGGACGCTGCATTGCTCGGGTTGTCGCTTTAGCTCTTGTCTCCACTGCCTACGAAAAACTGACTGCACCCGTCTGAGCTGTCGCGGGCCTTTCCTCCTTTGGATGTTCTTCAACGACGAGCATCCTCCACTCGGGATCGGGGCCTTCGACACTTCTTGCACCCGTAATGTTTCCCAAGGTGAGATCGTAGATGGATTGCTCTATGCATTTTGCCACTACCTGTCCAGTATAATATGGCGTGGACACTAGAATCCTGGCTTCGGGAAGGTACCTTACTGTGCTCTCTACCAGAGTGACGGCCGATGCTTCCCCTGTAAGATCCTCGTCCTTTACCAGGCTTCTTCGAACCAAAGCTGTGTTGGCTGCGCTGTCTCTGAGCACCAATATGGGATGCTCCCCTATTTACCCAACCACCACCGGCATTGCTCCTTTCAACTTGGATGTTCCACTCACCGCCTCATTTCCCAGTGGCATTTGCTTTCCTTTCAGCTGTGGAACTTCAGGTGGCGTGACAAGTTCTGCCCGAGAGTCGACAACGCATGCAGCTCAGTCCTGCATTCTGTATAGGCACTCATCCGGAGTATGACCCCTCCTCTGACAACCTTGACACACAACCTGTGTCTTTTGGGCAACGCTGCTAGTCCGACAGTCAACTGCACGGTGCCCCACTTTGCCACAGAGAAAACACCTTACTGGCACCTTAGATGCACCGCCATATGCTCTTGGTTTTGTCGCATCTGTCTCTAGGACCTTTTGTGTTTCCTCTCTTGTCTTACTCATATTTCTCAGGCCTTGAGCCTCGAAGAATTGTTCTGCACTGTCGGCAAACTCTTCTAGTGAACACAACTTACTTTCTTTCAGGAATAGCGCCAGCTTTGAGCTGCAACACGCTAAAAACTGCTCTTTCACAAGCTTGTCACACACCCCTTCAAAACTCTTTTCTGTGTTTGACATATCAAGCCACCTATCAAAATAGTTGGTCAGCCTGCAGGAAAACTGCTTAGCGGTTTCAGAATCTTCAGGTTTCACGGTGCGAAATCTCTCTCGAAAACCCTGTGCCGTAAGCGTGAATCTTTGGAGGAGTGCCTTCTTGACTTTCTCGTAGTCCATGAAGTCAGCAGCAGGCATCATTCCAAACACATTCAGCGGCTCTCCGACTAAACACATGTTCAATGCCGTGGCCCATTCACTACGCTCCCAGCCTTACCCCAAAGCTATCCGCTCGATTCATTGCAGATATGCATCCAGATCATCTCTTTTGTCAACAAAAGGAGCCATCAGCTTCCTTGGACAAACTGTGGCCGGTCTAGGAGATTCTCCACCCGCTAAGGAACGCTGATCACTGTCCGTGATCTCCTCGTATCCTCCCGCGACATGCGCCTGTTTCCACAAAAGAAGCTCCTTCTCTCGTTCTCTCCCTCTTTTCTCCTGTTTTTCTGCCTCGCGAGCTCTCTCATCTGCTTCGCGAGCGTCTGCGCATGCTTGCGCCCTTTCCTCTCTCTGCCTATCTGCCTCCTCTTTCTGCCTCTTTCCCTCCTCCTCATAGAGACGCATCGCCTCTTCCTTGCTTAACCCTAGCTTGAGCGCCAGTTCTAACTTTTTTGCCAAATCCATACTTTCTGCCATCAAGAGATCGGAAAGATCAGAGACAAAGCAAAAAGAAAAAAGGAAATGAATCCTGGCACAGGCTTGCCACTTACCTTTGTCACGGATCTCCCTGGTGAACACTCGGACCGAACCGAAAGAATGGACTAGGCGACAGGTGTACCCACACAGATGCACATTTAATACACCCTACGTGACACACACACTAGAACACAAAACTAACACAAAACACAAAGAATAAAACTACACACGACCCGGAAACACTGCTACCAGCGTCTGCTACTAGCTAGTGTTCGGCGTTCGTGCTCACGGTTGGTTCGGTGCGGCTGCGGCGTTTTATGGATCCAGTAGCCGGCGTCGAGCCGGCGTTCGACGTGCTGAGGCTGGCGTCGCTGGCTGCGTCGTACAAGCTCCCGGTCCAAGCGTCCGTGGAGGTGATGCCGGTGTTGTTGGCGTTTGGGGCACCACCTGGATGGGTCGCAACAGCGCTGGAGACGCCCCTGGCCGTAGCAGGTGGTAGCGTCCTCAGTTAACTTCCCGGAACGGGCTCAGGAACTGCAGGAAGTCCGCGGTGCGAAGCCGTAGAACAAGAGCTCACCGAAGCAGCAGTCGCCGTCGCTCTCTTCCAGCCGAAGCGTCCCTGACCTGCTGGAGCCTCCGCTTCACTGTTATTCCCCCCCGTGCCTAGCTCTCCCTCGCCCTTTTTTAGCCTTGGCGTTAGTTCACGTAATCCATGTCGTTGTCTTCTCTTCTCCACCAGTCATCTCTTCCCACCTCACTAAATACTTCTTCGTCTTTAGTGTTTGATTAATCCACGTCATCCTTATCGCCATCCTCTTTGTCTTCTTCAGACCTCTTTCCTTCATACTTCTATTTCAGACTCCCTATTATATGTGACAGTACTGGCACGTAGCATATACGTAGCGTAGCTTGGTTAGCCGTGGTTAATCTTGATTGCAAGTCCAGGTTAGTCTGGTTGTCTGGCAAGTTGTTGTCATGTGGTACGTCACGTGGTTGGTCCTGTGACCAGTCACATAGTTGGTCATGTGGTGCGGTGCGACCACGGTGGGAATGTGAGCACAGTGGGAATGCGAGCATGGCGAAACTGCAAGTTCGTGGCCAGTAGTGCTTTCGCACTAAAAGTTTCACTATTGGATGTTTTTTTCGTATAATATCACTGTACCTCTTGGTTGCAGCAAAGTTTTTGCTGTTACAAGTATTGCAACCTGTATTAACCTTCATATTTACAATATTATGAAAGGCTTTGGAAAAACACATCACTCAACCTGTATTAACCTTCATATTTACAATATTATGAAAGGCTTTGGAAAAACACATCACTCAATCTCTGTTAGTGACTAAGGTAAAGCTTATTTTTTTATTTCTGTCTGAACTAGGCACCAGATGAGGTACATGTAAGCTGTGGTTTATGAGTGTATCGATTTTGCTGGTACAACGGAAAACTGATGCTTATATTTATGTGCAGTACTTTTCAGGAGAAGCACAGCCACAGCACGCAACTGCAAAGGCAAAGTATGGAGGGCGCTTCATGGTCACAATGCTGCCTGGTGATGGAATTGGCCCAGAGTTAATGAAGCATGTCCGTGAAGTTTTCCGGTATATATTGCTTCCAGACATTTTTCTTGGTCTGCGAGCATGCACGTGTGCCCTAAGGCGTTTTTTCTTCTCTCTGCTGTTTGTAGTCTCTTTGAAATTTGAAGTCGGCTGAATTCATTACATAGCCAGGCCCCTCCCATTGTATACATACAGCTGCCTCCATAGTCCCTTTCTGTCTGCAAAAATTACCTAAGATGTACCACCATCATTTTGCATTGTGTGAACTAGGGATACCTTGTGCCTTTATTGCTTTACTTCGTTCATGTACCTAGCAGTTACAGTCCACGGTAAAATGTTGTGCCGGTTGGTTAGCTCGTTTCTTAACAAATGATATGTGCTTGCAGTCTTGGGGTTTTAACCTGACTAAGGCTTAAGCACTCCTCTTCTGTGCTGTAAAAAACAGCACAGGGTGCATAGTGCGAACATTTAGCATATTCTTAGACAAAGGCAGCTGAAACAGCTGAATAAACATATCACTCTATACATCGAGGGAACTAGTTACAGGCTGCACTTTTGGATGAAGCACACTGGAAAAAAAAAGTGATGGCTACCAGATATCCTACCTGTGTGCTGTGTGATGTCAACGCACATTAAAGAACCCCAGGTGATTAAAATTTATCCACAGCCTTCCACTATGGCATGCCTCATAGCCCGTATGTGTCATTCAGGTTGTTACTCCACATGCCACACCACATACCATACCTTGTAATAGCTGCTGTTTTATTTCTCATGCAGGGCTGCCATGGTTGCGGCCCATCATTTGGCATTAGTGATGTTGACTTGCATTATTTTTACATGCAGTACAAGCCACCTGTCTGTGGCTAGTTAGACGTTGCTCATGTCATGTTATTGGCTATGCACCTTCATTTGGGTGTCATCATTCATTGCAAGAAAAGCCTACAGACGCTTTGATGGCAACAGAGACAGAGAGTGCACTGCTTTTCACCTAGCGCCCATTGATGTCTTAGAAGCTGTCACTCAGGCTACGTGTTTTTATTTGTGCCCGGCTGGCTTGAAGCCTGCAGAAAAACTTCTCTGTAAATTTTCAAGTGTACAAAATGTCATCTCTTCATAGTGCTACTTTTGTTTTTGAACTCAAAAGCCTACACTGAAGGGAAATGCCTCATCTGCAATAGTACAATCCTAACTTCAAAATGCTATACTGGAGAGAGAATGCAATGTGCCAGTATCGACAGCTTAAGAAAATAAAACTTTTGTGCTTTTATCCTTCTGCTGTTATTTTTAGCTATGAGGTGCTATTTGTCATTTCATCTTTAAATAAAAGCCTGCTTATAACAGTTGGCACTCCATGAGGGGGAAGGTCAAGTAACGCTTGCGCACCTGCCCACTTTTATCCAGGTATGCAGGAGTGCCTGTTGACTTTGAAGAAGTTCACTTGGACTCCACTCAGGACGACCTGGAGAACGTCGACGAAGCCATCATAGCCATCAAGAGAAACGGTGTTGCGTTGAAAGGTTTGTCGCATCTCTTCATTAGGACTGCTCTCAGAGGACAACTGCAGGCAACATTTGTGCTTGTTTAACGGATAGTTTGCAAGATGAGCTGTTGGCTGTAGGGCATGCACCAAGAAGGCACCACAAAAATGTGTATTTCCTGCACTTCTTGAAAAAGCTGTAATGCAGCTGGGTTGTTCAAGCAGCCTAGCTCTGTGGGTTGTTCAAGCGGTCTGCAGCTGGTAGCAATTCTTTCTTTTTACGCATCCATGCACGTCGCATTAGTTGTTGCTTCAAAGTGGAAAACTGTGTTTGTCTTTCCCTTTAGGCAACATTGAGACAAGGCACAACTCGCCCAGTGCCAAGTCCCGCAATGTGGAGCTACGCCTGCGCCTTAAGCTGTTTGTCAATGTGATCCACTGCAAGAGCATGCCCGGCGTCCCCACTCGCCACAATAACATTGACATTGTGCTCATCCGCCAGAACACTGAGGGAGAGTACAGCTGTGCTGAACACGAGGTCAGTCTTGTAGTGCAGGAATGTAGAGGTCGCCAGGTGACCTCCCATCTCTGGTCTGTAGGGCAGCAAGCAGTGCGCTATATTTTAACGTCACGTGTATGTGTGTATATTTATATATTCATGCTCTTCGTGCAGTAAAGATCACTTGCTGTCAGTCACCATCTCGAGTGAGTGAAAAAATTTTTCACACAGCATGAATTTATATGTGACGTAAAAATAGAGGGCATTGCATTCTGCCCTGAAGACCACAGGGATGGGAGGTCACCTAGTGACCCCTACCTGTGGTTAGTTGGAAGAGGTATATCGAGTGCCTTGAAGCGTATGAGAGGATTCTTTACTGGTGTTTGTGATTTTTCTTTTCTTGCATATTAGAGCGTCCCAGGAGTAGTGGAGAGCTTGAAGTTGATTACTAGAGAGAAGTCAGAAGAGATCGCACAATACGCTTTTGAATTTGCCCGACAAAACGGCAGAAAGAAGATAACAGCCGTGCACAAGGCCAACATCATGTAAGCTGATTGATGTGGCTTTGTTTTGTGTTATGCTGCTCAGGGTGACTGTGTTGCTAGTCTTGTGACACACGCTGGTGTAGTGCTATGAATCGGCTTTCGCTGCGTTAACTGGAAGAAGCCAGTGGGCAAGGTTGAGCCAGAGCACAGAAAAAGAGCATTGTCATGAGGTGGCAGTATTTGAACAATCACGTCATCAGGGCCTGCCCGAGAAGCATATTTGAGCCTTTGTAGGATGGTCACAAAACAATCATATAGGGTCATCATGCGTCATACTTGTAGAGTTGACTGTGCATGATTTGATGGCATACTTGTAGAGTTTGTAAGTAAGGAATACACATTATGCCTAAATGGTCAGTGGTGTGTAATGATTAAAGTGGTTCTCTTTGTGGTCATTTCTTCGCAGGAAACTGTCTGATGGTTTGTTTCTGAAATGCTGCACAGAGGTTTCCAAGCTCTACCCAGAGATTGAGTTTGACAACATGATCATCGACAACTGCAGCATGCAGGTAAGAACAGCAATTTATGTTTATTCAGAAGTACTAACGATTCGGAATGTTAATAGAAATGGCTATGTCACATTTCCTCTTCGCTAAACCGGTTGGTGAGACTGTGTATTGTTGCTGTTGCAGCTTGTGTCAAACCCATCACAGTTTGATGTGCTGCTTTTGCCCAACCTCTATGGAAACATCCTTACCAACATTGCCTGTGGTCTCGTTGGTGGACCGGGCATAACCTCTGGAAGGAACTATGGCCACGAGTACGCCGTGTTTGAAACGGTTGGTGCATACTCTTTTTCTAGTACCTTTCACGGTTAGTGCAGTTTGCAGTCATGCATGGGTGTCTAATGCCTGCATGAGAAGATTGTTAATTTTACAGGATTGTAATCGATTTGACTGCAACTGATTTTGTTTTTGATTTCAAATGCTGCTTTTTTTTTGTGTTGGCCTGTGTCAAGGTAGACGTGGGAACGGCCCACCTTATGGGATTCCTCTAAACATTTGACCAACACTGTTCTCACTTGGAGTTATGGATCAATTCGCTCTCGCCCTACCATAAGCTTGCCGTCCCGGTTAGCTCATTTGGTAGAGTGACTGCTCCGGTGAAGCGGTGGTCCCGGGTTCGAACCCCGGACTAGGACGAATTTTCTTTAACTGCGAAGTTTCTGAGAAAGCTGTTAGCTTTCCTTTGTAGTCGTATGGCTGTGCTTGGGTGGATGCCAATGAGTAATTACTCCCGTATTACAACTTGTCAGTGGAAGATAAGTCTTTGATCAGGGCAAGGTGATCTGTTCCATGGAGTCACGGCTGGTAAGCATCTTCAAAAGAAGAGCAGTAGTGCTGTTTCCAACTCGGTAGTGTGACTGGACCGTGCCAATAAACAGTTTTGCATCAAAGTTCTCATATGCAATGAGTGCACAAGTGGGAACTCCTTCTTGAAAGGTGTGTTTTACAGAGTGCTGATTGTATTGCTTTGGTCTTGTCCAGGGAACACGCAACACCGGGAAGTCTATCGCTGGCAAGAATATTGCCAACCCCTTGGCTATGATGAATGCCAGTGTGGACCTCCTGGATCATTTGGGGTAAGCCTGTAGTGAAGCGGAGAGCACTTGACGACAATGGCACACTGCAAATGCAATTTGTCTAGAGATTTTTAAATATATGTTGGCCAATTCACAGCCTTATTTTCACTTTCTTCTTTTTTTGGTGGCACATGCAGAGGCCATTGCAGATTGGTGCCTTCGTTTTTGGTTTAGAAGAATAAAGGCATTGAAATTCACTGCTGTAAAGCATTGAACAGTTTGAAAATGCTATTCTTTACATCGTTATCACTTCTGATATATAGAACCAAGCATAAAAAACAGAAGTATGGCATTAATGAATATATGCTCAGACTGTGTGACATATGCACATTGTTGTGGCATATAGACTTTTGTCTTGACATGAAAACAATTCTGTAGATGGCCAAGGCCTGCAAGAGCAAAGCCTTCAAACTTGGTCTGGCTTGATGTCGGTTAGCACAACATGCACAGCATTTCAAAAGATTTGGGCACATAATGCATGTGTTGTCACTTGGGAGCATTTCAAAAGATTTGGGCACATAATGCATGTGTTGTCACTTGGGAAGTGAAGGGCAGGTTGTGTTGGTTTCTGTGCACACCTGATTAGCAAGACCTAGATAAGAGTCATTTGTACTATGCAAGCTTTTGGGACTGCTAATTAAATGCCAGAGTCACTGCGGCAAAACCCAAGATCACAAATTTGTCCTAAAAAGCAATGGGTTATGCATGACTTCGAAAAGAGTTATGAAGTTCAACTCAGATGTGAATTGTGAATTCATTCATGCAGAATAACTCGTTTATGTTTTACGTAGAACTCAAGCTGTGAAAATGTAGCAGTAGTACACGTCCAGCAGTTCGTGCTCCTTTTTACTGCAATGCACATTAAAATTGTTAGTTAGAGAACTTATAGCTGTTGTGATTGTGTCATGTAGTGAAGCACCCCCAACAGTGTGTGTGTATTTTCCTTAGCTTAATGGTGCTTGTGAACGTTATCCTTGAAATCTGAACTTTGTTAATCTGCTAGCTGCGAGCAAAGATTTACTACATCTGAATTTTGCTCCTGAAGCATATATTTTGGTGGCTTTGACTTGGCTTTGGATTTTGTAACTCTGTGGGCTGTAGTTAGAGAGTGACTAGAATTTTAGCGTGTCTTCTTCAGAATTTGCTCTTTCCTCCTTACAGATTGAAAAGCGATGCTACTGTGATAAGAAATGCAATTGACAAGACACTGAATGTTGACAAGGTACGCTGAAAACCTGTGCGCCATTAAGTTGGAGAGCAGTGCAGTACTTCATATAATGAAGGTGGAAAGAATTGCTGGTGGTTTAGCTCTGGTTAACCCTGGTCGAAAGCGAAAAGCTGCATCTCCCTGGCTACGTTTGTGGTGGAGCTACTGGCGGTTTCCATGGATAGCCATACTGACACACACACAGTAGTAGGCATTTTTTTTATTTGTTAACCATCTTCCCTTCTTCGGAAGGACATTAAAGGTGCTCACACAATACAGTGTAAATTTAATATAGCTCCCGTGATATTTACAAATGTATTATTGCTCATTGTATGCGGAGATGTGGAGCCAAATCCTGCAGATAATTTCAGAAAGCCAAATTGAAAGAGAGCTTGGTTTTTGGGAAAAGGAAATGGCGCAATGTCTCAAACCAACTTTCATTTTCCTTCCCTTAGGGTCCATGTCCACAGAGATATGTGAGACACGCATCATTGCCTTGTTTGACCTCTAGCTACATTCAAGGTCAAACTTGTGGCCCTGCTGATGGCTCCAAAAGCTGGTGTAGTGAAGCTTTTCGCTTCAAAACTGATGATCATGAAGATATGAGCATGTGTCACATAACCTGACTTGATGTTAGAACAGCCCTCAGTTAGGTGATACCAAAAGTGACAGCACTGATAAAGTTGGTTATTGTAATTGGTATATTGTGGCATCCTCATAAGCAGTGTGTGTATCATGTGCCACTGTACGATGTCCTGGCTAGGAAGGCATCTCAAATCAGCATTTTATCTCAGATCAGTGATTCCATTCAAGACCTGTGTTGTGTAGAGTACAGCATGGTATTTCAGATGCAACCGTTTTCACATGCACATCTGCGTTTTTTTGACTGCAGCCTTTGCTGAAGCCCATAAGCGAAGCAGTTGTGCTGAAAGCTATATCATTCCCTGGGAGGCCATTCACTAGTCAAATCCTGCATAGTCACGCTTGAAGAGAGAGGGGCAAAAAATTGCAGATAGATAGTGGGTGAATAATATAAGTGCAATAATGTTTGCCCACAGTTCGGTATATTGAGCTTACAAAACAATGTTTGACTGACCCAGCACTCGTGATTTAAACACAACAAGCAGTGCACTGCAAGACATTGTTTTGAAGGTAAATGCTTTCTATTCATTACTTCATACATAGCCCGATGGCATGCATCCAAAGGTTAAGGATGCTAATGGAATCCAAAAAAAAGCCAAACTAATTCTCCAGAAGCCAAAAAGATCATCAGCAGTTTTCATCTGCCTCCTTTCAGCAAAAGGCTCAAAACAATATGTTGTTCAGAGTTGCTTGTTATGCACCAGAAAATGATTTTTAAATAATTTTAGTTGTGTGGCTTATGTCATGAATGCGATTCAGTTTAAGCTAGCTAAGTCCCCTTAAAAAAAAATTCCAAAGTGAGTCCGTGAGCAGGTCGGTGTGGTAGATAAAATTTTCTCACTGTCACTTGGACAGAGGAAGAAGGCGGCCAGTCATGTGTGGCTGTGTGGAAAGATGGAGCTACAAGGTGGCATGTGTCAGTGCTCCTGTTTCCGGACGGTTGCAACAATAGCAGGTGTATGCGGTGTAGAAATGAACACTGCTCAAACACATAAACTGCTTGCATCGCTCTGGCTGACCGGGAAACTTTCTGAATAGTCTGTTGAGCCACCACATGTGCAGCAAGTGTGGTTGGTTATGGAGATCTGCAAGGTGCAAACATAGTGGCCTCGTGTGACTGCCTTTGGCGTGCCTGGGTATGTGTTTTAGAGAGAAAGCATTTAGACCTACTTCCAGCAGTTTTTTCTTCATTCCAAAATAATTTTGGTAACTAAAAAAAATTGGCGGTGGTTTAGCTCTGGTTAAACCTGGAGTGACGCGATAGCTACAGCAGGCTGAGTGGAACTTGGTCATGTGACCAACCACGTGACGAACCACGTGGTCAGCCAAGGCACTGCGCCGCCGGCAGCTGCTCCGCACCACGTGACGAACCACGAGGCAGCGCAGCCACAGGGTGGCGCGCCACCACGCTGAAGGCTCGATATGCTACTGTAATGTAGCTATTGCTACAGAATACACCAGCGGCTTTTTTGGGGGTCATCTCTCTAAATAGGACTGCAGTGCTCTGCACAGCAGCAAGTGGGTTGAATCGTCTACCCATATTGATTCTACAAATTTGACAAGAGTTCGATAACTGCTCAGGATTGTGTGGTACTGTTTGATACCATTGCTTCATGTAATCTCAAGGCAGAGCCAATTGCTTCTGATAGTTGTGGCTGTGAAGCAGCAGCAGAAAAAGGTAGTAGTTGGGTTTGTTGGTACATTGATATCTTGAAATACAGTTTGACATATGAGATGAAAAGGAAGAAAAAAGACACTATGTGCACTTAGGCTTTTTTTACTTCTGCTTGTTTCATGTGTTGCTCTGGACAATGCACCTTTAAACACACCTTTAACTCCGGCCTTGAAGCAATTTCAGTGCTTAGAAAAAGTACAGCATTCAGGTGTATTGAGCACAGTGTTTTTCACTAAACTCTTGGAGTTCTTTCCTTACAGCTGATACTCTTTTTTTTCTTCTCGCAGGTTCACACGCCTGACCTTGGTGGTCAAGCGAGCACCCGAGATGTCATCAATAACATCATTAAGGAAGTTCAAGAGAGCACGAAGCTTTAGGCTGCACGGCATGCTTTGTCAGCATGCCACTTGAGCTGTGTTGAATCAATGCCTGCAGGCTCCTAAATCGAGAGCCCGGTGATGGAACCGGTGCTGGAGCAGTGTAACCAATGCACTCGCCTGGTCAGCGGAAAATGGTAGCGAGACCCAATAGCTCATCTGGTAGCAGTACAATAGTAGCACCTCCATGCTTTTTATATGGTTTTAAGTCTTGTCGTTGCCCACTTAATTTAATAACTTTAGCAATATTTACAAGTGTTTTTGAATCTCAGTTTTGTAGAGAAGCTTTCACTTTTTTTTTGTGATGCTAGTCCAAGACGTGAATTTTAGCCTGCTGTTCAAGAAGCCTCTGAGTCACAGCCGTATACACTGTGTTTGAGCACTTTACTGTCAGTAAATGCTTGTTTGAAAGCCACACTGGCGGCTGTCTGTTCCCATTTCCTTATTCATGAATGTAGAGTTTTTAAATCAAATGCACCACAGCATGTATCACGACATTCTTTAACAGTGTCCTTCAATGGCTAAGTTGATTAGCATGTTGTACCTGAAATATAGGGCTAGTTTAGTTGCAGCAGCAACACAGCTAATGTAAGCAGACAAACACAATTCTGTATTTACTTGTGTAATAAACTCACTCGCATAGTGAGCCCCCCACACTACTTCTGTTGTTGAGAATTAACTTCTTTTTTTACCCTCGCACAAGAAATGTGCACCCGACCATCAGGGCCAGTGTTCAGCATGTTCACTTTATCTCGCCGTGATTCGCTGCCGTCATCAACTATCACAAAATCGTCAAATTGTGCTGTGATATAGAAAACACCTTACGCAGCGAATGATGCTAAATACAGGTGACAGACAAACGTGAGAGATGCGGGGACACAAATCGCCAACTGTATGCTTTTGATGATGATGGGTGGACGTACGGACGGATGGAACGTATATGAAATTTAGACCCACAAAAATTGTTGAAACTTTTTTTTCCCCCGCATAATGAACTTTCCTCACAAATCGATATGAACTTTTCTGAAAAAAAGGGGGGGGGGGGGGGGGTTTCAATACGTGAGTAAATACAGTACCTTCCTAACACTGCACTGGAGTTGTGTAGCACTTTGAAAAAAATAAAAAGATGTTTTTCTCAACTATTGCAGCTAAGTAAAAGAAGAATCAAGAACTGCACTAAAAAAAGAAAGAAAATTAATCTGCTGGACTGCTCTCAACTGCCAGTTGGCTGACAATCGCCTCTAGACTATGAAAACCTACCAAAATGCAGTTTTTTTGCATGAAGACTTTTTCTCATGTTTGTCATGGGATTGACAACCACCAGTGGAGCTGGTGTGCTTGGGATTACAGCTGTAGCTCAGTTTTTGAGACGAAAAGAGGCGTACGGGTGACAAGGACAATTGAGAGCTTCCATGGCAACATCCATTTTTTGTCTCGGACTGAAGGAGGCACTTGTATTTCGCAGTACTGGCCCGAGAGGTCTGGCCCCGGAGATTTTTCAAGTAGCACTGTGGGCACTGC
The DNA here is from genome assembly GCF_052857255.1 of Amblyomma americanum. Classification (NCBI taxonomy): domain Eukaryota; kingdom Metazoa; phylum Arthropoda; class Arachnida; order Ixodida; family Ixodidae; genus Amblyomma; species Amblyomma americanum. Next base: position 55,283,944 of record NC_135503.1, on the reverse strand, counting down.
TAATGCTAGACATTGCACAAAATTCAAAACGTGGGCCGACATGAAAGAGGTGTTCTTTAATTGGCACATGTTGAGAGTTTTGACGCACCAATTGCATCGAGTACGCTACAAGCGTAGCACAGTTAGCACCATTTAATGGCATAAAATCCAGAGCGAGAACCTACCTACAGTCCAAGGGAATATGATTAAACTCTCATAGAAAAATGTTGTGAAAAATCTAATCTTGGGCAGATCACACACCCACATGCCACGCTATGCTCTTATCACAAAGGGTTGTTGTGACTGCCAATGCCTTGTTCACCTGCACAAGATCATTTTCTATAAATTGAACATGGGCGGATTGTTGGCACCAACCTGCACCAATAATGTAGAATGTCTTGCTGTTGGTGCATAGCTTTCTTGGGATGGCGTTGTTCACATGACAAGACGTACACAGAAAAAGGTAGAAGGTGACAGATAGAGTGCGCTGTATCTGTCACCTTCTACTGTTTTGAAACTGTGTACGTCTAGTCGTGTGCGCAACGCCATCCTAGGAAAGACTGCCCCATTAATATGCCATCTTCGGGAGCTGTTGGCACTTTCATGCAGCATTGCACAGAATTTAATGAGTGGATGCTTCACCAGTAGAAGTATATCTCCCAAAAGTTGGAATTTTTAATAAACACCATGCCTTTTGCACAAAGTTAGATTATTGGATTTTTCAAATATTAAAGATGGGCTGTGCAGTATGGTATGTTGTAGCAAAAGGGGGCATAAGATAAACGTAGCTTTGATTACCCAGTGTTCTTTACTGTTTATTAAAATCTCGCTACATGGCCTTCTTGCATTTACACCTCCACTGAACTGCGGCCATTGCACCTGTGATCAAACCTGTGAACTCTGGCTCGGCAGCTGAACATCTCAACCATTTCAGACCAAAGATACTCTCTCAAAACTGTCATCTACCATGATGTACTACCACTCGTGAAACAGCAACACACAAGGGTAACATCCAAACTTCTTGACCTTTCATGGGGTGAAGATGTACAACATCAGTGCCTGTGCATGCTGGATCCCATCACCACTCCCTCCCAGCAAGGACTGCGCCCATGTTTGGGCTGCAAGCAAAGGATGGAGTTTTCTGTTGCAACATCCTATGAAGGCCACATGTTTACCAGAAGGTTCCTAGAACGGCTGTTGCTTAAAAACCTACTTTAGAGAGCACCAGTTTTTGCTCAAAAATGGTAGCATGTCATGCAAGTAGGTGACAACTGTGCATTGCTTCAAACACAGAGACTAGCCTGCACAAGCAGCAAGAAATAACCATACATGAAATTTACTTCGCCACACCAGGAACAAAAAAGTTTAGCATGTACAATTTTGTTCTGCCGGTTAGCAACGGAAATCCAGCACAGTAAGGGATCAAATGTTGCCACCATCTTGTATGAGAAAGGTGTATTGTCAACACTGCTCTAATTCAATCTCCTGTGCAGTTGTCCACATATTGGTTAGCAATAGACACAACTTTAAGTAACCAATGTTTCCACTGTTTTAATGGTTGGGACCGATGTTGTGGCAGCAGTGTTCTAATTCCATTTCAGTTTCCACCCATCACTGCAGCTGCTGCATCTTTTAAATGATAGGAAAAAACCAAAACCACGCACCAGTGACAGTTTGTAAGTGCACCACAACCTTATGAATGAAAATCCGTTTCAGTACAAAGTAAAACTAGAACCAAGGATGTCAAAGGCAAATATGAAAGAGTCTTGCATATGCCAAGCTTCAGTGCTCCACACATTAATTTCAATTTAATTAATTGGTCCGAAAGAGTAAGGTTGCTAACCTCAACGTGCATTGGGTACTGCCACGTTAAGCGAAAGCACACTTGCAGAAAATACTTCTCTAGTACCCTGTCTCTTGTGTCCATGTTTTTTGGTGCTTCACGCTGCACCAGTTCAAAATGCCTGGGACTCAAGAAAAAAAGCACACATATACACACTCACACTGGACCGTGGACCAACACTAGTGTTCTTTTTATGTGTGTGTTGTGCATGTTCTTTTTGCCCTATGTCTTCTCATAAGCACTAGGCATTATGAATTTACCACCAGTTCCAACTAGCCGCATTTCTGCCTTAAAGTTGCAATAAAAATTGCGAAAATTTGGCTGAAAAAAAAAAAATGCATTTCTCAGCAATTTGCTAGCAATGACAATGGCATGGCTGATGCACCCAAGGTGCTGGCTTTCATCACTGTTCTTGGGCAAGTGGTCTGTAGTCCAGCACCAAGACTACTTGCAAAAGCACTGAATCTCCAGTTGTCACATGCTCCAGCTTGTGGAAGCCAACACCCAGCATGGTACTTAGTTAAGCATCTATATAAGTTTTCTTTGCTCACTTTCATTTCAACAATGAGATGCCTTCCCCACGTGACATCCAGTGTAAAAGCATTATGACCTACACCATAGACAGCACAGAAACTGTCTGCCGCTGCTAGCCAGTGTCCTGGCCTGGGAAGCATGCATTTGGGAGCACACTGGAAACACAACTGAAGACGCAAAGTTGCTCCTTTGCACCACGGTGGACCAGGGGTGCACCACTCATGTTTGTATCGGTTGTAGCGCATGACCTGTGTTAGGCATGCCCAGATTCTTCCAGCACACTAGTGATATAGTGAATACTGGAAAGGAATCCTAAAAACACAACTGAAGAAATAAAACTCAAGAAATGGTTATGAGCAAGTAATAATGTTTTTCAGCTTTAGCTGGCATGATGGAAAGAAAGAATTGGGAAAAATGTGCTTTAGTTCGGGCAGAGGTATCGACAACAGCCTTATGGTCACTGATGTTTGTGCTTACATGTTGAATCTGCTTTGAGACAAGATTGACGCAGTTTTCCTAGACATCGTCGCGGTTCCTGGAGTGGTGGCGACTAACTAGCTACATCACTCGGCCTTGAAGGCCATCGACTAAATCGGTGTTAGCACAGACGTGGTAGTCAAAAAGTATGGGGTGCAACCTGTATGCTATACATCTCGTTAGCTGTTTGAAGTACTGTGACGGGTGGAGCTCTCTTGTCCACTCAGGGCCAAGGAAGACTACAAACAATCCCTCAAACTTGAGCAGGGTTGTGACTATTTTTCAAACAACTATTGCAGTAATTGAAATGGTAGTTCAGTTCGTTTTTTTTTTAAGTATAGAGAGCGTTTCATTAACTGGTTTAATTGGCAGAGAAAGTCCACACAAACACAGCACTGTGGAGGCTTGGTGCAAAGTGGTGCATCGTTATTTGTAAACATGGCATCCGCCGAGTTGGCAGTCTCAGGCGCAGCAGCTGGACATTGGTGCTTTTTCCTTCTTAAGGATGGAGCCACCAGACACAGAGTGAGGGGCAAGGAGGAATTTGCAGTGCACACCGTTATGATTGACTCAGATCATCGCAGCCTTCACAGTGCTGTGAACTAGTGATATGGAGTACAGTATTACACTGGTGAGGTATGAAGGCTGTGGAACAGTGACAGAGATTAAACTAGACTGCTGTAACCACGAAGCAGGCCAATTTGCACTGCACAAACCTCACCAATGTCATCGTAATTATATTCCAACACATCTAGTGGCAAGGTGTGTACACCATCACGTATATGGCTATGCCAGCTTAACAGTTCTTGCGTAGTCTACAGCTGTACTCTCATAGCCATTGACCTGTAGTGGCATGTCAAGATCCATCGAAGTCTGAGAGAGAGAAAAACCCGAGCACAGGGTTGATGTGTTCCCTAAGCATCCTCACGCATTTTGACATACCTGTGTTGAGGTGATGAGAGTAACCTGCAAAGCTCATCGACCAGCTGTCTGTCCACATCCTCCTTTAAGTGAAAGGGGCGCAGTTCCCCATCACCACTGGTCAAGTACAGCCACTACATGTCGGTTGCTCAACTGAGAGAGACACAAACTACCTTTGAGAGTGAATCTTTGCATATTCACATAAAACCCCTGTGCAACCAGTGCATCGTGATGGCGCTAACTTGCACAACTGGAAACTGCCCTTTAAACAGATGCCTTTGTCTCTTATCTACGATACAGGTAACAATGGGCTTGACGGGGATCTAGTCGTGTTGAATCATTGTACTGGTTCGATTGTTGTGTTTTGCTCTGATGAGAGCAATGCGTTTACACTATTAAAGGTGAATTCTAAGCACAGATTCTTGGGTACTACGAGTGGGTTTAGCTGAATGCAAAGCAACATTCAGAATACCCTGGCAAATGATCCATTGGCAAAGTCAGCTGTGGAATGTCATGTATGGCTTGCCAAGTCGCAGCACGATCTCATGTAATCTGTCTCAAAATTACATGTGGGTAGCAAGCGCAGGAAGATTTTGCGGAAACCTGGTCTACTGCAGCCATCAGCAGTACTGGCTCTGGCCCTCTGCTTCCCCACCTCTGTCGAAACACTCCAACACCTCATCTAGCATCTGGTTATAGAGGGCTCTTATTTTTTCCGTTCCAAACTATGAGTCAAATTTGCGACCAATAGGGCAGACGGTGGTTGCAGTGCCGATACCACTACTGCCATAGAACTGGGCCAAAGCCTAGTAACAGACAACGCTGTAAAATTGCAGGATTGATCAAAGGCCTTTTAAAAAGTGGCATTCAGTAATTAGAACAGTCAGACGTCTGCAAGGTCCTTTATTGTATCATGTAAAAATGACAGCATCACATTCTCAACCAGCACTCGGGGAAAATCTATCTCCCTTTTGTAGCCAGAAACTTGCAGACACACTAGTACGTGCTGTCGTTTGCAGCAACAGTCTTTGGAAGTGAGGAGCAAACTAAAAAAAAACAAAACAAGAAAAAAGATTGAAGCTTCCAAATTTACATAACAACAAAAGATAGAAACAACAGCATGTACAGAAGAAGACACGTAGGCCAGCAAGCATCATGAACATCTTGTTCAGCTCTTGATCAAAATGCTACAAAATAAATTACATTATTTATCAATGCAAAAATAACCCTAGAGAAAAATTCAATCAACTCAATGCTCACTGCTTTCACGGTAACATCGGGAGGCTAACGATCAGGGCTTTTCTGAGAACTACGCCTGGCAGTTTAGCCACAAATCCCTGCTACAAAAAGCAAAAAAAAAAAAAACAAAGTTACTGAGGAAAGCAATGTTACGAGATCATCTCTCTTAAAATCGGTTCTCTCTGCACTCACACACACAACCAAAGCCAAGGGTGCCGTTAAAAAAAAAAATTAAAAACAATTCAAATGCAAATTAAAGCAGCAAATCTTTTTTCTTATCACATCACTCCTCCCATCTTCCATTCAATGTGGGCGACACTCACATTTTCTCAATCAAGAGAGCACAGCCCACGCTTTCTGCAAGCTCGGAACACAACCTCTGCTCATTCACATGCGGTTTATAAACGTTAAGTCGCACCCCTCCTCCTCGTCGCCACAACCGACACCTGCGCCGACACATGCCTCCAGTTGCGAAGCAGGGCAATGTTTGACACAATGCCACCATCAACCTTCTAGTCATGCCTTGCAAAAAAAATAGCTCTGTACGAATCACCAGACACATCTTTCCCTTCGCTTCTTCTCAAATTGGCATCAGCAAGTTGATGAAAGCAAAGCTTCGGCAGCCCACCCTCGCAATTGGAACAGACATTCCAGTTAGTTACCTACCTAAAATTTTTACATTCTAAAAGAAGAAAAAAAGTAAAGCTCTCACAAAATTGCTGTAAAATAAAAGGGGGGGGGTGAGACCCAATTTTAAGCAAGGCCCTCACTACTGTTACTAGATGAAAAAGCTCTCTGCACTCTCAGAGCGGAACAGATAACGAAGCCTGGGACATGAAACGTCACTGAGAACTAGCCTACAGTGAACTGTGCTCTGTAGCAACGGCCCAATGCCAGACTGCACAAGGAATACTCGCTTTTGAGAAAAAATTAAGAGAAGCACTAAGCATGTACACTGCCCCTAGCTTCACATAGGCAACTCTGCAAAGCAGCGATTAAAAAAAAAACACACAAACAGCAGCAGTTGGGAGGGGAGGAATGCAGCATCAAGAGTTGGAGAGAGGCAACGGAGAGCGGAAGGATGTGATGGCCCTCCTCTGTGCATCGGGACACACTAACTCTCGGCCAGGATGGCTTGCCAAGCAGTCCTCCGCTGAAGAACCCCAGCCTGGAATTGGTGCACACCGGCCCACTGAGCCCTCAGCAGTGTGCTTGCGTTGACCACCCAAGTTCACAAGTTCGCGGATCTTCGCTGTGCCAGGCGAGGAGGCAGTCATTCACCGGCGGTGCACCCACCCATTGTCTCTCTCACACCAGGCGTGGCGCGGCACTGACTGCCACCACTGGCCAGAGGCACACCGCTCTCGCTCCTCGCGCGTCTCAGCCCTAACTGAGGTCCATGTTCTCGTCATCGGCCGTGGAGCAGCTTTGCCGGCTGGTCGCCGCCGCTGGGCTGAGCTTCCTGGGTGACGACTTCCACTCGGTGGCTTCGCGCCGAGCGTAGAACAGCACGTATGCTGCCTTGGACTGCAACAAGTGGTCCCAGCACGAGCAGCAATGAGTGTACAACCTCTCAAAACATTCACCACTCCCCCACACCAAAGACTGTGGAATGAACTGCATTGCTGAGCCCTAAGTGGCTTTCTGTTGCCTCTTCTGCTTCAAAGGCTACAGTGCCGTCATACTTGCTTTCACATGCCTACTACTCATGTGTGTCCTTGCAAAGCCCCCTCGTGCAAAAAATGCCTTTGAGAGAAGAAGGTGAGAGGGGGAAGTGGACACAGTGCTTGTCCTACTGGCATGCCCTTTAACTGGCACCTCTTGGGCACCTCCTGGAGATGGGGCTGTCAACTATGCCGAAACTCGTATCAACACCCTGCATGGCACCTCCATGCCTCTAATCCAATAACATCCCCTACCAAAATCTCCATCCCCCAGGGGCCAAGCTGTGCTCGCCGAAGGAAAGCAGAAGCTAATGGCTGTAGCCCCCCCACCCCCCCCTCTCCAACAGTCACTAGAACAAATAACATAGCAGTGTACTTCATCTCAAGAATCCTAGTTTCTTAGGACATACCTGTATGTATTCAACGCTCAGTGCAATTGACAAAAATGACTGAACACTGCTGTTCACAGGGCATTACTACGCCTGTAATGCGCCCCTGCCACATACTGTCACAAACTGCACCATGTTGCATTAACTTGCCTATAAAGCTGGCATCCACCACTTGTTAACCTCACCCAAAGGCAACAAACAAGTATACCCAAGCAGAATACTTAGTCTCACCAATGGACAGCTGGATTAGTTAGGTTAGCAATTTTCTACTCGCAGCCAGCAACTTCATAATAATCACAGGTTTTGTTCACCTTCAAAACGTTTCAGCCAAATGCAATGTAACATTTCTGCTTGCGTCCCACTAACCTTGCAAGTGAAGCAGCTCCCACGGTTGCTTCTTACAGCAATTAGTAAAAGCATACATAATGCAGCACTCATGCAGGCAGCGGAGACCATAAAGTAAGACGGCATACATGGCCACCGTTGCTGTTTACAATGCACCCTCTGCTGACATCACAGGAACGACATGTCACCTAGTGATGGTGGGAGCCTTCCTTACAATGACTCTGGGCATGTTAAGGCGAACTTCTATGCGAGACTTTCCCGCAAGTATCCCTATTCCCCCATCACTACTTGTGTTGAATTACAATGCATTCATAGGAAGAAAAAAATTAATAAAAGAGCCCAGATGTATTGTTCTGCAGAGACAATGCCACAAGGAGGTCAGATGAAATCCGCTCACAACCGCTACATACCATCACTCTTCACACTGAACGAACTGTGTTTTCATCTGAACCTCGCAAAACATCGTTGATACGTTAAAAAAAACATGGGGAAAACATGTTGTCTGGAAAAACACATGACCCAAACAACGCAGCTTTGAAAATATAACTACTGAATGAGGTACCAAAGCCATTTGTTGACAGTTTCACTTCCAAAAAAGCCTCGATTAGCATTCCCAGGCACAGGGTTTGAGCAGCTCCTCTTCTAGTGCTCACAGAATTCACTCCTCATTTGTGTTCTTGATAGGGAAGAAACTCTACAACACATAAGGCCAGTTTACTGAAAAGGCAAAATTGGCGGTGTCTTCCGTGTTAACAGATGTTTCGCCCCATTGCATGAATGCATTGCGGGGAAGCGTCAGCGCAGCTGACTGCGGCAGCGTTCTTGCTCCGCATTCCACAAACCTGGCCCACGCTAAGCGCAATTGCATATTCTCAGATGCTTTGCCTTCTTGAGCTAAGGCATTTAGAAGAAGTCGTATCTTTACGGGAACAGCGTGCTCTTATGTAAACGCACTTTTTAACGCAAGAGCGTTAGTGCCCGCATGTCGGAAAATGTTCAGTGTCGGCGTTGGCAATCGTTTGTAGCCTCGTAGCTTAAATGGGCCACCTAGGTCAAGTGACCTTATGGTATCATCACAACCTGCCCATCGCATTGTGAGCAAACTGACCACCATGGCAGGTGGCAGTTAAACTGATGACTGGTCACGAGAGGTTGCTCAGGAGTGCAACCTGGGCCTCGCTTAACCACTGCACCACTGTGCCAGGGGTGGTATGAGGACTTTCAGCGATCTATAAATGTAGGGAATGACCAATTCCGATATATAGGCATTAACCCATTAATGCTATTGCATCAGAGCTTTAAGGTACAGCTTGAGTGTCCCCTACAGTTTTTTTTTTTATGCTTCGCCCATTTGCACCAATAAACGGCAGAGAAGCCATCGTAGCACGTGACTGTAGCCAATTCCGGCTTTCATGTTGCGTGCCCCCAGGTTCGGCCCATGCATGCAGTGGGCCCTTAAATTTAATATACGACCAGGATTTGCAGAAATTTTAAATGCAGTAGCTGGAAAACACGGTTATCTGGGATTGTATTAACCGGAAATGAAATAGTAACTCTATGCGACATTTTTATTGTCCACTATTTTGAGTGTATGAACTGGCAACATACATATCAAAGAGGTTTCGCTGTACCACCTGGGAACCTGACTCGCTGGCATGGCCAAAAATGAACTGCCTTACCACAACATTCTCCTCCGACGCTTGCGAGACACTGTTGTCATCAAAGTGGTACCACAGCTCAGTCTCCTTGTTCTTGGCAAATGCTGTATCTGCAAAAACCAAGAACAGCAGCACATAGTGTCATTATTCCATGCCAGCTCACACATGCACAGCACTGGAGTCCATAGGGCATTTTACAAAATAAATAAATTTCTTTTTTTCTCCTAACAGCACTTTTTGCAATATTACATTTTAGTTCATGCAGAATCTACCGTGCCTGCAAGGCAGGATACACAATGAGGGATAAATTGTTTTTCTTGACTCCCTCCCTTGGCCTGAGAGAAGTAGCCTTTGCGAGCAATGCTGAAGGGAGCACAGCTGAGCCCCTTTATAGGTTTCATGATTTTATGGGGTCCAAAGTCCCAAAGTGACTCAGGCTATGAGGGACGTTGTAGTGGAGGGCTTGCCTGGGGTTCTTTTAACGTGCACCGACATCACGCAGTACACGGGCCTCTAGCATTTTGCCTCCATCGAAATGCGCCCGCCGTGGACGGCGCAGCCGAGCACTGTAACCACTGAGCCACCACCATGGCAAAATGGACTCCTTTATAATACACATGTACCGGAGAGCACTTTTTGTCTCTTATAGTGTTAAACATTGTTCACTTCGAGAGGTGTTTGCTATGTCACGACGCAATCAGACGATTTCGTGATACTCGGCGGTGCCGGCTAATCGCAGCGAGATAGAACAAACATGCTGAACACCGGCCCTGAAGGTCAGGTGCGTTTTTTCGAGAGGTTAAAAAAACTCACAGGGCAGTTATCAGTGTGTAATGCAATTGCTTAAGCCTTTAGCTGTGTGTTGAGAGGTTAGGCATTTGCGCACCCAATCTCGAGCTCGCCAAATCGCTGGGAGGGGTCTGAAGGTCTTGCTTCCATGATAGTATTTCAGTGTAGAGATGTTTTATAGCATTCTGGTTTAAACTGCTATGCTCCTCTCTGATGCTCAAACACTGCGCCCAGGTGTGCAGCACAGCAGCGCGCCAGCAAGCCACCGCCACACCACGCGTGCTTCTGTCAAGGGCGCACAACTTCTTGGTGCTCTGCCAAGTTTGTCCCCCGCAGAAGCTCTCATCAAAAGATGTTACCCGTGTGCAGCATCTTGGTATACTGCCAAGGTCTGCGCTGTGGATGTGCGAAAACTGAGGAATGCACTACAAAAAGCTAATGGTGAAAAAAAAGGAGCAAATTCTCAACAAAAGAAAGTGGGGGCGGGTGCAATAAGCAAGTGTAGTAAATTTGTCTGCCTGTGACTTCAGGTACATGACTTCCACTGCACTGCAGCTGCACATACGTTGGCAAGCTTTCTTGCAACAATTTGCGGCAGAAAATTATTTCAATTATAGGTGCACTAAAGAGGAATCTGAACTTTTCTTTTTACCATGGGAACTCTATCAACACGTTCTGGGCATCCTTAGAAACTTTGAATTATTGTCCTGTGCGGCCGATTGCCCTAACCAGATTAAACGTCCCGGCTCCCGCCTTTTTTTAAAACTCAACGCGGTAGGTAGGAGGAGTCAACCAACACGTCAGCCAGTCCCATGGCGGCTTGCCGCTCTGCCATCGGCGGAGTGATACGTAAATCAAAGAGTCCACGTGTTTTTATTTCCATGGGCCTAATTTGTGGCTATATTGTCTGTGACTGAAACTGTTCATTCACAGAAACCTAAAAACAAAAAAGCGAAAGCGAAGCTACCACTGGACTGGCTGAAAGGCACTCCATGCGTTGGTGGACTCCACCTACTTACCGCGTTGAGTTAAAAAAAAAGGCGGGAGCCAGGACGTTTAATCCGATTTAGAGAAATTGGCCACAGAGGATTATAATTCGCAGTTTCTAAGAATGCCCGGAACGTGTGGATAGAGTTCCTGCCGTAAAAGGACGAGGTAAGATTCTTCTTTAGTTTAAGTACCAAACTTTTCAGAGAACAATTATTAATTGTAAAAATTGAGCCTTTTCTCTTGGTCATTTCACAAGCAGACTCCCGTCATGCAAACTGGGCACATAATCCTGTGTAGTGGCAAGGCAGCATGTGAAACACAGCTAACAAGCTGACAATGAAGAGTGCGCCTGAGCTGAACGTGCGATCGCACTGATACGGCATTCACGCTGCCGATATCCGAAACACAGGAGAAATAAGAGGGGGCGGGACGTGATGTGTCCCTTCTCTAGGTTTGCCCACGTTGCCTTGAGAAATGACCTCAAGTCGTGCCTGCCATAAGTTCCCAATGGTCTCCGCTGTAAGTTCTCCAAGCTACTAAGCCTCAAGTGGAGGCAACACGCATAGCCACTGCGCCAAAATTGTACGCTACAGAGCAGTGGTGAGGGTCGTGCACTGCGTCGCGCTAGGAGAGGCTTGCTTGCTGGTTGCAGTATAAGACGCGAACCAAGCAAAACACACTATCCTTTTTTTCACAATTTTCAGCTTCTTGGTAGTAGGAGCGACACAAGCAGGAAAGCCCACTGTGCGCAGCACATGTCAACTCCCTATGCTGTGCATGCGCACCCCCGCCATTCTCGACGCGGGTGAACACCAGCACATTCGCGCCCGCACCCCCACCGGTTGGTTGGAAGCCCTGCGCAGAGCACTTGGATTTGTGGAGACCCTTGCTGCTATTGTGCATCTAGCTGGCCCACACTGTATTAGTTGAAGCTGTAATGCCACACAACTGATTGTGCCTGGCTGTCTCCCACGAGCACAAACACGAGCAGTTTGCGGGTGACGGTGCCGCATCCATGTAGCTGGTGTACTCCTACAATTTAATTAATGTGCGTTATAAGCAAGACTTGATGAAAACTCAAAATAACTTTCCCTTTGTTACCAAATGTCTTCTATCTCTATTCTATGAGAGAGAGGGTGGCCAACCAAGTGTGTGAAAAATGTCAAATGGCTCGTATTCCCATCACGGCCGTGACTCTTGTAATGGGGTTCAACTATACAGTTACAGTGCTCATAATGTCACCTCGCAGCTCACTTGCCACACCCAAAATAGGAGTTTGCCAAAGAATGAGATTGCAGGCAGCACAAGTCTATGACATGTTTTACTTCTCCTTTGAGTAATGGCATGCGCAGCATCTCTCTCTCTCTTTCACGCACGCGCCCCCCCCCCCCCCCCCCCCCACACACACACACACACACAATGTACGCGTATAAGGCCGCACTTCCTTTATGCCCCGGTACTCACAGTGGCCACCTCCCATGCCGCCATAATGGTTGGCAACTGCGATGAGGTCGTATACAGCTCGTTCATGTTTCCGGTTGATAATGTAGTCATCCATGCACAGGTCACTGTAGGAGAAGGGACACAGGATACAGCAGTCTGCCTCACAGGTGCACTGCCCTGTTCAGCCATAAAGGTACACAATGCCAACAGCAGCACTAACATAGATTTGCTAACTGACAGCAAACCAGCTTTAGGGAACAATGCAAGAACACAATAGACACGAAGAATTCAACACCCCCATTGATTTTCTTAAAAAGAGCCTCACAGATGGAAAGTACTGAAAGAGGATGCACAATTTAGTCAAGTTCACAGGGATCCACCTTCAGAGGAGAGCACCAAAATACTGCACACACATGAAGACAACCAGCAAAGTGGCACAGTTGCTGGCCTGTGATCACAACAGATTCGGGATTTATTATCTTTTGTTTGCATCATCTAGTATGTCATCTTTCTGTGCTTTGCCTTAGTTTAGTGAACAAGAAGTGGGGGTAGTAGAAAAAGCAGGAGCTGTAGTGCACAGATGGTGTGGAGCAGTGTGAAGGCACTCTTTGATGGCAACTGGAGATGTTAAGTCTAGTAATCCAGCTTGCAGGCTACCCCAGAGGACGCCAACAAAAATGAGGTGACACACAAATACACACAGCCAAACTTGTTGAAAAGGTAAAAAATTGTAAAACAGTTCAATTTAACATGTGGAGAACCTTTTTCTCCCCTCCATATCAGCACGGCCCATCTTCACCATCGTGCATCAGGACAGCACCGCCTGGGCGAGGAGGTCTTCATGGTGGAAGCGAAAGTAGCGACGGGAGTGCCACCTCGAAGGCTATGCGGAACTCCGCGGAGCCGGTGAGTCTCTCTTCGGGATCTGGCCAGCGTCATGAGCGCTTGCAGTCGTACGCTCTCGTCACCTTCCGTGGCAGGTGCACGGAGATCCGTCGTGCCTTGCCTTGCAGCAGGACTTTTGTTCCAGGCAGCGGTGTGAGCGCAGCAAAAGCAAATGCTCTGGGAAGGCTTTGCCCCAAGAATGCAGCGCGCACGAGAAAACCTGGTCGCCACTGTCGGCACATACAAACGTTTGCCGCCGATACCTCCGAGTCGCACCCCCGCCCCAGCCGGTAAGTCGGAATCCCTTCTTGCGTAGCCTTTTATGTATTTCCGAGGAATGCCTCATTGATGATCTATAGCTAGCTGGCCCGCTCTGTGTGTTAATTGCGAATGTAATAAACAGCATACGAGTGTTCACGCTTTGTCGTCCCTCCCTTTGTTCCCTCGAGCACGAACCCCTCTGCGATTAGCGAGCAGAAACGCTGCATCCGCGGAGTGGGACTGCGGGGCGGAAGGCTGGTCCCCCTTATATTTCCACAAACAAAAACTAATATAAATGTTGAGCAAGAACTCCCGTAGAAGAAGCAAAATTTAGACAGTGAAAGGGCAGCAATTGGGTAAGACCATTTTCTAAACTTCAGCGCCGCTGCGGCAACTGCAGAAACCACGAAAAACTAAGCGCCAAACGCAAGTCAGGCTGGCTTCCTCGCACAGCCCCGCCAGTACATGACACCAACAAGTAACACGCTATCTAAGGTGACCTTCCCGCATTACAGCGGTGTTGCATGAAAAATGGGACAACGAAAGCTACTGTCGCTTTTACCACACCCGCAACAGCTGATGTGAGCACAGGATGGCTACTGGAAGGCTACAACTGACCGTATCCCTGGCTCCAAGGTGCCAACCGCCGGGCTACGAACTGTTTACGCCTCCATGTCTACCACTACACCATTGGCAAATGCGAGATAGGAGCCTAGTTAGAGATAAAGTGCAAACCATGGCACTATGCTTGCAAACCACCAGTCACTTGCGTAGTGAGGCAAAGCCTACTGCCTGCCATCCAACCGAGCACAGCTTGATAATCGGCAATTAGATATATATCCGTTTTACATAGGTATGTGCAAATAGTGGTTTTCTGGTTCAAAGCGAATATTTCGAATGCTTCTGGCACACAAAAAAGGCTGTACAGCACAATAGGCATTTTAAAAATCATGCATTTTTCTAGAAGCACGGCCATTACATGAAAAAAAGAAAGAAAAGAATGCATTAAAGCTGTGTCAACGTCCTGCAAAATTTCCATCGGAAATTAGAGGAGTCGACCTACATGCATGGTAGATGCATTTGTGGTGTATGAGACCGATCTACGAGATGCCTAACTTCTGATCTTATTTGCGGTTGTGTCGTTGCGCAGCAGTTACTTTTAAGCGATGACTTCATGACACCTGCTAGGCATGCGCACCATGCGCCCAGAAAAGATGGAAAGATGCACCCATCTCCATGTGCTAGCTTCCTCTCGTGCTAGCGCCGTCGAGCTTGATTTGTGAATTTCACACACAGAAGAGCAGCTGCGGCACCTGCGGTCACCCAAGACTTGTTCCGTGGAAGGCAAGGAGTTAGCATAGTGCGATCCGCTTCCACGGGGAGCCACTGCGCGCATGCGCAGATCACTCCAAGAATGCCACAAGGTGCCAGGCACTGGTTAACTGTTTGCACCCCTGCCCCATTGGGACCAATGAACGTGTGCACACAGGCGGTGAGTGGAAGTGGCTCGTGCTATGTTAAATCTCTCTCCTGATCTCCCTGCTCCCTTCCTTGGCATACAGGCGAGAGTGCAGGAATGAGGCGCAGAGTCGGGGCTTTGGTTGCTTGTGCACTGCGGTCTCATCACGGAGGAGTTAAACTGAACCGCAACGACATGAAGCAAGAGTTCCAGAAATGCTATTCGCCCGAGATGAGTACTTCGAGATTTTGAATACCAAACATTCAGGCTGAATCAAATATCGAATACCTTACTATTTGACCAAAAATTGTAAATTATCGAATATTCGCACAGGCAAAGTTTTATAGCAAACTGCGTTTCGTACGTGCAGAAGGCTCATTTCTCTAGCCGCACTGCCATCGCTCAGAGAGAGATCCTCCTGCTCAGCCTGCCGATGGCGGACTGTGTTTCACTGCTGCTACCGCTGACCCAAGCGTCGTTAAATAAACCAGTTATGTTTGGTGAAGGTGCAAGGACATATGGTGGAGGGGCGGTATACAGTAAAATCTTGTTAGTATTGTGACGGGGGTTAGTATTTAAAAAAAATCGCCTGATTTTGAAAAATTAAATGCTGAATGAGGTACAATGATGTTGACAATTTCACTTCATAAAATTGTTGATTAGCATTTCATGGCACAAGATCTGAACAGGTTCTTTTACAGAGCTCGCAGACTTCGGTCCAAGTTTACGCTGTCATAAGTGCAGAAGGTACTCCGCAACGCATCCAGTCCATCGATGGCAATGCGTCATTTTTGGATGATTTGCCCCTTTGCTCCGAAGCACTGCGGGGAAGCCACCGTGGCGCTGGCTGTTTGTAAACGCATCACCCTAGTTCTTAGATGGTATATTTCACCCCCCGTGCAAAAAACCTCAGCACCTCAGCACTGCAGAGAAGCAACCACAGCGAGTGAATGTCACTGCATTCTAGCTCATATCACATGCCCTCATGTTCAGCCCACTTGTATGTTTCCACATGTGCAGTTCGTCAATAAACGTATTATACGACCGCAGTTTGTCGAAATTTTAAATGCAGTCGACGTGAAACCAAGTTATGTGGGAACACATTAATTGGGAGAAATATAGTGCAACTCTACGAGACATTTAAATGTCTGATTTATTTATTATTTATTTAATTTATTCCAAAATACTGTAGGCCAGCACTGACCCAAGCAGGAGGGGCATGAAAAAACACAAGTCACAACACCACATGAAAACATTTCACGTGAAACACAGCAAAAATGAAACTTAAAAGATGAACATAGCAAAGACAAATACAAATACATGCTGAAAGTTGAACATATCAGAGTAACTTCCTTATTAGTGAAGCGAAAAAAGTTTTTAGTGCTTGTTGTTGATTCAGAAAGTGCATTCCAATTTGCTATTGTTTATGAGGGAAGAAACTGTGCTTAACTGTTTGTTTCAGGAAAAAAAAAAAAAAAAGCTGTAAGGAGTGCTCCCTACTATGGCGGGTACTTCGAGCAGTGGAGTGCCTGAGGAATAAAGGAGAAATGCTAAGCTTTCCTGCGAAAATTTTATGAAGGAAAGAAATACGGTTAAGTTTTCTGCGCATACGGAGCAACGGAATGTTACTGCCTTTCATGAGATGTGAGAGTCGGACTTTCTATATTTATGAAAAATGAAACGTACTGCCTTCCTCTGGATGAGCCCTAGTTGATGAGATATCTTTACTGGTGAGCGAGTCCCAAATTTCAGAAGAATATTCAAGTTTGGACCTGACAAAAGTTTTGAAAGCCTAAAGCTTAATATTGCTAGGAGTATGTTTTAAGTCTCAAGAAACAAACCTTAAAGAAAGCTGCTGAACAGGTCTCAGAAATATGAGTGCCCCAGGTTAATCGGTTGTTAAGAGTAATTCCTAGATATTTATATCGTACGACCTCTCTAATGTGTAAGAACCGGTACATCGTATGAATTGGGAACTTATCAATGAGGTTAAACTGTATTCAGTAAGAAGTGGACGCATTTGTATTCAACATCGACAATAATTTATAATATCTGTGTTCTATATATATACTGAGGTCTGACTGCACAGAGAGCACTGCCCGGTGTGCACAGTGCAAAGGCAACAGTGCCTGCAATGGAGCAGTGCCATATGGAACTCACGTGATGGGGAAGTCTATGTGGGTGTCAATCTTGTCACGCCAGAAGCGGTTGTAGGAGAAGCGCTTGAGGTGGATGATGAGCACCTGGGGCAGGCTCCAGAGGTCGAACTTCTTGGTGGCCTGCTTGTGGCTGCGGCACTTTGGGCAGAACCAGGGATCCTCGGCCCCCAGCTTCTCCGTCGTCGTGAACAGCTCCAGACACTCCCGCAGCTGCAGCTGGCGCTTGACGGTCCGCTGGTGCACCGACTCATGAACCAGCACATCCTGCGCGCAAACACAGTCATCAGGAGGGTCACAACAACAGCCCAATGATTTCCAGACCAAGTGGCGAGTCAAAGGCAAAACCCTTGAAGCACGTATATATCCAGTCAAATCTCGATACAACGAATCACGCAGGACAGCCAAAAATCGTTCGTTATTTTGAAAAATCGTAGTTATGAAAAACGCGGTTATAAGCCAGTGGTCAAACCTAGAAACGAAAATGACCTACCTTGGAAGTAGACAAGTGCGCAGACAAGCAAGCTCTCAAATTAACATGTTGCACTCACTTCAAAGCTGCTTTATTTTAAGAAATCAGTTATTTTCTTTTGGCGTGTGCAGCACGCACGGTTGATTTGAAACGCCTCTACACCTTCCACTTTGCTCAACACCTCATTCATTGCATCGTGCGATGAAAGTGCGGACCTTGTTCATGTGCACTAAAACGTCAGAGTTCGATATGACCTCCCCTTCTTCAGTGTTCGGTGACCCGCAGTCGTCTTCCTTCAGGTCATCGTCACAAACGCTGTTAATGATCTCCTCAGTTGTCAAGTCAGCCGAGGTTAGTGCTGCGTTGTCGCTCTCCACGTAGTCGAACGAAGAGACGGCGGGCAGCAGTTCTGCAAACTTGGCCCACAGGTCTCCCGGGTTGCTTTCAATCACCTCTAGGCCATCTTCAAGCTGCACATATGCTTTGAGCAGTCCTGCCTTTCGCCAGCAGTTTCTAATGGTGGCCGCCTTCAAGTTCCACCAAGCTCCTGTGAGCGTTTCTGCTGCCTGATAAATACATACTTATTGCAGTAGGCTGCTTTAGGCAGACGTTGGTAAGCAGCGTTGCACAAGACACTTATGAAACTGCCTTCACACACTTTATGATGCCTTGGTCTATAGTAGGATACAACTTAAAAAAAAAAAAAACAGCAGTTGCTAACACTGGGCCACGGTCAGCGGCGCCCTGTATCACTCCGCTAGCCAAACTACAACAGTAAACGAAATCGGCTCCTTAATGTCTGACTTTATTAAACGAGCCGGGTATCAAAACTCTAGACCTTATAATTTTTCTTCTGGTGATCAGTTTCTTGTTTAGGTAACGAGAAAACTTTTAACTACGGACTACTTTTTTGCCGGGGAAGAACTCTGCATGGCGGTCCTGAATGTGGGCGCAGCTTCACTGCAGACTTAAGTTGTATCCGAAAGTAGCGGTTGCAGCAAAGACATGTTTTTTGGCAGCAGAACTCCAGGCGAATGTGCTTCAAGTGAACATTCACACTGTGAGCCGAGCGGTTGTCAACAACCAAAAGAATTTTTCGGTCATCCTTCATTTGGTTGTCGAGTTTGATCAGCCACTTGGAAAACAATTCTCGTCATCCACGCATGCTTGTTTGCACGATAGTCGTACGCTGCAACATCATGTTTTTCATGCAGCAAGGGTTTGCATACTTTCCTATGACGAGTGGCTTAATTATTTTCGCCTGTTGCACTGCGGCAGAGCAGGACGGTACCATGAAGATGAAACTTCTTCCCTCCTTTGCACTGCTGTCCTTTAAAGCGCATCGTCCAATCTGGCAGCAGCTGATAAAAACATGTGGTCTCGTCCGCGTGGAAAATATCGTCTACAGAGTAAGATTCAGCTACCTCTAGCAAACAATCATTTCGCCAGGAATCCGCGCCTTATCTGTCAGCAGCCTTTATCTCGCCCAAGACTACCTGCCAAGTTGTTCTGTTTCTTTGACGGAAACAGAAAAGACAACCCGCACTTGCGTCGAACCTAGTGCATCAGTATTTCAAGTGCATCAGCAAATTCGCACGCATTTTCTTGCAGAATTTGGCCATACAAGGGAACGTTTTGCAGCCTGGCATCTTTAAACCATGTGAAAACAGCTTCGTCCACACTTTGAAAGTTTCCCAGTCGCTGCCATTTCCTCATAGGAGCAAGTTG
The DNA here is from genome assembly GCF_052857255.1 of Amblyomma americanum. Taxonomy (NCBI): domain Eukaryota; kingdom Metazoa; phylum Arthropoda; class Arachnida; order Ixodida; family Ixodidae; genus Amblyomma; species Amblyomma americanum. The sequence goes on along the minus strand of NC_135503.1, from coordinate 55,264,712 downwards.
AGACTCCCAGTGAAGTTTGAGGTTCTTGTCTTGGTCCTTCAAAATGGTCGCGACTGTGGATGGGGCAATGCCACGCTGTCTGCAGAGGTCAATTTGCTTTTTCCCTGCGTCAATTTCTTGCAGTATGTCCACTTTTTCCTGCAGCGAAAACTGCTTTTGCTTCTTGGCGCCGTTGCTAGCTGCATTCATCATTGAATCATGCACGAACTTCGCAGTAAGATCACGCACAACGAAAAAACACTTGCGCAAACAATGACCGAACGGCCACCGACACACAACACGAAGAGAGAAAAGAAAAAAAGGCGGCTAGGCCTGCTAGCCTACTGTACATTAAACCGTAGCCTTGTGGTGGCGCGCTAGCGGTTGGCGCTGCTAGACATGGTGATGATAGCTACTGCCCTCGGAGCCTACACACAGAAACAACGTTTTCCAATTCACACGATGGTTGCGGCACTGCTAATTTTAGCCAAATTCATAATACTGATGTTCCTTGATTATAGCGAGGAGAATAAATTACGTACGTTTTTCTGAAATATGAGCTATATTGAAATTCGTAGTTCTATTACACTGAAAATATTGACCGTTTGCTGGGGATTTTTAAAGATGTGTTAATTTGAAGAATTCGTTATTGTGGTGTTTGTAGTAACGAGATTTGATTGTATGTGAAGAGAAATTCTCGACTAGTGTGAGGGAATAACAGACACTGTTACACAGGAGAGAGGACCCCCAGTGAAGGTGCACGCACTTGCAGCTGCCTAGTGATGTGAACCACAAGTACTTCATATCATACTTTGCAAACCAATTAACTGTGAAAACAGAGAGCCTGGCATACAGCATCTCGATGATCCGAATCTCACGGAGTCATGAAAATCACTACCATCTTAAAAAACAATCAAAATCCGCATGCAGATGCACGAAAATAGTGTTTTCGGAACGCCCATTCCGCACTCTGAGCGCAATGCACCCCAGCCAGGAAATTTTCAGAATTCGTTTCAATGGTTATTGTATCATCAAGGTTCTACTGCAATTAAGCAGTGAGCGAAGATTTACAGAGAGACCTGACAAATGAACTGGTACAACTGCCCTTTTGGCCAACAGATGGTCCCCAAGTTGCACAAAGCATCTGCGACACTGCCATACCTGACCAGATGGTAGTGCTTTTACTCCTGCACATCTTTCCTCTGTTTCCCAATTGCAAGGAGTGCGACTGAAAGCCAGACATTCACGTCCCACTTCGGAATGAATGTACCGGTGAGAGCTGGACTAATATGCTCCGACATCAAAGTTACCAAGGTAGCGTAGTGGAGGGCTGCCTAAACAAGACCTTCAACAGCGCAAACAAAAGTGAACATTTCCTTCCCTTTCCCCGTAACTAGGCTTTGAACGACGGTCAACTTCACCACTCAAATCAAACTCCCTAAAGCTGGCAGTCACCAGCAAAAAGTGAGGGACGGTACCAGCGAGACGTTCAAGCAGGCAGAGCACTCACCTCGGCTTTGCTCTCATTGAAGTAGTGGCTGCGCACACTGGGCAGCCAGTCGGCACCCAGGTAGGTGCGGGGTCCCAGCTTTAGTGGCTGGCCGTTGTCCACCAGGTCGCCCAGGTTGAGTGAGCTGTTCTCGTTGATGCACTGCAGCGTGAAGAGCCGCTGCTTCTTGCCGTCCTTGGGTGCTGCATCAGCCGCGTCGTTGGCCATGTCCTCGTCTGCATCCGCAAACAGCTCGTCCTCGCCGTTGTGCAGGTCTGCTTTTTATTTCCCCCCCCAACAGAGCACCGCATGTGTGGAGCAAACGGAGAAGAAGGGAAGGAGGGATGGGAGTAGCCAGAACGTGCACAGACGGGGGTTAGGGTTCGCATCAACAAAGCAATGGTGCACACTGACACTACTCTGCCAGAACACAAGAATGCCAAATGGTGCACCACGTGTTCACCGAAAATTTCGGAGCCTTTAAGAAGATTGTAAGGTATTCGCTAAGCCTTCCAGTTTGAAGCTGGTGCCACGGTGCACCACCACTCAATGGCACTGGAATTTCAGTCTATAATGCAAAGCTTTTAGCTTTAACTGTTGCCATTCTTTCACACTGCATCAATCTTTGATAGATGTACCAACTCGAACCTAACCCAGTCGATTGTTTAACAGATTTTTATGCGCTAAACCTGCATTGCTGGCTTTGAAGGTTACAGCCACTGATCAACCGCAACAGGTGCCCAAACTTGGGTTTTCATGGTTGCACATTGTGGTTTATTGGAAGCAATTTCTTTAATCCTCCACTGCAGCATCCCTCATAGTCCAAGTTGCTTTGGGCCGTTAAACCGTATAAACCAAACCAATCTTTAATGATTTTTCAAGCGTATAGAAGGCTCTGAAATACCGTAAAAACTGGACTATAGGTCGGACCAGAATATAGGTCGACCCCCCCCCAACTAACCAATTCTATAAATGAAAAAAATCTTTTTCAATAGAAAAAGAACCGAAAGTCACCCTTTGAAACAAATGCGACTGAACAGGTTGCACAATGGTGACAGTATTTATTTCATTTAAATGCTGCTCATATGTACACCCTGGCAATTTTTTAACAGTATCGCGCGCCTATCGACCCGCGTGTTTGTCAGCACTTTATCATCACGGCACGGAGTGTTGAAAACAAGCGAGGTACGCGCATGTGTACACATGCGCTTGCTCTCACTTCTTTCGCTCCTCCGTGCCGTGATCTCTACCGCTTTCACGCGGATACATTCGGCAGTCACCAGCAGTGATCTTGCACGCAGCTCCCGGACAAACTCTGCAACCTTTCCTTCCAATTCTGGATATGCTGCGGTCCTCCCACGAAATGATGTTTTTGCTGCAAGTTGTAATACGCAGCTTCTGCCTCCGCCAGTACTGAATGCTCTTTTCATATACCCCAAATTTGCGCTGTACCACCAGGTTGCCGTGAGCTTCCGCGTACCAAGTCGCGTTTTTCTTGAAGGCGACGGTGAATTGCCACTGGGTTCCGCTCATTTTGAAGCAAAATGTTAAAAAGCGGCTGTAACCAAACTAGCTTTGCAACAACAGTTACGCAAAATGGAGGTGCCACGTCGCCACGCCACGCTGCTGCTGATGGCGATGGAGGCTGTTGATTTCAGCCGCCCATTGTTGCAAGACTCCCGTAATTTTTCCGCCAATGACCGGTATATAAGACGTGGGTCTACTTTTCGCCATGGTTTCTTGAAAAAAAGTTCGACCTATATTCCGGTTTTTATGGTATATAATGTATTGAAACCACGCATCCATTTGCTTACACTGTGGAATCTTTTATTTGAGAGTTTTACTTACAATGAAAGAAAAATCAACACAAGCGTGCTGATAAACATCAATATGCTTGGTTTGGTTTTTGAGGGTTTAACATCCCAAAGCGACTCAAAAGGAATGCCGTAGCGAAGGGCTCCGGTAATTCGACCACCTGGGGTTCTCTAAAAGGGCTGCGAAACAGTGTTTGAACGGGTGCTGGCTATACTTCAGATGGATTCTTTAAGTCACACAGATGATGACTCAAAAAGAATTACAGGAATTGATGCATAGGAATGGGAGTTATTCAATGAAGAAATTTGAAAACACAAGCAAACAAAATGCTGCCCTCAACTCGATTTTCGTGGGGCTTCCCATTCCGATTTCACTCTCCCAAAGACGACACTGGACAGGACCAATCCAAACTGCCTATCTGAGCACGTCGCGGAAGTTTGCACAGCATGGCTGTCTAATCGGTTTAACTGGTTCTTGCCAAGGCTGTTAGCTTCGTTTTCATGGTTACGACAACCACGTGAACGCTCAGATGACCCAGCGATGCTTCATTGTCACACTGATGGCGCAGAGGGGAACACTGATCAGTGACTTTCCCTGACTTATGGATCCAAACTCGAGCGCGAGATGCTGCGACGGTGTGACAGCCTGCGCAAGATATCAGACGCATTTAGCATAGCGCGTACCGCTACTGCTTGCCACATACCATGGCCCACCACTAGGAACGCACTGATTGGCCACGGCGAGCAAGGTGCGCTGGCAGTTGACGGGAACATGGCGCTATCTGGTGCCACCGCCTGGTGTGAAACGAATGGCTTTTTTCTCTCCATTCTTCCTTGGTACCGAAACAAAGCCGTTCTCTTATACATAGAATAGAGAATAGCCATAAGTGCTGAGTGCTAGGTCTACTGGCAGTGCGCGCTAGCCCCACGAAAATACTGTAACGTTGCGTGACTAGGAGAACGTTGAGTGTGGTTATGAGTATCTTTTGGATTGGCGTATACATTTTCAACTAAACGCTACAGCCATGCATTGAAGCCAACCTAGCTGACCGAAGGCTCGTGACGATTCATGCCTGGCCAACTTCGCTACCAAAGACACTGTGGACACCAAATGTACCATAATTTCAATGAGGGACTATTGCATTGAAAGTGTACTGACAACAGTATCAGACCTCTTATGATAGGCTGTGGCCTGTTCCAAAGCACAGTATGCTACAGTTTCGATGCGAAGCAGGCTAGACCTAGTGGTGCGCTTCCAGTATGCTGGCATGTCACGCTGGGAGCACGCCAGTACTGTGGGTGAGCTACACCCATGCTTCGTAAGCTTATCTACTGCAAAGTTTTATATACCGAATGAACTTGTTTGCAATTCCCATCAAGATAATATTTCCAGGATCGACTGTATATGCAAATAATAAAATTCAGATTGAATAATAATCATTGAAGTAATCTGACTTCACCTTACAATATCTAACATTTTAATCTTAAATAATTAGAACTTGTAATTTTCAGTCGGGCATAAACAACCTAGAAGTCAATGTTTGCCAAATTTGTGACCTTTTGGCAAACATTGCAAATCTAACCTCACTAAATGCGTAATTTATTTTTGTTCTTCTCCCTGTCATAACTTTCCACATACAATATCAAGTGGCACAGCATCCAGTCTTCTCTAACCTGCCCATCAGTTGCATCACACACACACAGAAGAAAATCTGTGCAGTTCCCACCCTGTGCCATCAAGCTGAACAATGATGAGCACATTGCAGGGCAGCCCCATCAAGCCTATGGTACACACAGGAACTCACCTCCATTTTGTTCCTCCATGCTTTCACTGCCGCGCAACTCCTCACCAGGCTTGGGGGGTGTCACATACCTCCTGCACCAAGCAAGAGACAACAGTCGAGCCCACTTGTAACAAACCTGACAGTCACGAAGATTGCGTTCACTGTATCTGAAGCTCGTAATAAGTGGGCTTGCCCTACTAAGGTCAGAAAACAGACTCGGGCGAAAGTGGTTTATTTCTTTAAAAGTACCACTGAGCTATGGTTGTTTCTTCAAGACAGACTATCAAGCCGCTTTCTATAAGCTCTCAACCGCGGTCATGTGCTGATGGCCAAGACCTTTGCTGTGCACGAGAGCGACTGAAGCGTTCATGGCAATTGATTACCCTAGGTTGGCATCCTCATCTTCGTTCCTCTACAAAGTTGTAAAGATGTAGAGACAAAGCTACCATTACACACCATTACACATGTGCATCTGCAGTCTGTGTGCTGCCTACATGCATCAGCAGCGTAGAAGGCGGAGCTTGAATTGCACAGGCGATGTATGCCCTGTGACTCGGGGGGCCAGGAGTGCCTTCTTATCATCATCAGCCTCAGTGCGCCCACTGCAAGGCAAAGGCCTCTCCCATGTCTCTCCAATTAATCCTGTCCTTTGACAGCTGCGCCCACCGTATGCCTGCAAACTTTTTAATCTCATCCATCCACCTAACTCTCTGCTGCCCACTGCTACGCTTGCCTTCTCTTGGAATCCACTCCACCTTAAAGACGAGCGGCTATCTTGCCTTCGCCTTCCTAGACTGGTATTCAAAAGTCTCAAATCGCTGTCTTCGGTTGTTTACTGGCTTTGTGCAGTAGTTTCACTTTTAATGCTGCCCCTGTGTCACGTTTTCCGAGCGTCTGCTTTCAGTTTAGATGCTTTATCCAACTAGCACACACGCATGCACCAACTGAACTTTTAGCCCGTTGGGGCGCACTTGGCCAGCGGTTAAACTGCAATTTCAATGCCGCCTTTTTTTACGGCTCTTAAGGCCAACATGCAGGTAAGGATGCGCTCACAGCAGTTAATTCAGATGGGCTCCAAAAAGGAAACAAGGTATAACAAGCATAGCAAGTTGTTCAAATATCCCTTCTCAAACCAGAAACGTATGATGTGATACTGCCTGCACATGTCAATATGAGAACACTACAATAGGCATAACAACGACTGGAATGGCACTGCAACTAGGCCGAAACATAGCCTAGCCATATAATTTTGTACTCAGCTTCACCACCAGCTTGCAGCAATGGTGCTTATCACCTACACATCAATAAGCCAGCCAGCCAGCCAAGCACTGTTGTGGGCACTGATAGCTACACAGCTGGTCTTTTCTTCTCCTCTTTAGGAAGTGCACACAAATGTGCATTTCCTTCATTTCTACCCATGTTGTTTCTCCTTTCTTCAGTGGACAAACTGCACACTCGTCACACACTGTTCACTGATCATGCAAAGAAGCATTCTCATATACAACACCCCTAAGAGCCTCTAACACTACTGCGTCACACTATGAAAGCAACCAAAAAATCTCTTATCATGATGAAGCAGTTCTGCTTTGATGCTTCGGCCAGTATGCACGCAGTAAAGCATCTGATTGGAACACTGAAAAACTGCTGTTGGTTTTCAGTTTTCATCTCAAAAGCAGATGACCATAGCCAAGTTCTTCACAAAATGAATTTGCTATGATGCAAACAGTTTTTGCCTTTCTTTTAGGTCATTAAATAACTAAAGGATCGGATAATTCTGATATCTTTTCCATATGTTAGCAAGCCTTCATCGTGTGCATACATCCTCTACTGACACAAAGCAGATATGCCTTCAATAGTCACATCAACTAATTTGTGTCGGCAAAATTATGTGCACTGGCTGCTCTGTCTTTTGCATATAGTGCAACCATTGTGCTTAGTGCCAGTAGCAAACTGTATAGTGAAGGCCCCAAGATGGGATTAGCTCGAAGTAGCCTAGCCCTGGCCCAACAATCCAGCTAATGAAAATGGGCACTTAAAGTGGACCAAGTTCTCAAATCCACCCTCAAGTGCACCCAGAGTAACAGGATTTCCTTTCTCCTTACAACAGCAATGCATCATAACTCCCCTAGTAGTTTCGGGCATGTGGGTTTGAGAACTTGGTCCACCCTCAAGTGCACCCAGAGTAACAGGATTTCCTTTCTCCTTCCAACAGCAACGCATCATAACTCACCTAGTTTCGGGCATGCGGAAAAGAGCAAAGGACCTGCCAGGCTACCATACATACACCTAATCAACACAGTGCGGTAATGAGCATCCCAATTTCACTTCAGTACAGAATATCCAAGCAAACCTTCTGCAATTTATGACTAAACGGATGCCCTGTGTGGTTCACAGTATTCTCAGTGCCTAATCTTTCCACGAAGCAAGTGGTTGCAAATTATGAGTGAATGGGCCACAAATGACGTCAGCAAAATAGCACACATGCAGGGAGACACCAGCACTTTCAGGAGCAAGCTGCCAGCAACGGCTGTCTGTGGCGCAAGCCTTCTGCAAGGCAGCCCTGGAGTAAGGACAATGCCTTGGGATGGGGCCGGCCTGTGGGATTCAATGTGCCCTCATTTTATAGCACAGAAGAGATGACAGACACTTCTGTGCGGTAAGCTAGAGGGCCCTGTCAATGCTGCAGCCTTGCACATACAGACTCAGCTGCAACAGAGCAGCCAAAACAAGTCATGTGGCAATACGCTTTGATCAGCCACTCATGCACTCCATTACAAGCTCTGCCCTTGGTAGAAATGACATATCTGATATCTCGGGGCACTAAACAATAAATCCTGCTGGACTGAGCATTTGCTTTCAGCGTTCCGTAAAGCCCTTACCACAGATAGGCTAGTACTCGATGTTATTTATACTTTCGCAACTGGCGTTAAATAATGTTGTGCCCCGCAGAAACAGACGCACATGAAGCATGGAAGTGTTGTGACAGTGATACAAAGTATGCGAGGCACTGCCACTCACGTGAGGCACTTGAGGATTCGCTCGTAGAGCATGTCATAGGTGCAGTCCTTGGTGGGCACGGACACAAAGAAGGGGTAGCTGAACAGGTGGTAGTTGGGCGCACTCCTGCTGTTGGTTGCAGACTGTAAGCTGCAAGCGAAACAGCCACAGCATGGGTCAGCCAAATGTCGACACAACCTACAGGATTCAAAAGGCTGGTGACGTTTCCCACAAACAGGTTTCATGTAGGGCTACAATGCAAGCCACAGACAGGGGTTTGGATTACTTCTGACTGCTCCTGGGGTCCTTTAATGATTCTCTGAAACAACGCTTTGCGCCTCTCGCTATCGGCCCTGACGATTTTTTTGCATGCGCAGAATGTCCTCAACATCCTGCATTGTCTCTCGCTGCCATAGTACAGCTCGGCCTTTACAACAAAGGCGGAGGCAGAAATGACCCACCTCTTTTCCCGCATGTAGACAGGCAAGACCAACATGGAGTTGTCCGGGTGCAACGAGTGTGACAGCTCGTACCTGAAATGACAATGTGGGCAGAAAAAGAGAAAGAAAGAGAAAAAGACGCTACAGTGCTGTTCAAAGAATCAGCGCCAAAGACACGTGTGCTCAAGCCATTGACATCAAGTGAGTATGAGCATGCAACACATGGAATTCAAATTTAAAGCAGCTGAAAAATTCATGGGTCTTTTTTTTTTTCACTCTGGAAACTATGTACAGTGTCAATAACCCCACAAATCCGTGCAGTATTCACCAATATGCCCCAGAATGTTGAACGCTACGCAGCAGTGGGTTTTATTTCCACAGGTGGGGATTTTCACAAGATTTCACAGCCGGGAAAATATCAACACCACCTTTCTTCCACACGTGCCTCTGTAAGTGCTGCACGAGTTCTACAACACTGTCAGCAGCCTACCACGCTGATCACAGGTGCATATGATGAGAAAGGCATGCTTGTGGGCACAATGCTCAGTCCTGCATAGTTTAAAATCAAACTTAAGTAGACTCTAACTCAACCTTCCAGTGACTAGATATTTTTGTTGGAATTATCAGAAGTGCACTTTAACACAATCTGAAGCTAAATGTGGTACTTTGTAGTCTTTTTTTTTCTGTGCAAATGTTGCTACAATCATAACATAAAATATGGGTGGAAGGCACTGATATGCTTACCCATCCAGCAACCTCCAAATGGTTGCAAAAAAATATCTATGGTGCACTGGTTTCTCAACAGGGTAAAACTACATTAATTGGGATTTCAAGGGACTGGAAGAACCAGCCGTATTATCCGAAGTTCAAATCATCGACCATTTTCACACCACAGCAAATTTAAGGGGGGGACACGGCTTTTTGGGACGAAAAAAATCGATTTTTTTGAAGATTACATTTTCGAAATCTACAGCTAATATTCCTTAAATTCACCAGGTTTCCAGTCCCATGGTTCAGTATTTTCACCGCACGATCAATTTATAACATCCCTGTGAGCTCAATTCCACGAAAAAACAATGCTTTCTGTCACGGCGCGTAGCTTTTCTTCCACACGCTTAGGTCTCGTTAGAAAGAGTGGCTTTTGTTCTTCAATTTCCTGCCACAAATTCCTCCGTCGGTTCATTGGTGATGTCTAAATCCACGCACAAAGGAAAGTCCCATCGCAAGGCCCTATTCGTTGAGCTAGCGCATGTGACCAAAAAGCACACTGTGATTGGCTGCGCGAGGCTCTAGTCGTCTGCTTCACTCTGCAAGCGACACGACGGAGCATCTCTTCGTTCTTTGTGACAAGTGTGCAATGATGTCCGATCCAATGGGGAAGTTCGCCACGAGGCATAAGTTCGGCAAAACAAAGAAGCGATCTGTTTATAGCTTCTAGGAGTGCGCCATCCCTTCCGAGGACATCGAGAACAGTCCGTTGCCAATGGCAAGCGATGCCGAAGCTGCCCACAGTGCTAAAGTATGCCTACACAGCTCGTCGACAAGCCAAGGTGTTGCGGACAGCGGTAGTGTTTGGCATGACACTGTAATGTTGCAGCATGCGGATTCGGTGCAGAGGGAGGTTTAAACTCAAGAAAAACTTCAAGTTCTTGTTCAACTCTGGCAATGACGCAACAGCTGGATTTTCCCACTCGCGCTGACAACGATGTGGCCGCGCCAGCCGACATCGAGACAGGCCTTGTTGCCGTAAACGTGGACTCCGTGAACGTGATGTTGTCGTGCGTGAAGTGCAGTGTGCAGCGGCAGCGTTACTATAGGCAGAGGCGAACGAGAATATAGCCTTGCCATAAGGATTTTTATCAGGTGCACGTGCTGCGGTGATGTGGTGTCGGCACGGAGCTCGCCCCGCGTGAATGGCAACCAAAAGGCCAAACCGTTCGTCATGAACATTCTTGCTGCGCACGTGATGCAAGCCACCGGGAATCTGCAAATGGCGCTAAATGACGTTTTTGCCGCAAAGAACATTTCCTGCCGCAGCCTTCACACCAAAACATGGCAGAGGCACGTGAAGACGAAGTTGGTGTTGCGGCGGCTCTTGCTGCCGAAAAGCAGACGACTCTGGTTCGCAATTGGTTCGGGAACTCTATGACGACTTGAAGCTTGGGAATCCCGGAAATACTGTCATACGACTGTTCACGGATGACGCGCGGCCACTCGTCACACATTGGCGTCAGCACGGTCATTGAGCTGTTCACGGGGTTAGTTCTCGATTTTGCTGCACTCGGCAACTGCTGCGCTGGTTGCGAGCGTCGACCAAAGGAAGATGATCCGACATACAAGGCTTGGAAGGAGAGCCACGCCTGCCAGAAAAAACAGCACTAAAAAGGCCGGTGAAATGGAAGTTGAAGCCACCTTCATCCTTTTCCAGAGGTCACTGCAACGACGTAACCTAAGGTACACCACCCTACTCTCAGATGGTGACAGCCGTGCTTTCCTTGCACTGCAGGAAGCCAGAGTGTATGGGTACATTTCGGTGGAAAAAGAAGACAGCACCAACCATGAACAAAAACGGATGGGCACAAGCTTACGAAACCTCATCACAAAACATAAGGGACTTGGATTCTTATTTAAGAGCCTTGGTGGTAAAGGCAAACTGACCACTGACCTAGTGGCAAAGCTAACAAGTACAGTGGCTGGACCCTGAAGATGAAGACTCACAAGGGTGATGTGCAGGGAATGAAGAAAGCAGTGATGGCCACTTATCACACAACGTCAAATGACTTGGTGTCGGACCACAGCAATTGCCCACCAGGACCGAGCTCATGGTGCTGCCAAAATGCAGCAAGTGCTAAGGGTGAGATGGCTCCTAAGCACTGCTACAATCTGCCTCCATATGTCTGTGAGGCCCTGTTGCCTATTTATGAGCTCCTTTCTGATGAGAGGCTTCTTGAACGGTGCCAAAGGTGCAGTACTCAGAACAGCAGTAAGTCCTTTCACTCCATAATATGGGCATTGGCTCCGAAGGAACAGCATGCCTCAGTGTTCACCAGACAAGCTGCAGTGGCTGAGGCTCTGATGAGATTCAGTGTTGGCTGTGAGAGGATGTCCGCAGCAATACTGAAAGAGCTGCACCTCAACCTTGGAATACCAAGCTCAAAGCGCATGGCGGAGAGAGACCGCCACCGAGCAGTGGCTTCTGCAAAGAAGCATCTGCAAAGACCACTTTGGACATGCAGCATGCTTTCAAAAAGCGCCACTGGGGTGGCCATAGTCAGACTGACTACATATACCTGGTGGCTTTTAGTTACATAGAATGCAAAATATGGCACTATTTATTCAGCATTTTTGATTAAAAATGGGTTTTTCTCGTTTTCTCAAAACACCCATTTTTGACTTCTTGCTAAAAAGAAGCGATATCTCTGCCTTCAAGGCAGGTAGAACCATAATTTTTGTTGTGGCCTGTAGCTAAGAGTGCAGAGCACACAATGTTAGAAACAGATTTTGGAATCTAGGTTTTAAAATGTAACAGTTCTGATCTAGGTCAGACAACAGGGTACCCACATTTGGAACAGTGAACTTTGGATTGCTACAGCATCGCTAATATTTGCTACATCAAAGAAGTACTCCTAACACTGTATTCCCTACGCTTTCTAGTACCTAGCCATACGTTAATATCAATTTCTGTAGTGCGTTACTTTTTCATTGTTTCTGCAAATTATGAACCAGTAACCTCAATTACCTTTGTAACTAATTGGCCCATTGAAAAGAAAACTAGATATTTGAAGTTAGTGCAACAAACTGAATAAGAATAGTAAATTTCATTGAGTCTGGTCAAAAAATTAAGAAAAAAATAGCTTTAAGAGCCATGTCCCCCCTTAAATGATGAAAAAAATAGGCAATGGTCATCTGCTTTTGAGTAGAAACTGCGCAGCAACGATAGTTCTCAATTTACGTCATGCTGTAATGCATGCCAACTGTCGAGACTATCAAAGTAGCACTACCCCAAAATATTAACGCCTTCCACAGCCTCCTTCACAGGTGCGACATGGCAGTGGCGGAACCTCCTCACAAGCAGTGGCGCCCATGTAAGGATGGCTTCCCCACAAAAATTACAAGCAGCTCGTGATGAGCCGTATTTTCGGCTCATAGGAAGAACCACACAGATAAAAACGTGATTTGCGCCTGAACAGTGAGATGCCTTCTAAAAAGAACCAGACTAGTGCCTCAGCAATCAGGGTCCGAAAGGCGCACAGCTGGGTTCGACTCGCTGATGCAAGGCCAATAGCCGCTATCACTGCTGGCTTGTATAGCGAAGCTCAGAGAATTGAAGTACGTGGTGGCAGGGGTGCCTGTGATCACTTGGAGTGCCGATCAGACGTTGGCACACCAACCACTTTGACCGTGTACAAGCTAACAAGTTTCGAGGCTGAATTTTCAGCTCATGTGGTGCCGCAAACCTGAAGTATCCAACCTCGGCTGTTGCTCTTTCGCACACAGGGAATGTTGGAGCGAGACAAAAAGTTTGAACTCAATGCACACTGAAAATATACTTGGCCAACCAAAATTTTAAAATTTGTTTGAATGAACCGAAAGTATGCGCTGAATTACTGCAAAGTATGTTATGCTTGAACTATTGCAAGTCTACAGCATGTACCGTATTTACTCGCATATAACCCGCACCAAAAATTGAAAAAATGTGTTTAAAAAGTGGGGGTGCGGGTAATAAGCGAATATTCCTGCACTGTGTTGCAGTGCATATTAATATTGCACCATCCTTTTGACCACCGAAGGCCAGTATGGACTGGAAGAAGACCATGTGGAAGCGGAGACCACGGAGCACATCGTTTTGCGGTGCAGAACACTTCGCCCGGACATTGCCGAAGACGCGGCGATAGATATAGAGGGTGCCCTGGGATTTGCAGGGGAGGACGGACGGGTGGATGAGAGAAGGGTAATGGTGACAAAGAGTAGGCTGGAAGACTGGTGGAAAAGGGCTAGGGACGAGTGAGTCTATAAAAGAGGGACAAATTACAGTTCACAATACGAACAAAATTAAGGGGGAAAAAGGGGGGGATCCTAGGCTAGGGGGCGCAAGCCACCGCCCGTTACAAAGGGCTAAGCCACTATCATCCAGCCAGCCAACAAGAGGCGAACACAGGTCATAGCCAGATCCGCATCCATAGTCTGTTTAGTCTATAGCGCCACGCCAGCCACGCTTTTCGCACGCTTTGCATACGCTTTGTTCAGACGTTGATGGGCCTTGAGTAAGGTGCCGTTTCTTGTACGCCCAGTTTGCACAGTTGGCCAGCCTTGTTTAGACATCATGAGTGTGTCTCGGCGGCAATCATTCACGGCGAAGGAGAAACTCAGGATCGTCGCCGCTGCTGAACAAATCGGCAACAGAGCTGCTGCGAGAAAGAACGATGTTGACGAATCTTGCATGCGCGCCTGGCGGAAGAAAAAAGACTCTCTCGAAGCTGCGAACAAGGACAGGCGAGCGTTTCGCGGCCCGAAGACTGGCGCGTACCCTCACCTCGAGACGCAGCTTGCCAAATTCATTGAGGAGCAGAGGAGTCGTGGCCACGCTGTGTCTACAGAGATGGCGCAGATGCAAGCCCTGAAGCTGGCCCGGGAAATGAATATTCCACGCGAGTTTCATGCGAGCTGCGGATGGCTGCAGCGCTTTATGGCCAGGCATGGATTTTCGATGCGGCGGCGGACTACCATGTGCCAGCGGCTTCCCGACGCTTACGAGGAGAAGCTGCTCAACTTTCAACGTTACGTCATCGGACTGAGGAAAGAGCGCAACTATTTGCTATCTCAGCTGGGAAATGCTGACCAAAAGCCAGTATATTTCGAGATGCCCATGGACACGACCCTGGAAAAAAAGGGCGCAAAATCTGTTAGTGTGCTGACTGGCGGCAACACCAAGCTGCGCTGCACAGTGATGTTGTGTGCTTTGGCCGACGGCACCAAACTGCGCCCGTATGTAATATTCAAGTGCAAGACTCTACCGAGTACACCACTTCCCCCAGGAATTGTTGTGCGAGTGGAAGATAACTCGTGGATGAACAGTGACCTCGTCATTGACTGGATTCAAGCAATCTGGGAAAAAAGACCAGGTGCCTTGTTGGCACGCCGTTCGATGCTGGTGCTGGATTCGTTCCGAGGCCACTGCACCGACGCGGTGAGAGCTCGCCTCGCTGACAACGGCACAGACCTTGTCGTAATACCTGGCGGCATGACTTCCATGCTCCAACCACTCGACGTGTGCATCAATAAGCCTTTCAAGACTCACGTGAAGCGGCTATATGCCCAGTGGATGGCCGACGGGACGCGTGCGAAGGCCACATACTGCACTGCTGTGCCAGTGGATCGTAGATGCATGGGGGATGATCCCGGCCGACATGGTACGCAAGAGTTTCAAGAAGTGTGCCATAAGCAACAGCCCAGATGGTTCCGAAGACGATTACGTCTTTGAGAGCGGCGATGAAGCCTCGGACGGCAGCAGTGAGAGTGGCGACGATTGACAATTGAACGACAGCACTGACAACGTTGCGGCAGTCGTTTTCAAATATATTTGTTTTGAAAACTAAAATGGTGACTGTTTGCTCAGTTGTAACTTCCTAGTCCTCATTTTTTCAGGTAAGTGTGCGGGTTATACGCGAGGATATTTTTTTTTATTTCATGGGGTTCAAAGTTAGGGGTGCGGGTTATATGCAGGGACGGGTTATACGCGAGTAAATACGGTATGTTTTCTGCACTCCTTGCCTTTCATGTATGTGTACATTGTATGTGAACATTTCCTTGTACACATAAAGGAAGCCCTCGGCCAACTTTTTGCACCTTTAAAACTTGGCATTTCAAATCCCTTAAAATAAACTACAACTTAACGACACCATAATGTAGGTCTTGGGCCAATGGCTTTCAAAAGGTGCCGAGGAATGTAGCGTGTCGGATTACACCTCTCTTAGCCTAACATGTATGCAAAAAGGAGCATATGTTCATAAAGGAGTCACTCGAAAAGTGCTTAAATTCAATAAACGACTGGCTGTACAGTGAAACAGCCGGCTGTAAGCAATCACAGTACCATTAATAAATAAATAAAGCAGCAAAAAGGAAAACTCAAGATTGTGGCATGCATTTATTTACCCTAAATATAATATGAGGTTTTTTCCTATTATTAGCGTCCTAAATTTACGACTCGTATTATTTGCGGATCCGAACAAAAATTTTCAAAGTTGTGCTCGAAGTTTTGGTTTTGGTATTGCCGCGTGTTGTTATGCTGGCTACGGCTTGGCTTCATTACCCTAGCGCCACAATCCCACAGTGGCCATGACCGCCATGGTGTCATTTCTTTGTTGATAAGTCGTTGGGAGTGCACCTTGACAGCGAACGTAAACCACGCTTCCAAGCGCACGTCCTTCATTTTTTCGTAGTGAAGGAGCAAGATGTCAGGGCCACGAAAACAGTACTCGGCCGTTTTCAAGTGAAAGGCAATTTTAGCTTCTGAGAACATCAGCAACAGTGCGGCCAGGAGGCAGTTTGGTGTAACTGAGGGAAGCATTCGCGGATGGCGACAACAGAAGGAAGCCCTTTTTACGTGCAGCGGGATGCAATGAAACTTTCACAGCCCGAAGAGTGGCACATTGGCCATGAGAAAGACTGGATGAACGAGGGTCTTGTCCTCGACTGGGTAAAGTCCGTGTGGTGTAGGCAGCCAGGTTGTCTTTCCCGTCCATCCTCGCGCTGGATGCGTTTCGATGCCATATGGCTGACTCTGTGAAGAGGCTGCTATGCGACTGCGGCAGTGAACTCTTAGTGATCCCGGGTGGGATGACCTCACAACTGCAGCCTCTTGATGTTTGTGTTAACAAACCCTTCAAGGAAGCAGTCAAGCGGTGCAACGCAGAGAGGATGCGCTCAGGTGAGCCTGCAGTGACGCTAACCGGGCGGCTGAAGCGGGCATCGCCAGCCACGCTGTGCAAATGGATTGTGGACGTGTAGGCGACCATTCCAGAGGACCTTGTGCGCCGTCCTTTTAAGAAGTGCGGCATACCAAATGCCCTCGATGGCACAGAAGATGAGTACCTCTGAAATGATTTGGCGGACAAAGAAATGTCCGAAGAAAGCGCTGCTGAAGATGAAAGTGATTGAAGTGCAGGGCCTGACTTCAATAAATGTCTTCTCCTAATATAAGCAGTAAATCTTTTTTTTTTCCCCATTTCGCGTCTCTAAAATTTCACCTCGTATTATATTTGGGTTCGTATTATACGCGGGTTGTTATGGTAACTGCTTGAAGAACCAAAAAAAAAAAAAAAACTCCAAGGAACCCAATCTAGCCTGAGGCAGTTGTTGTATTAACAAGTTCTGTGTCCACTCTGACAAATCTGTCCTTACGCTTTGTATCTAACAGATGAGGCCTAGGCAGAAGTCTTTGCCTGCTGTCAAGAGGCCACACATGGCACATTTTCAAGAGCACCCACTCCCCGTCCTAACTGTGTGGCAGATGATCAAGGTCGCGATGTGGTATGACAGCAGCGTAGCAACTCCTGTATTCAAGCAAGTGTCCAGAAAGAAGAGGAGAGGCCACGTCACTCACACAAAGATGTCACTCCGGTCAAGCGACTCCACCTGGTCAGCGGAGGTGAGCACCCGAAGAAACCGGTGGTTGTGAACTTCTGTGACCAGGAGCTGAAAAGGACATGAGAAAGCATTCACCACACTTGCCAAGCCCCCATCAGAAGGAGAGGCTAGGGCTAGGCACCAACGGGCGTGGCTTGTGAAACGAGAAATACGGCTAGAAAGCTGTACACAAGTATGAAATCTTGCGCGTGCACATTCACACACACACTAACATGAGAGAGAGAGAGAGAGCATTGATTTTCTAACCCTGGTTCGGGTCGGTCTCAAGTCTGAGAGTCTGAGCCCATCTCACCCAACATGTAGGCAATATGGGCAATGCATGTGGCCTTGGCCATCTGCAAGGCACTGCTTGGGCAGTATTTGCAGTGCCTTGGGATGAGGCTGGCCTGAATGGTTCAATGTGCCCTCCTTGAACATCACAGGAGCGAAAAGATGGAGCTCCCATGGGGTAAGCAAAGGGCGTTTTAAGCAAGTTCTCACACTAGCAAGTCACAGCAGTGGTGTAACCAGTTTATATCATTCAGTGATGGTTGAAGCAACCACAAGCAACCAGCTTTTGATAGAGGTGTGCGAATGTAAAGTTCCTCAGTTGCAAATCAAATACCAGTTTGTTTAGTCACTTGTTAGTGCTGTCTGGTTGCCAGAAAGACAGCAGTCCCTCGGCACTCTACAAAGCCTAATGCAGATGCAAGCTCACGCTCCCTGTCCACAAGTTCGGCAACTGTGTACACAATCTCACACACCTTCTCTCCTCACTAAATTTACCCAATTGCCTGCTTTCACCTGCACCAATTAGGCATTTACACTTCACGAATTATTGCCCCACGTCTGCAGTGCACTGAATGAGTGGAATCCACTGTCACTGACCCTGTCGGTTGGGATGTCCATCAACCGAGATATGGAGTTGCACACGTCCTGGATGGAGCTCATCTTGCTTACCGTCACCTTCAGCTGTGAACAGAACAAAGGGCATGCCAGAAACAATGAGTGCCCACCACACACAAAAAAAAAGCTCAAATCCTTAAGCAAAAGGCATTCAGAATGGTCTACACACCCATAGTTCTCAGCAGAAGCTCTCAAGCACCAGTAAAGGCATATACAAAGCCCAGTGCAGAACAAAGGCCTCTCCCATATATCTCCAATTCATGGTCTTTTGCTACCTGCAGCCCCCTTATATGCACAAACTTTCTAGTCTCATCCAACACTTCACTTCCTGTCAGCAATCAGAGTTGACTGAAGTGTAAAATTCGCTGACTGGAATACATCATGCCTTGAGGCAACGGAGATGCTGTATGGAGCAGTGTTGTGTTTGCACTTGGCTACAGAAGGCAGCAACACAGCCAGCGAAAGGAGAGGGCAGTACATACCTTGATAGGCTTCTCAAGCGGGTCTGCTCGCACCAGGACCAGCTCAAGGGGCTTCTCCTTCTTGATGGGCAGGGGCAGGGAGAGGTAGCAGAAAGGGTCAAAGGTCACGGACAGCTTGTGGCAGTCTGGACACACCAGCGTAGACTTGAGCAGCCCGTGAAAGATGTCCACGATTATGGAGTTGTTACGCTTCTGGTAGTTCTCCCATGCCTTCTGGGCCACCTCCTGCACGACCAATGGCCAGCGGAGCCAAAAATACCTTCGAACCAGCCACGTAGCCTCCAAAATCGGCCCAAGCACTCTCTTCCCATTGGTAAAGCCATAGCACAGTAGGCCCATGTAGGCACTGCCTGCACAAGCTATGATGTCCTCGAAGTTCATGACAGCTCTCTCTCCTTCCTACTATGAAGTATAGCAGCAGCAGACAAGGAACTGTCACAACTCTCATGACAGTTGAAAACAGCCAGTTATCAGTGGCAGCAACAGATGGAGTTTCACACACACAAAAAAAGGCAAATGCATAAGTTATGTTCAAAACGTAGCTGCTGCTGTCAGAGGTAGTTCCACTTGCAGAACTGTGAAACTCCATTAGCACTGCCTTTCTATTTTCTCCCGACAATTTGGCTGGCAGAGGAAAGTGTAAAGTAGGGCCCATATCTTGACACAGGACCCCACCGGCTGAAGCTGCAAAAGCAATTGCAATATTAACCCCAAAAAGTCACATGGGTCACAACACAAGCGAGATGATTTTAACCATGACAGATGCATGCTTGGCTGAGAGCTGTTTTATTATTTTATTTTGGTGCGCCAGAAACGTCCCAGTTCCACAAAACTAAGCCTGCATGCCATATATCTGTTAGGAAAGAATTCTCCCTTGAAGCTGCAAGTCCCGTCACCCAAACAATAAAGAGACAAATGGGACAAGATGACTGCGAAATACAGCAAGACAGCTGTGCAGAAGTATGCAACCTAGACACCAACAAAGTGAAGAGTATGTGGCCTGGGCCATCTGCAAGGCACTGCTTGTGTAGTATTAGCAGTGCCTTGGGATGAGGCTGGCCTGGACAGTTCAATGTGCCCTCTTTGAACAACACAGGAGCGAGAGGACAAAACTCCCATGTGGTAAGCAGAGGGCGTGTCCAGATGAACGGCAGTCTGGCACATGGAAACCACATAAAGCACTGTGGCCATGTCCCTATCTTTTGGAAGACGCTCTCCTCACCTCGTCAGGCTGCCCGTTGTAGTCCCTGAGCTCAATGTACGGTTTGTTGATGACCCGGTTGAGATCCTCATGCAGGCCGTCCAAGAGGAAGGCCATCAGCTCTTGGCAATCCTGCTGCTGGAAGCCGGAGAACTGGGGGGCAAACCGGCCGACTGCCATCTGCCGGGAAGGGAGGAGACCGGACCACCTCATTCACTGATCATCCATCCAACTGCACATGCATGCGTCTCCACTTATCAAGTACAACAACCGCATGTGCATTTGCTAGTGCATGATCAGCAGAACAACAGGCTGACTACTTCAGCTCGTAGTATCTCAAAGCAGCTAGCTTGACATTGTAATTCATGCACTAATTCATCAGTAATGCTTACCACAGCTGTGCTCTCAGCAGCCCACAACAAAAATAAAAAGAGGGAAAGCATACGAAGCATACACACCTTAAACGGCCTAGGGATGACGCTTGCACAGTTGCCCGACCACATGACCTTGATAAGGTCAGCATAGGACTTGGCGATCTCGCCCCGCATGCCCAGAGGGTTGCTGTCGTTCAACTCCGCAAGGTACCGGTCCTTCATGAAGTACTCCGTCAGCGGGGGGGTGTTGCTCATGCACTGCACAGGTAAAGAAACGATTCTTACTTAAAGCCAATGGCTGCACAAGAACTAACAGAAGTGAGCAGACAGAAGAAGTTTCCAACCAAATAAAACAGATCAGCCACGAAAAGGCAATCCTGGTGTACCCTGCAAATATGAAGATAGCATATGCTAATGAGGACTGCAGATAAATTACTTCGGCACTATCTCGCATATGAGGTGGTTTGGCTATGCAAACTCTACACCTAGCTAGCTAAGCAGGCAGATGCATAGGTTTCCGCTTTGCCTTCTGCAATGAAAACACAACAGGTTCATCAATTCAGTGACAACGTGCAGAGACAGGCTTCAGACAAGTCAACAAACTGCCCTATTTGCCAGCTTGTATGATCTATGCAGGCTATGTGGCTATGTGCAAGAATTTGATGCAGTCCATGCGTAAAGGCTTATAGAAAGGCCGCTAGTCTAAGGTGGCCCCTGACCAAGACAGCTATGGCCCATTGAGCTATGGCCCAGAAGCGACACCAAGGCCGCAACATTTGACCAAATCAAAGGCAGCAGAGAGGGGAGAGTTATGCCAAGGGAATCATCATGCACTGCACACAGTAGAATCTCGGGGATATGATCCCAGTGATAATTCGTAAAATTCCCAAGCCGGAGTGCATTGTGTACAACGTGCGGAATTTCGGATGCTCCAAACTCTCTCCCACACCACTACGGGTGATATGAATGTGCGAGCCATGACCACACACTCGAGCAATAAGTACTGTTTGCATATCACCGAAGCCGTGATCACAAATCGTGCAGCAC
The DNA here is from genome assembly GCF_052857255.1 of Amblyomma americanum. Lineage (NCBI taxonomy): Eukaryota > Metazoa > Arthropoda > Arachnida > Ixodida > Ixodidae > Amblyomma > Amblyomma americanum. The sequence continues at coordinate 55,243,574 of NC_135503.1, read as the reverse complement.
GCACCACGAGCAGTGAGCCGCGGTGCGCGGCCCGCACATCGCTGGCGTCGCGATTCAAAGTCGCACTGCATGTACCGCAGATAGCAAGCTGTGGCCGCACGGCCGTGAATAAATCCCGTCAACTGTAAACAGATCTGTGTGAATGCATTTTCAATGCTTCTGTATATGAACTTTGCTCGTGTGGATGATACAAAATTTCAATGATACAGATTCTTTCTTGACCATGTGAGATTCGCATCACAGAGATTCTACGGAACTTTCAAGGGACAGAAGCAGCTTTCCCCCTCACCTGCAGGGCAGCATTCATGAAGCAGGTGTTGCCCAAGTTTCCCAGCCCGCAGAGGCCCGGCGTGTTGCTCCCCTGAAGGTCGTAGCTGTAGTTGCCGCTGTAGTTACCATATGTGCTACTTACAGCACTGTAGCTCCTGGTGGCACTGAAAGAGTGGGAAAGAGGGACAAAGGGGGGGGGGGGGGGGGGGAGAGATTAGCGCATTCGAAAACACTACCAACGGTACTGACAAGGGCACCTGGCATGCTTACCCTCTGAATGAGAACTTTTGTGGAAATCAAAAAGTATTTGTCATAGCTTCACGCACGCTTTTCACACTGGTGTAACACATGGGGTACCACAATATCTTTAGCTGCTAGCTAATGACACTCTTCCTCACTCCACATTTCACAGCCTTTTCTCTAAACTCTTTCTCTAAACTATGCAGCCTTTTCTCTAAACTATGCACTTCCAACGCAAGCCGGAAAAAAATTCCACATGCACTGCTTGAATCACAAATGTGACAAAAGTAGAACAGATCTACAGCAAGACCCCCTCTACAAGTATCTGGCTGCTAGCCCACAAGAAAACAGGTTCAAATGGTTAGAACAACTCTTCTTCCCACATGTACTATACTTCTTAAGTAAACATGCACAGTTTACACACAGAGAAATAACGACTATGTGGCAACTACAGCATGCTTTAACATTTCAGCAACATACATTGTGTTCCCCGATGCCCCGTAAGTTTTATGTTCCGATGCTCTGTTGTTTGTGTAAGACTTGCCGCTGCAACAAAAGAGAGGGAGAGGGCAATTTTGATCATCTTCGCACTAGAATGCAACTTGCCAGAACACACAGAACAAAGAGAGAGCACGACGGAAGTGAGGAAAAAAGCAGAGCTGCACACACACCTTTTCACTTGCCTTGGCCACGAGCCATCATCGTTCCGCTCTTCGAGCAGAAGAACCTAGGAATTAGCGCAAACAGAACACACTGTAGACTGCAACGGCTTCTGGTTGTACGCTGGCCCATAAACAAGAGGTGAGTCGTCGCAACTTTGTAAAAGAAAAAAAGTAGCTGCCCTCCATTTAAAACATCTGAGAAGATGCGAGCATAAATGCAGCAAAAAAGCTGAATTTACGTCTTTTAAGCACAGGTGGTTAAGCAGGAAGATTAGAGGACGTAGATCACGTCACTGCCAAAAAGGAATGACAGTGGCTGGCACACTTACTGCCACTATTACACTACTTAAATTCAACTGACATGGTTTTCAGAAAAAAAAATAACAAAGCCCCCCCCCCCACCCCAAAAAAAAAAAAAACAACTCAGGAACAAGTAGCGGAGCATCCCTGGAAGCTGTCAAACTAAGAGTGACATGCCCATCTGTTCATCACCAAGGGTTAGCCCACCAGGAGAAGCTATACAATTCATGACAAACTGTGAAGCCCCATGCAACAATAGACAGAGACGCTTTGCAACTCGCCGCCACTACCTGTGGCTTGACAGTCACAGCTGCAAATGCTGCTGACTGCATAACGAATGCAGTCGCATAACAAAAGCACCCGGTGTGCATCCATTAATTTTTTTTATCCCCCCTTGTGTTATAACTGCACCCCCCCTGTTCATGCTGCAAGCATTCATACGAAAACTGCATTGCCAGGAGACAATTCAGCATTGATAAGGAGGGCATCAGCTCATGTCACTGCACATTAAATATACAAGCAAGTCAAAATAATCGATGCTTTGAATGACACAATGGAAAAAAAAAAAAAAAATTCAGGGGAGCACTTAAGGCACCTTACGTGCATCAAGGCGAAGTCCTTTTGAGCTTAAGTCTTAAGCTCTTTAGCTCAACACGATCACCTCACTCTTCTCGAATTAGTTTCTGTTTCAAGCTTACACATACACCTTTGTTATATCCGGTACGTTCATTATATCAGGTTTCAAGTTACGATATACTGCACCTTCGTTATATCTGATGTGTTCGCTATATTCAGTTTGAAGTTACGACACATGCCTTCTAAAACACCCTAGTTTCGTCAGACTAGGTGGCCGAGTAGTTAAGGCTATGGACTGCTAATCCATTGGACTCTGCCTGCATGAGTTCGAATCTCATCCTCGTCGAAATTTCTCTTTCAGTTATTTGATTGACAGGTGGAGCAGACACTTCTTGTACACGTTTCCTGTGGACAGGTCTTGCATACACTGATGACGGAAGAAAGGCTTTCGCCTTAATACACCTAATCCGGACAATAGCTGATGGTCCATGACACATGGTACAACAAGGCTAGTGACACATTCTGCTCAGAATCCGGCTAGAACTGCTACCACATGCAAGTGTTGCCAGCAGAGGACACTGACAACCACGTGCCACACGTGTAAGTGCTGTTTTAAACGATTGGCTGAGCCATCGTACGAGAGGAAGGACAACACAAATATCACAATGGTTGCCTGCTGCGCTAGAGGCAAGAATGGGTGCACCCTGGCTGAAAGCACACTTTCTGCGTCAATGCGCCACCGGCCAGCGTGCTGACAACAGCAGACAGGTAGCGCAGTACTTAGGGTGCCTGAGCCTAGCCTGCATTTCCATCAGGAGGCAAAGCTCTGTAACCAGGCACCATTTTTCATAAAAGGTGTAAATCCAGTACACCATCAGCACAATTAATCACACATTAAAATGAAGGCATGGCTGCATCCAGCAGCGCTTTCAGCAGCAATGCAAGTGAGAAAGCACGCTAGCTGAGAGGTGCTTCACACTAATGAAGGCATCACCAAACTGTCATAAAAGGTAGATTCATTATGCGAGTAAATACAGTAAATGTGCTCAGACAACAGTTGTTCTACCTTTGCACCCTACGTTCTAGAACGCAAGCAGGGGAAGGGAATTTCTTGCTTGTTTTGCTGCACACCTTGGTTAGTCCTCTCTCGTCAAGACAAGCACAAGAACTGCTAAGCATCACCCCTCTTTGTTTTTGAACACTGCTTCTTACCTGACCGGGGTAGAGACCTACATCCTGGATTGTGCGTGACCGGTCAGGCAGGTGCTCGTATGTGTTGCTGCTACACCGGCTCCAAAGCCGCGTCTCCTTCTCTGGTGGCACTTTGAAGGCAGCACGCGTGTCCTTTTCTACCTGGCCTGTGCAGTGACAACAAAACACAGAAGGCAAGACCAACTGGTAAGTGCCATAAACACACTTGAACGTAACACGCCTAATTCCCAACCTAGCAAAAGCAGGCGCTGAAATGGAATATTACTTTTAAATAAAAGACAAACCCGTCTGGGATCCCTCGTCAAAAGCACATCTGCTTAGTGTGGCCTTGCAATTATGACAGTCTCTCTAACTAGATTATTTTCAGTTAGGTACTTTTTTCCCCACAAGCTACCAATGGCTGGAATAACTCATCAGCTTATATACTACAATCCATCAGACATATACCAGAATGTTTGGCAACAACGCATTCACTGTCAAGAGTGTTCATGTTTTGTTTCCTTGTGCTTTTGTGCAGCATTTCTTTTCAGCTATTATTTGTAACTGTTTTCCTCTTCCTGTTTGGGACCCATGCCAACAGGATGTTATAAATATAAACATGCCGCACATGCAAAGCAGAAACTGAACAGGAGCAAGGAAAGTAGCACTCCAGGAGAAACGACAAGCAAACCAAATGCCCACACAGGTGCACAGATGCTGAACTGTAACTTGCAAAGACCACACTAAAAGTTGCACCCACAGTGAGAAGTACACCATTAGGAAGACGCCACAGAAACAATACCTGGTCAAATGAAAGCAGAAAATTTGGTGGGTACAAGGAAGTTGGCAGAGGCAGGCAGCAGGTGATGCCATGCCTACTACACCAAACACACAAGAAAAAACGAAGAAAAGCTCACTCACCTATTGAGTCAACTTTGCTGAACCTCCGTGTCACATACTGATCCATGTTTGAATTTGTGCACAGTTTGAATTCTAATGGGTACACTTCCACCTGCATTGGGAAAGAGACATTCAGTGAAGCTTTTTAACCACTACTTGTGGCTGTATGACTGCACTTAGATGGATACTAATAAGTGAATACTCCCTTGGCTGAAAACTACTCCACTTTGGCACTAACGAGAAATGACGCACACATCTCCTCACCTTGCAGGTCTTGACGAAGAGGCCCACCTCGATGACTTTGCGTGGAAGGGGAGCCTGGCCTGGCATGAGGCCGTACCAGGCCAGCATCTTGTCCCATGCCTCATTTGAGAGAAGCAGGTAGTCCAGGTCTTCAATCAGGTGGTCCTTGATGTCCCCGCTGTTGTCTTCTGCGAGGTGGACGATGACAAGAGGTGTGCCTAATTAAGCCACACTGAGGCCTCATAGCCTTGAATTTCAAGCTCATGGCAACGCCCTGCCATCCCAACACTCGGCTGACAATACCCCTGGTGCACAACACATGGATGGGCTAACTGCCGAGGAACACACCTAGCCAACCATGAGCATCTCATATGCACACTTCCAGTTTACAACACCACATAGCACAAAAAGCTAGAAGACCCCACATGTCACTTTCCATTCACAACAAGGTGCCTATGTTTTCAGCTGTAGTATTCTGCCTTGAGCTAGTTTTTCTAGTTCTAGGTTTTCTAGTTGAGCTAGGTGTTCTTTCGAATGCAAATTTTTTTGCAGTGTTTAACAATGAATGAAAGGCACAGAAAGCACTAGAAAGGCTGTGTGGTATGTTCTCAGTGCCTCTTGTCCACTGTTAAGCTTGCACTCTAAATATGTTTCAGTTGCGTATGGAAGGAAAACCGGGATGTTTGGAAACAGGCCTAATGCCATTACAGATTTCACTTTGAGTGTATCCTGGTGCCACTGTTAGTAATGGTTAAGTACATTTCCTCCTGGGAAACTAATGTAGACACACAGCTTTCCTTCTTTTTGTTACCACTGATGCTTTAGTGCAAGGCAATACCTACCACCACACACAGCACCAATTGGTTAGCAAAAGTTCATGTGTTGCAAATTTCTCCATGGTGGGCACCTTTTACGCAGACCAGTGACTACCCCATGAGTGAATTCGGTAAATGGAAGCAATGCACAAGGGCAGAGCAACTAGAATGAATGAAGAAGAGATGACTTGTTCAAGGCAAGAGAGAGAGAGAAAGATGAACGGAAAGGCAGGAAGGTCGACTATGCAAGTTCAAGCCAAGATTTTACAGATACCCAGGTGCACCTGCACCATGACAATGAGAGCAGCCCTTGACCCCACAAGACATCAGTCATTGTTTCCAGAAATGACTTCATGAAAGCTCATGCAGGAAAAATACTGAGCGGTCAGCCATAGGAAAAAATGTCAATCATGTAACCAATAAAGCCTGGGGAAAACTTAAGCCTAAAATAATTGTCAGACCAAAAACTAATTTCATTAAATTACAGCAGAGTGTCAATGCACGGAGACTGCTCAGCCACGTTAAAGAGAACAATAATACCGTGGAATGCATTATATACCAGTACAATCAGGGGTAACACACGAACGGTCCCTCCATTTACTGCACAAAATGCATAATTTAGACTGTTTTTATATGATTACTTTGGATGCAATGAGGTGGTAAAATGTGCCTACAATGGCTAAGCATGCTAAAACAATGTGTTTGCAATGTCAGCAGTGTCAATATAATAATTGGTTTTTGGGGAAAGGAAATGGCGCGGTATCTGTCTCATATATCATTGGACACCTGAACCGCACATGGCGGGGTATCTGTCTCATATATCATTGGACACCTGAACCGCGCACCGTAAGGGAAGGGATAAGGGAGAGAGTGAAAGAAGAAAGGAAGAGAGAGAGGTGCCGTAGTGGAGGGCTCCGGAATAATTTAGACCACCTGGGGTGCACTGACATCGCACAGCACACAGCACACGGGCGCCTTAGCGTTTTTCCTCCATAAAAACGCAGCCGCCGCGGTCGGGTTCGAACCCGGGAACTCCGGATCAGTAGCCGAGCGCCATAACCACTGAGCCACCGCGGCGGTGCGCAGTGTCAATAAAAAAAACATTTTGCTATGTGCTTTCTAGTGCCTCAGCCCATCCAAACAGCATAAAGATGGCAGTGTTGTGCCACTGGCATCATTTAGTGCAACAATGACCTGAATATAAGAAAACTTTAACTTCAATACTTTCAGTTTTCACTGCGACAATTTTGTCTTTCTGGACCCACCATACTTGTCTGCTTAGGCATGGCACTTGTTTGTGACAACTACCTATCAGAAGGCCTAGCTGAAAATCTGATGGGTTAAGGCAGTCAGCTGCCACATGCTGCTCTGTCACTTCTTTAGTCTTTTGGACCCAAATTCAAGCAGTAGAGTCACAACGCACTGAGCAGCCCTGTATAGCATCAATATGTCCAAAAAGCAACATCTTTTCATTTGGTCATCCTGCGTTTCTATCTGATTAGGACTTCGGTACCGGGGCATCACATTTAAGCATTCGCTAATCTTCCAAGAGCAATCTGGGCGCACTTGCACAAAGCAATTAAGACAGTCTAGTTACCAGTGTAGTTTTATCCGCTGTTTAAACCCTGTCATCTCTCATGCATGATATACACTACCGTAGAACATATGCTCCCACTTAAATATGACAATCATTAGCGTCAATCAACATTCCTGCACCTTGGTCCCAATGAAAAGCAATAGACAAGTGACATATACCTCGAGTTTTTCACACGCGGTGGACTTGTACAACCGCATACCATTGTGAACAGCCATTTGTTCACAAGTTAGCAAATTATTGCACAAGATTTCACCCCTTGAAGCTTCACGGTAGACACTATGGAGCCTCACAAAGCAATATGATAATATAACAGGGAAATTTCCATAAACCTGGTGACTTGTCAGAAATAACTGCCGTGATACAAAAACATGCCAAAAAAAGGAGGAGCTGGCTACAGCTCTCAATTCTGCCACCTCCCTCCCCACGGATTGTTGCTTCTATTAGCAATGCCTTGTATTCTTAAAGGTAACATTTCAGCTCTTAGAGAACCTAGTGAAAGATATGTCTTATGCAACTCCATGGCGGAGGAACAAAACCAGCACTCAATAGTAATGCAATGCATGAGCACCCCTAGTTGGAAATGACACACAACCGAAAATCCTAACCAATTTGCCAATTTCCATGAACATGCACATGGCATCAGCAGCGAGTACTGTGGTAAGGGAACGGAAAATATGAGCCAGTGCTTCTTTGTGTAACTTAAGCAAAATTATCTTGCTTATGAATTTTTATTCCTAGCAATCCATAAAAATGATCTCGATTGGATGGACATCAGCTAGCTAGGCAGATGCACACCACTATTCAGTTGTTTTATGCTTACATACCTCCACAGAATGCAACATGATGCATAATGTTTTGCCTGACTCTTCCTGTTGCTTCTTCCCCCCCAAACACGAAATGGCAGCATTGCCCAGTGCAACCCACAATCAGTAGACACCCTGTTGTACAGTGCAGTCATTTTTCTTGCCACATATGCTCGCCCCCAAAATGAACAAAAAAGAAAGAGTTAAAACTGTGCCTGAAATAAACTGAAGACCAGGTTTAGCCTTTAGAAAAAAAAGCCATGCGTGCTTTAAAAAATTTCGATTAGCAATGTGAAGCCACTGCAAAACATGTTGCTGCCCTAGGGCAAAATGTCCCATCAACAAGTGCAGAAAAAAACCTTATCTAATCTTGAAACACTCAACACACACACCCGCTTCCTGCCTGTGTTCGAGAGATGCGTAAAGCTGTAAACCGTTTTGAAAGAGGAAGTGCAGAATAACATAATAAAGCACACAGCATTTGAGAGGGCAACAAGGCACTGCCTTGGACTTCATAAACTAAACAAGCAACAACGATTATGATACAGCAAAAGCGTGTTTTCTGCAATACGAAAGTGTCTAAAGCTCAACTGCTGGAGGCCTTCCCAATGCAACCAACTCCTGCACTGAGAAAGAAAGCACCAGCTCAGCTTTGTGCTCACTGCACTATGCAGCAACAAAATATGCGCACAGCACAAATGTGTGGCCGGCATTCAAAGCTTTAGAGCACCGGCAGGAGCGCAACTCCTTTACTACATATCCAAACAGCATTACTCCACAACAAAAACTGAATCACTGCACCAGACCACAAACAAGAAAGGACAAACAAACAGGGACATGAAAAAAAGACTAGCAAGAATAAAGACTGTACTGCTCCAATAAAGCAACTAGGTAACTAAATGCAATCCACAACGTTCAATTTACACGTTTAATCCATAAAGACACTCTGCACCTTACTGAGACTGATGGTTGTGTACAGTACTCACGGATTGAAATAGGACATTCGGAGCGCTAGCCTTGCAGTGCCACGCAGGCATGTGGTAAACCACAGGCCGGCTGATTGGCTACTGGAAGGAACAATTCTGCTTTGTAGATGTTCTCCCTCTCACGCCATACCACAATGCACCACCTTGGTTCCATGAGCGTCTACGGGCGGCGCTCCATGAACGCGCTCCGAATGTCCTATTTCAATCCGTGAGTACTGTACATGCTGCAATGTGCCTACTCAAAAGAACTGGCAGAAGTGTTGGGTCACGAACTGCTGAACACAATGCAACGAGTTAGGTAATGGAAGCATTGACAGTGCTCCTAAATACAGTGCCCTTAACACCTTAAAACGATACACAGGTACACACAGTACAGCACTGGCTGACAGATGAAATATTACAGCAGTGTGCTTCGCGTGACATAAGCATGTGGGTATGATTCACGCATCTGAATGTCACACATGCAGATCACTCATGTGCCAATTACTCAAACGGAGCAACATAGAGCAAATACTATGACTGCTACACCTCTTATTAACTCAAAGCATATAATCAGGAAAGCTGCACCTACCCAGCCAGTCATTACAGTTAGTGTTGATAAACAGTTTATCTCTAGTTACAAAAAAAAGTACAATTACAAGCACATAAAAAGCAACCTGATGTCCATCCAAACCATCCACTGAAAAAATAAGTAACTATGCATACATGTATACCGCTAAAATTGAGAAACACGACTTGGATACAAATACAAAAAAACATGTTATCTCAATTTGTGTTCCTCTCTTACTGCTTTGTGCAAACATGCTTGACACACACTTGTTGGCATGGCGGTTTAGAACAATTTCCAGTTTGCATTCCCCTTTATGTAACAAGTAATGATCTCGGTCTGAATGTGCGCGTCATATTGCAACTGGAGCTGCACCTGTGACATTGCGAGAACAGCAGCGGCACCACCAGAATGTCGGCCTCCGTTGTCAAATACGCAGTGACACCGCGCGCTCCGTCCTAGGGAACAATCGCTGCGCCTGTCAGTGAGCAGCGACCAGCTCCAAAGCGCGCGTACCCGCCGCACTGACCTTTCAGTAACGGTGCATTGTCGATCGGCCCCGGGTGCGTCGTCTGTTCTCCGATGTTATTGGACGTCTCCCATGAGTCGTAGCCGACGTACCTCTTCCACTGGTTGAACCACTTCTTGTCAATCATGTACCTGCAATCGACGGGGCATTCGCGGCGTTATCATGGACCAGTCCAGCTCGCCACGGCACACGATCGCACGCGGCCACAAAGCGATCAAACCTACGCCCAGCTCCGCCGCGGCTGGCGGCAACGACCGAAGGTGGGGGCTCGGCGGTTCCCAACAGACCCGAAGGAAGAATCGCCGACGTTTCGAAAGCAGCGATTGAATGCGGGCTCTCAGCGCACGACCGTAATGATGCAAAAAAAGCTGCCAAATAAGGCTAGCGGGAGCGCCTCGCGGAGTGGACCGGGTCCGTGCCGGTCGCAGCACGTCAGACTCGGGCCCGACGCATGGGCCAAGGCAATGAATCGTGAATGACTTACGGGACCCAAAGGGGAGACGCTTGGACTCGCACCAACGCGAGCCGCTGCGTAATTGCCAAGTGCCAGAGACGCCAGGGGATTTCTTTTTCAGCTGGCGGGCAAGCAGCTGGCGACCTTGGGCGTTAACCTCATGCGTCCAGAGCTGGCACGACGGACAGCTCGAACGGGACGACCGCATGACGCGAGACTCGAATCTCTCTCGGCTACAGTGAGGCGAACAGCGGCTCCGTCCTCGGACTCTCATTCGCCGGCACGCTACGTAGGGCACGACGGCAGTTTCCGCGGCCTTTTTGCGACCCCATCGGCAAAGGGGTGCGCCGAATGACAGGCGGGTTCATTGCCTACTCACCATATGTCGTCCTTCTTCAGTGGCTTCTTGAATAAATTTGAAATCTCGTTTCGCTGTGTCTCCAAATCGGGAGCAGGGGAACCACCTTCCGCCATTTTCGAAGAAGAACCGAAGAGCCTCGATGTGACGTTGCAATTCTTGCGTTGAGCTCGCGGAGAAGTGATGTCGCGTGCAATAACTTTCACAAAACGTTTTCACAAATTTTTGATGACGTTTAATCACAATGCAATGACGTCACTAAAATTTTGTGCTTGTTTGTTTGATAATTGTACGTTGGTTGGGTATAATAGTTGGGTCACTGGTAAAAACAAATGAATCCATGAAGAATTCTTTAAATTTTTATTCGCATAAATTATGTAAAACTTTATCAGGCAGCTTACTTTGTAACAAAACGCTGTGACCACTGTGACTAAGCTTTTGAAACTAGTCAATTTAACATATTACATACAATTTGGCAGTATTTTACAACTTATTCTTTGTTGTGACATAATCTCCGAAAACTATTTTTTGAAAGCTTCGGTAACTGCACTAACATCGTGATTAAATATACCCGCAGCCTGTCCTGCAAATGCTCGGTGTTTCGTACACTAGCGCACATTGCGGCGAGAAACAAAAATATTTACCGTGTGCAAGGCCTTGAACGAAAGCCTTTGCTGCCTTTGCCCCCTTTGCGCCGGTTGTGGGTGTGCTGCTGCATTTGTCATGTCCGGCTGATTTGATAGCGGATTCCCGGTGAAACACGTAATCATGGTAAGCTAAAGCTTGGAACCTAACTTCGTGCATGTCACCTTGTATTGTTCCGTTTAATTCGAGTTTTCTCTGCATAGAGCGATACCACAAACTTCTGCCGTCACGCGTCCGTCCCGTCCAATGGCTCCGCGGCAGCATAGGCGTTGTCAGTTCAAAAGCTCCCCATTTTTAGTTCCGTATCGCGCGGTATCAGTCGTGCTCACGACACAAACTGCACTTTTTGCCGAAATCGTTACGACAGCACTACTGATGGTCTCGATGGGAGCAGGGTATCCATCGCAGGGGCAGCCGCTCCTAGCTGTCCTTCGCTTTCGGAGAGCTGGCTGACCGCTCATGTGTGAATAATAAGGCGATTGAAACTCAGTATCGAGGTGACTGTGCGCGTTGGAAGACGGGGCGCAGGCTTGATTGACTCCGACGACCTGTCTGGGAGGGCTGATGGCGCTCACGGGAGCGAAACTGTGAAGGTACTGAAGGGAGCGTGCACAGACGTCACAACGCTGTAAACAGACGTCTATTCCGTTCCCCCTTTTGTTTTTGGGCCTGTGCCGCGCCTCTTTGCTTGGCTGCCTGCAACACTGAGGCGGTCTGCGGCGCGTACCTCGTCTCCTGTTTCCGACCGACTCGTTTTGCTGTTGCGGTCTTCTGTGGCTGTTTCTCACCTAGTGTCCGCTTTGCGGAGCGCATACAAAACTGTATTGTTTGAAGAGTTTTCGCTATATGCGCGATGGAAATTCGTAGTTATTCGTAAAGGGATGGAGAGTTCTACAAATCTGTGAGAAAAAAAAAAGCATGCCGAGGAGTAGAATTCACAGCGCTCGAAAATCTGAAATCAAATTGTCTTGGGGAATTAAAAAGTGAAGTGTCTTGAGTTGTTTTAGTTATATATTGTGCTGCCTGATTCACCCCAGAGTTAGCGCATCAATTAAGTGTCAGAATGCGACAAATTCAGCAAATGCAACGAGTAGTATGCTTCCGGGTGTTTCTGCGTGCAGATGGTCATGCTGTAATAATTGCAAGTTATTCAACTGAATCATTTCAGTACATACAAAGGGTTTTTCATTAGCCGACTGGGTACCTCATTACTGTCAGTGGGTTTATATTCTATGTTGTCGCTAGCATGCACAGGTCTCTCCACAAAAGGGGAGCAAATGTTATGGTAATGCCTGTTCATGTCTCCCGAGTAGCAGGGAACAATGTTATGCTAATTCTCTTGTTTTGTGCCCCCGCCACCCTTTCCCTATGCTTATTAGGGGGCCACTGCTCCCTTGCACAACCACTGTACATGGCGTTACCAGGAGAAAGCATTCACTAGCAGAAAAATCATGCTAACACATACACACAGCTTAGGTGCTCTTTTGAATTCAGGCAAGAGGCACATTTTGTGCTTGTGACGGAAAAGAATGTTGTGATCATTCATATTAAATGTGAATGTGTTGAAAATTGCTTGAACGAAACAAAAGTGTTGAGAATTTGGAAAAAATGTACTCGACTTAGGCTATTCCTTTGCTATAAAAACCCTGCTTTCATAAGAAGTGGGCCGACTAGTACACAAATAAATGAGCAACATTTGTTTCAGTCTGCCACGTTGCGGCCGTACCTGACTGCCGTGAGGCACACCTTGAATGCAGCCATGTGCCTGGAGAACTTCTCTTCCCAAGTTGTAGAAAGGCACAACAAACCTGAGGTGGAAGTCAGGTATAGCCTTTTGGCATTTCACGTAAACAAACAAATTATGAGGAACTTCTTGAAAGCCAAAAAAATGAAGTGATGTGTTACCATCTCTCGTTTTGTTGTGTGTTGTAGTGGTGTGGTCTGTTTTTTTTTCCTCAGGCCCGAACAGTGTGGTGGCATAGTAATGCATTTGAGCATAACATGTGGCTCAAATGTTGGCTATTTGTTACCACCAGGTGTGCATGCCATCAAGCAGAAAAGATCAGAGTGCTATATCTATTGCAGTGCAAAGCCTTGATGCATGAAATAAAGCAAAACATGAATGCTGCGCTCACTGATCTGTCATGTCATAGGCAGTGATGGCAGCCGTATCGAAAAGACCCTTCAGCTAGATTCAGGTGCTGCACACTTAACAGCTGCTTAAGGTGCGATTTCCATTCATAAAGGTTGTGCGAGCTAAAACATGTGCTTTCCGTTGGCTTAGCATGGTAGCTTGATAGGTGTGTATGTGCTGAAGCCATGTTAGGGACTCATTTTACATTAGCATCCACATGAGCGCAGTCAAGTGGCTACAAAGGCCCAGACAGGCGGTGGTTCCGTTCGATCAGACCAGGGCGAATTTTTTTTTCAAATGAGAAGCTTCCAAGAATGACGACTAGCTTTGCTTTTGCGCCATGCACGTGAAATGAGTATTTACTTCCTAACTTAAATCTGCTCTACCTTACACTATGCATGCAGGCACTGGGTGAACGTTAAAAAATTCCTATCATTTCACTAGCTTCTACGCTCAAGAGCAATGGTTGTGCTGCTGTGCACAAAATCAAGATGTGAAGGTAGAGGAGTGTACGACATCCAGCAGTGGCTCTAGACACCAGCAAAGCCAAGGCGAGGAACAGAGAGTGGGAATGAAATTTGGGGGCAAGGATAACTGAACTGAAAAATGGTGAGCTATGGGGCCAAAACAAAATACTGAAACAAGGTGACGAGACACTGCGGCGAAGGATAGAGGACTGTGTTGCGGGGAAACAGTATGATAATACAGCACTGCAATAAGAATGAGAGTGGTGGAGCACAAAACAAAATATGAAAGTTTAACTGAATGTGGCAGCAGTCTGCTCTGGTCACCACGGGCATGCTATGCATGTCTAGTCAAAGTGGAGACAAGGAGAGACAATATGGGGCAACAAGGCTGCACAGTTTCCTAGAGGCAGGAACACCACTTTGGTGCACCTTTTTGGTTTTGTATCATTGGAAATGGTTGTGTATTTGACAGAGCAAATAATGATTCAAGCACAGAAGCAATGCAGAGTCTAGCTAGAATGGCAGAAAGCAGCATTTTTCTCTGCAAAGTGCCACACTAATCATACACGTGAGTACAAAATAACCAGGACTATAGGAAATGAAAACGACAAATGTGCTATTACCAACTTGCACAGGTTTCAGTTTTGCTGAACAAACGCTATTTGGCACATCAATTAAGAGCCGGGAGCCCAATTCAGCGCACACTCGCATTCCGTTAGACTTCCTGCATCTGCACATTGGTTTGCATGAAGTTCTTGCATAGCCTTCGAAGCCAATTGCATTGCCTCGTGTGTGGCACAAGCAATGTGACATGGCTGGTAACTGCATGTTCTGTCGTGTGTGTCTAGCTGTGAAAGTGCAGACAGGCTGCATGTGGCACTGGGGGCACAGATGCACTGAAGTCACTAAATTTGGGTGGCTGAAAAGCTGAACAGGGCTAAATACTCTATGGTCACCGAGTTCTTTGTGTCCTCTGTTGTCCACAGACTTATGTCCTCTGTCCTCATGCCCTCTGGTCGCACACGTCCTGTCTTCTCCCTTTCCACAGGAGCAGCAAGGAGCTCCTGCTCACACCCGTGGTGATAAGCCGCAACGAGAAGGAGAAGGTGCTCATTGAGGCCTCCATCAACTCGCTGCGCATCAGCATCGCCATCAAGAAGGCCGATGACATCGAGCACATCCTCTGCCATAAGTTCATGCGCTTCATGATGATGCGCGCCGAGAACTTCATTGTGCTCCGGCGCAAGCCCATCGAGGTGAGCACCCTCTTCAAGCGCACTTTTGCCACCACTCGCCCCATTGCTTTCCCAATGGGCTATTGATAGACCTTGCAAACAACTAACTGAAGCATTTTATGATTTGGCAACCGGAGAGGTAGCACAGCACATCTTGGTGGGTCACGAGTGCTCTTGCATGCCACTGGCCTTGTCCCTCCATACTTGCACGTTCAGTGATGCATTGAGTGGATTGGGACATCAAGTCCTCAGGTGGTGCCATAGTTGCAAGCCCAGCTTCTGTCCTTTTCTCGAAATAATGGGTTGATGACCTCATGTATTGCATAATAGCATCAATACTTATTTTTATGCTGGCAGTGTTGAACTCTCGCTTGGACTCTTGAGGGAAGATAAAAAAAAATCTTTCTAAAAGGAAGGCCACTTTGCAGAATTTCTAATGGAGCCATACTGGTCCATGCCATCCCTTCCTTCCTTCCACTGATAGTGGGCTTTGGCTGAGCAACAGATGCTTGGAGGTGTTTCTGAAGTTTGTTTTCATTCATGAAATAACCACATTCTTGGCTAGGGTTACAGGCAGGATTAGTGCACAGCTGCACTAGGAGTGCAGGTAGCAGATTTTTTTCTTCTCTGCCGCGCATCCAGCAGGTGCCAGTACACAGGCAGGATTAGTGCACAGCTGCACTAGGAGTGCTGGTAGCAGATTTTTTTCTTCTCTGCCGAGCATCCAGCAGGTGCCAATACAAGAGGAAGGCCTTTGGGCAAAGCAGAAACAAAGGAGGACCATAAACTTGCAGGAAAAAGAAGTGCATAGTTTTGGCTGTAGCGAGAAGTCGAGGAGACTGTTTCGCACTTCTCATCTAAAACTTTTTCGGTAGGTTTCTTAGCAGAGGTATTGCACAGCGTCAGTTTCGCAAAATTGCATTGCTGTCATGGTTCCCACATTTCCAACTGTTTATCATTTCACAGTTGCCGTAATGTTTCGACATGCTGTTCATCAATGTACTAGATATCATATCTCCTAATGGGCACATTGCATATGGAATGCTCAGGCACTTGCATGAAGAAATCCTTGAAACTGTCCTGTGCCTGTTTAATAAGATATCCTACTCAGTTCGGCACCTCATGCCGCAAGCCTATCAGCTTCTTCATTTCCATCTATTCCACAGTGACCTGGTACCCAGCATACCGTAATTTTAAGGTTCAATTCATTACAGGGTTTCCCAGAAGACAGGGCCATACTTCCACACTTCCGGCTGGTTACCGGCCAATTGCCCTAACCAGCTGTTTATGTAAGCTCTTTGAAAAAATGGTGAATCGTTGCCTTGTGCATTTTCTTGAAATCAGTGGTTTTCTTGACCTGCACCAAGCTGGATTATTATCCCGGTATTAAAGCAAGGCAAAGAAAGAAGCCACACTTCCGGCCGATTATCGGCCGATTGCCCTTACCAGCTGTTTATGTAAGCTCTCTGAAAAAAATGGTGAATCGTCGCCTTGTGCATTTTCTTGAAATCAGCGGTTTCCTTGACCTGCACCAAGCTGGATTTAGGGCTAACCGGTAAACCACTGACCAGCTTGTTGCCTTCGAATCTTACGTAAGGGACGCCTTTGTGCATAAACAGCACTGTTTATCTGTTTTCTTTGATTTAGAGAAAGCTTACGATACCACATGGTGCTACAGTATCATCCGTGACCTGTTCGTCTTTGGTATCTCGGAGAATATGCTGTCCACCATTTAAAGTTATCTGTCTGAACGAACATTCAAGGCCCGTGTAGGGAACTCGTTATCCAAGCAGTCTATACAAGAGAATGGTGTCCCTCAAGGCGGCGTTCTTAGGTGCACTGTTTTTGTAGTGAAAATGAATTCATTAAAGAGCGTCCTGCGTAGATCTATATCCTACTCCGTGTATGTCGATGATGTACAAATAAGTTACAAGTCATGTAGTTTGTCCATCTGTGAACGGCAAATTCAACTAGGAGTAAACAAAGTAGCAAAGTGGGCAGACAAAAACGGATTTAAACTCAGCTCATCAAACATTGTAAGCATACTCTTCACAAAAAAAACGTGGTATTAGATCTAAACCCGACATCACACTTAACGGGCAGAGTATTGCTGTCGAAAAAGAGCACAAATTTCTTGGCGTCATAGTCGACGAAAAGCTTGCATTCATCAAACACATTAAGCAGCTAAGACTTAAATGCCTGAAATCAATGAACCTTCTAAAGATCCTGTCCCTCCAGTCTTGGGGTACAGATCGAGACTGCCTGCTGAGTCTTCTAAATAGTGTAGTTCTATCACGTATAGACTACGGCTCAGTACTGTACGAGTCAGCACAAAAAAGCACCCTAAAAATGCTCGATGCTGTGTACCACCTGGGTCTGCGGTTGGCTACTGGTGCTTTCCGTACGAGCCCAATTGCCAGTTTGTACGTTGAGGCGGACCGATGGTCACTTAAATGACGACAGAATTGCACAAGTATAACGTACGCTACAAAGGTATTATCTCATGCTGACCATCCATGCAATGCGCTGTTGCAAAACCCAACCAGTACACTGCTCTTTTCAAACTGACCTTCTGAAACCCCACCTTTATCTATTAGAGTCGCCACACTTGTCCAAGACATGAACGTACCAGTCTCCAACATTCTGGTAACTTCTTATAAAGACATAATTGCTCCCTGGGAAGTGTGTCCAGTTGACTGCGACACATCTTTTCGTAAGGTTGGCAAGGATGGGTCACCAATTGGCATAAAACAGCATTTCCTGTCCTTACAAGCAAAATATCAGTGCTCAGAGTTTTACACTGATGCCTCAAAGACATGCTCAGTTTCATGCGCAGTTCACAGTTGTCAATTTTCTGAAAAAAAAAAAAACAGTGGATAGACACACAAGCATATTTACTGCGGAATGCCATGGATTTTGTTGGCTGTTAGATTCAACCTGGAAAAGAAAGTCCCAAGCTGTTATTTACTCAGAATCCGTAAGTGTGATTATGGCCCTATCTCCTGGGAAACCCTGCAAAAACCCTGCAATGAATTCCCTCTTCAAATGCCTTATGTCTGCACACACATTGAACCTGAAAATTACAGTATGCTGGGTACCAGGTCACTGTGGAATAGATGGAAATGAAGAAACTGATAGGCTTACAGCATCAGGTGCCGAACTGAGTAGGATAGATATAAAACAACTTCCATACCTGGACCTCAGGCCATATATAAGGACTACACTTCACAAAGAGTGGCAGCAGGATTGGGATGAACAGGCAGACAACAAACTGCACACAATAAAACCATGGATTGGGAGGTATGCCACAGAAAAACAAAAAAATAGATTCAAGGAAGTTTCTGTCTACAGACTGAGGATAGGACATACATACATCACACACACACATCTTTTACAGGATACTCCGGCACCACAATGCGCGAGATGTGGAGTCCACATCTCAGTTGTCCACACATTAATCATATGCCCCAGACTGGATATGCAAAGACGACAGCACTTTCCTGAACTTTACACATTTAAAATACCAATGCAACCTTCATTATTTTTAGGTGATCACGGCATGTTCTCATTGGATAGAGTTTTTAAATTTTTAACTGTTGTAGGTTTTTTAAGAGAGATTTCATATTCAAAGTAACCTCGGCACCTCCTCATTGATGGGAAGAGTGCTGAGCTCACCCATCGCTACCAGATGCCTCGTCCCTCTTGCTCAAGCAGGGACTGTGGTTGAGACTACCTGGCTTCATCTTTCATATATAACTCCTGTTAGAACAATTTTAGGCCCTATACGTCATTTTAAGCCATTCCACCGGATATTTAGGCACCCTCTTCAGACTCTGTAATCATGCACATACTCACTACTCTTGGGCCCTATACACCTGATTTTAATTTTATTACCGGTACATATTTTAGCCCGAGTTGACCAAAAACCTCGTGTTTGGCGCTCTTTGGCCTTAGGTGCCCTTGCGCCATAAAAAAACCTAGCATCATCACCATCCTAATGGGCATATGACCTGCATGCGCAAGGAACATTGCTCAGGACCATGAATTTGGATGCTTGTCCCGTTTATTTTATTTTTTTTTTGAGTGTGTATGCAGGAGCATGAAACAGTGCCTTTTTGTGAACTTATAGTAACTACAAGATTGGTTGAATCTGAGCCGGTTGGTATATAGCTTTTGCTGGTAACTAGAACTCTTATCGTGCAGCATCTGTTCCACTGCTATGTTCAATGTGGCACGCAGGGATATGGTATTGTTGCTGGTGCGATGGCTCACACTTTGCCTTTTGTGGCTGGGAGGAACACGTTTTAGCCTTCAAGGGCTACAGGAGATACATTAGCAGGACCTGTTCTAGTCTGTTGTATCAAACTTCCTATGCCAGGACTTCAAATTGCAACGAGCAAGGTGCGAGTAAAAATGAAAACGCTCTTTCTCTCTCTGCAGGGTTACGACATCTCGTTCCTCATCACAAACTTCCACACGGAGCAGATGTACAAGCACAAGCTGGTTGATTTTGTGATCCACTTCATGGAGGAGATCGACAAGGAGATCAGCGAAATGAAGCTGGCGCTCAACGCGAGGGCACGCATCTGTGCCGAAGAGTTTCTTAAGCGGGTAAGTGCTGCCGTGTGCCAGGGTGCTCGTCACACACACATGCTTGCAGTTCCCCTTTGGCCTTAGTTGCATTCCTTGACACTTCCAGTACTTAGCAACCTTCCTCAAGACGACAGAAACCTTAGCAGTAGCGATAATGCAGGTGAACATTTGTCATTTGCAAATCTGGCTTGGTTGTCATTCGCTCCATTTGGTAATTCGTAAGCTTTCTGCTTGCACTGATGTAATGTGGTAACACTTTCTCCCATTGGTCACTTGAAATGCACAGAAGCGCAGAAATGCTTTCTTGTTGTGCATGGAAATTCATGTATTTCAAGTTTATTGTGAAGCCCTAGAAACCAGATAATAGCAAAGCTTCCTTTCAAACCACATTTTCATTATAAGAAGTCAATGGTAAGTTTTTAAATTAAAATATTGCAGTACGTAAGCTCATGCCAGTAATATTAATTTTATACGTGCTAACCTCCTGTACTTACTGGAGTATTAGTGGATACACCAATAGGTGATCCTCTTAACATCAAGAACCAGAAAAGAAAATCAGCGTTGTATATGTTGACCAATGCAAGCTCCAAGCTGTCAACATGCAGAGCTAAGGTGACTGGCACAGCATATCACACACCAAAGTTACAGGCATGCCGTGACAAAGTTGCCCCCCCCCCCCCCCCCCCCCCCCTCTCCTGTTTTAACTTCACCGGAGACAGCACGTCTGCAGTTCGAGTGCATGACAGAATGCAGAATATGTAGGCAACCATCTATCCCAAGATGTTGAGGTGGACACGGTCCGGCTGTGTGCTTATCACCATATCAGCCTTATCTCTAAACCCTTTGAGCAGCTCTCTTGAAAAGAGCGGCGCGTCAAACATTTGCACAGCATCGGTGGTAGTAGCTGGCGTTTCTTGCAGAGGTTCAGGAGCAGCTGAAAGGAGTCTTTCCACTGTAACAGTGCTTATGTTGGTCTCTCCCTTTTTTTTTCTGTCTGTAGCCGGTGACTTGTCCTGCGAGTGATTCACATGTTTGACCCTCAAGTTTGAGTCAGAATCGTTGGAGTCGAGGCATTGAAAAAAAAAAAATGAAGACAAGTACACAGGAGTAAACATGATAATTACTTAAGGTTTTTCAGTATCCGTTCTCACTGCTGAAATAGTGTTCTCTGGCTGCCTTCTCTTGTCTAGAAGAGCTGTTTGGCCGCCCAATTTCTGCGAAAGGACCATTGCCATTCCTTGAAAGTACAGCACAGCAGTGGGGCTTATGCTTAGCACCTTGGGCCCATTTCATCCAACTTGTGCTGCGAGTGTGAAGTGCTTCAAAATTTGTGCAGACAGACCAATGCCCAACAGAGACCAAACAGCATTGGTAATGCCAGAGACATCAGCAAGCTTTTACCTCAGTGCTTACCTCAAACGTTTACCTCAGCGGTAGAAGGTGATCAACTAGGGCTCTCTAGTTTCAGGGCGCACATTTATTATGAGATAGCATAGAACCCTCACCAGCGCAAAAACCCAGTGCCGTCCAGCATTGTTCAGAAAAATCTTGATTGGCTAGCGGGCAGTGACATCACCAGTGTGGAGAAAGAAATCCCATTGGCTGTAGGGATGTGGCATCTCCAGACCAGGTTCATCTGTGTGAAGTCTCCACCTGCCAAGGTTGGCAGGTGGAGAGCAGGCCAGGCCTTACAAGCCCCAGCAAAGGCGTTCTGCCAACGCATTATGGAATAGGCTGTCTCTGTGCTCTTTTTTATGCAATAGCATTAGTTACCCTGTTCCATATAATTGACTCCACGTCACGAAATGTGCCGATTGGTCAAGAGAGGTCACGTGACCTTGTGACAGGTGACAGCTGGCCCACCGGAGTGTGAGCAACCTGCCCACTTTGGCAGGCGGGAATTAATGATTGGGAGAAAGAGGTCACGTGACCTGATGATGTCACGTGACCCCCCTGCTCCCGGAAGAGTTGAGAGAGAAGAAAAAAAATGGCAGAAATATCCTACACAGGAACACCAAAAGTAGCTACAATGGGGATTTCTAATGCTATCGCATTCTACTCTTTTAAGGTGTCCCCCAAGGTGTTTCCCCCCACCCACCGGAGAGAGGTTGGCTTGAGGCCCCTCTTTAATCAGTGGACACTTTCATTGCCTGTGCTGTCGTGCCTCATATTTGACTTGGTTCACCCAACTGAAACTGTGGTCTGTCTTTTCATTGCAGTTTTGACAAGGTCACAGCCTGCTCCTGCTGCTGGCAATGGTTTCTCTCCCACACACACACAAAAACATTTATATAAATATTCTATATGAATCATGTTATTGTAATAAACATTTTTTCTTTAATAACACTTGAGCAGCACTTCTTTTAAAATAGCATCTGATCTAGCTCGCTTTGCTGTAGCCTCAACACTAACCATATACCGGGTGTTCCAGCGAACACTTCAAAAATTCCTATATGTAAGGAGTTCAAAGTATAAACAAAACCTTGCAGGAACAAATTATCAGCCGTAATAAAAGTCAGTTTCGCTGAAACACCCGGTATATTTATAGCTTTGATCCTACATACAATGTGGCGGCCCCTGAATGTGTCTACGTAGTGCTATATGTGTGGGAAGTAAGGGACACACACACTGACTGGGCATCAAATGTGTAGTCAGTTTTTACATTTCCATCTTCAAACAAAACACATATAATACAGAATCTCTTTGCATAGCTGTAGCAAAACCAACAGGCCCTTGGCCAGTGCTTAAACACCCCATTTGTTGCACATCATATCCCAAAGGAGGAGGCTTGCCAACATGCTAAAATGGCACAGGAATGCATCCAACTCATGCAGTGAAAGTCGTCAGTAGCTAAAACTCTTTCTAAGTGGCAAACAGTCAACGAAGCCAGCGACAACATATGGTAAACAGTACGTCATCACTGGAATACTACGAAGTGAAATGAATTGAAATAATGACCATGTGAAAGTAGAAACTGCAAGTAGTCATGGCCTCAAAAAATGCGCCATCAGAAGAATAGCAGTGTCTACAAAAATAGCAGCTCACCAATGGTTGTACTATCATCTTAACTACAGCTCGTGGAAACTAACCTGCTGGACCCAAGGACCATATCAAAAAGCTTTGAGGTAGCCTACATGAAAAAAGCAGACCAGATGCACCTGACAGCATTACGGCAGTCAGTCTGTGAGAACCATCTAACATAGCTAACGTACCTTAACTTACTCTTGACCTACTTAACCGCCAGAAACAATCTCATTGTTTATCACCAACGCAAACATCATCATAGACATGGCAAGCACTACATAACACCTATGCACAATGTGCCCACTCCTTTTCTCAAGTTTTGCCGGAACAAGGGACTGAAAGGTCAGCTTCCAACATGCCTTGCACACTGGCACTTCAATCTCCACACTAACGGACAACAGTAGTGTACACCTAAAACTAAAGTTCAGTGCGCCTCTTGCATAGGACACCAGATGGATGGACTTTGCTGTGGTGGCAGTCCTGGACTCTGAAAGTAAGGCTCGTTCTGCACCGGTATTTGTTGCACAAGGGGGCGGAAGGGACCAAGTTTCACTTAGGACTGCCCAAATCATAAGTTGGGTGCCAGCCAGTTGAGGAACTTCATGGCCACTTCATACCCCATGAAGCAAGCCTGCAGGAACAAGAAAAAAAAAAGGTTCACGAGTGGAAGTGTGAAATCTGCCAGAAGTTTGAGCATGCAAGAGCAAGTTGTTACATACGGTGTCCCAACCAACAAAAGACGTGCTGCCAGAACACGAGTAAAGCAGTACTGGTGGCTAATGTGAGCAGACAGTAGTATAGTTCTTATTTCATTATGTATTTCACACATATTCCAAAATGGTGTAGGGTGGTTGGTAAATAACTCTGAACACTCCTACTATGCTGCAGTGACTATTCATGGCCCCAACTAGTGCAGCAGTGTTATCTTGGAGGAATGCAAGGGGAAATTTTCTTAACCTGATTTTATTAGGCAATGTGCAGCCCCTAGGCTATAACGAATAGCTATGACCCACTGGCGGCCCATCATTGCCATCAAGTGCTTATCAGTGCTGCTCTTGAACTCAGAAGTACAATTAAGAATATAGCTAGTACTTATTACTAGAATGCATCTACAGTCTGAGCATAAATCTTTGCAAATTCTGATTTGTGGAATTTTATGCACTAAAAGGGCTTTGGATTAATTTCAATTAACTGCAATTAGCCCTCAAGCAATTGTATAAAAGTTGACGGCAAAAATCCTAGCCTAAACACACCATGGAATTTCAGCACTTAGTTGGTTTCCCCATTGACTTTCAGGAGTAATATCAATAAGTCAATTAAATATGGGGGAAGAGGCTCTTTGGCAGAAAATTTGCATTAAAGGAGAATAGACAGCTAACATTTGCGTGCGTGTTTTCGTTATAGCTCCGTCAACAGGAGCTACAACGAAGTAATTGCCGGGCCCATTCAACTTCGTTATACTGAGGTTCAACTGTATTTTTGTGCACCCATTCCAGATATGCCATTTAATTTCACATGAAACAAGTCCTCGTGCACTCATGTAATATGGTATAAAATGACTTATAAATTTGCACACAGAACATGTAAGGTGGCTGTGTAAAGGGTATACAGCTGTGGAGTAGTGTGTTTCCTTTTGCTTTATCTGTTACTAAGTTACTGGGAGTTGTCTGGTGGGTGCTTGTGTGCACAGCTAGGTCACAGGCCTGTGGCACAAAATATTCTTCACTGCGTCGCTATGGTGGTGCAATTGCTGGCAGATTTAATGCAAGGCCAACAACCTCAACTCAACTGGCCCGTGACAACTCCGTCCAATTACTGTACTGTTCTCAGTTAAAATTGATTCTCTGTCTCTTTCTGGCTAAGTCGACATTTTTCCGGCAGAAAAGGCTAATTTATCAGCAAGAAAATAGGAGTTGAGTTTGAAATTTTCCTGCCAGCTGATTCAAACTCGTGATGTCCTTAGCGAAAAAGACGGGTTGCCACTGTTTTGAAGTGAATAGTAGCCTCCGGTATCAGCGCTAAAAAAAATCTGTCAATGCACACATTCTAGGTAACTTAAGAGACTGGATGGTGGTGGCGAAACCTGTATGTGGTTTTTTCTAGCAAGTTCCATTTTTGGTGAGAGTGGTCTCTTCATGACTAGAATGCTGTCTGTACCCTATTCACAGAGACCAGCTTCTATATCTCCTCAGTGTCCTTTTAAGAAATTTGGCTGCAAGGAGCTTGCTAAAATGCATGCAACTGTTTTTTCTTCTTGACCTAAATGCAATGAGGGTAAAATTATCATTCTGCCTATTGTACAACTTGGGTTACAGGGCTTTGAAGTTGGAATTGGTTTTTGGGGAGGGAAGGAAATGGTGCAATATCTGTCTCACATAAGGGGGGGGGGGGGGGGGGGGGGGGTGCGCTGTAAGGGAAGGGACAAAGGAGGAACTAAGAGAGGAAATGAAGAAAGAGGTGCCGTACTGGAGGGCTCCTGAATAATTTTGATCACCTGGGGATCTTTATCGTGTGCTGACATACCACAGCACAGGGCGGGCGCCTTCGGGTTTCGCCTCCATTGAAACATTGAAGTTGCCATTTCAGAAATGGGGGCAAAGAGGGAAGGTATTTTTTTGCATATTTTTAAAGTGGCAACTTCAAAACCAGATAACTCAAGTTCTATGTTAAGCGCAATTATAATTTTGAATAACTATTCATTGAATAACTCCCGTTCCTATGCATCGATTCTCGTAATTCTTTTTGAGTCAGCATCTGTGTGACTTAAAAGAATCCATCTGAAGTGTAACCGGCATCCGTTCAAGCGGTGTTTCGCAGCCCCTTTAAAGCAGCAGTTCTCAAACTGTGTTCCATGGAACCCTTGGATGCCTTTGAGTGCTTTTTGGGTTCTCCGAGCACCAAAGTTAATGCAAATCTCAACCTCTACTTTTTCTTTATCCACTTTATTTTGTGACTAATCGTAGTCTAATTACTTATAGCAAACTTTTTCACTATGCAGTCAGTCGTTATTAACTGAATTCAGACATTTATTTAGGGGCCATGCGTCTGCTTGCTCTTTTGCACACATGTCGGGCAGGAAAAGCCGGAGACCAAGACGTGGGGCTCCTCAGCACCTCATGAAAACCTTTGGGGTTCCCCAAGGGTAAAATGATAAGAAACCTTGCAAAATGATGCAGCTGCGTGAGCTTCTCTGGCCAGGCTCTCTTCAGCATGCACTGGTTACCAAGCACTTCATATATTCTCTTTATGTCAACCAATCGAGCTGCAACATTTCCATGCTGTCTTTAGTTTCAAACATATGCTCCTCAAGTCTGCGTCTTTAGACATGACCACTGCAGGCATGAAGATGAAATAAGATGCACTCACAGCGTTTGCAGGGAATGCGCGAAGCATGACGGGGGCAGCACCCTTGTACAAGGCACGGACACCCTCGTTCTTAATGAGCTCACGGAACACGTCCCTTATGCCATTGGGGTATGTTCCCTCAGGTGCTGCAAACCACAGAGTCGACACTCACCACACTCTGAAACATGCAAGTAATAAATTTCGCTACTACAGGAAAATGGCAGCAATGTGCTGCACAGGCAAAGATGCAATGGTGGACAAGCACATGACGGAATGCCAATTCTTGAAAAGCTTTCTCTTTTGTTCAAGGAAACAAACATTGCTATACCAATATAAAAAGGCAAAACCGAGGCAATAGATTATGGGAACGAGAGTAAACACAGTCCTCTTTCCTAATCAGGTTCACTTTTATGGCAGTGGTTGGGGGATCTTCGCATCCTCA
Organism: Amblyomma americanum; assembly: GCF_052857255.1. Lineage (NCBI taxonomy): Eukaryota > Metazoa > Arthropoda > Arachnida > Ixodida > Ixodidae > Amblyomma > Amblyomma americanum. The sequence goes on along the minus strand of NC_135503.1, from coordinate 55,217,218 downwards.
TCACACCTTGGCAAGCTGGTGCAAAGTCATCACCGTCTTTTTATGAAAGCCAGTCACCACACAGTACACAAAATAATTGTTGAACGGACAATAAATTTGGTGCCAAGAGTGGACTTGCCTGTCTGTAGTCTTGACTTTAGCACGTCGGGAGGTATAGCAACCAGCCAGTTGAAGATGCCCGCCATGCCTCCAGCAAACAGGGTCACCTTCACGCTCAGGTCTGAACGGCTAGATTTGAGGAAAAAATTTATTATCACTCATTCAACCAGGGCACACAATATGTGAAATGTTACTGCTAATGAGATTGCCAACACAAGTTAATGGCAGCACAGTTAAACAAACTTCTGATATAACAAGTACATCTTCGAATTTCAAGAAAATTCTGAGCGTTTGAAGCCAACATTACGCACCACGAGATGCTGCAAGAGGGACATTGCATTGGCTAGCACAGTGCCCAATGTTGCCTATTACAAACAGGCAATGACTACGTTTCTAGTCCACTGGCTGCCAGCTTGACACCACTACTCAGAACCGTTGACAGCTCAGAGCATGGGCAGATTTTGAATTCTGAGAGTGGAGTTCACCTTAGTTTCAAAAAATTCCCTCCTCGAGACTTGCAGGCAAATTGTCTCAGAGTGTTTTGCACTCAGTAACCCAACAACGTGCTCCACACTGCAACGATACAGAAACACAGGTGTGAACGTACCTTTTGCCTGCTGGTGTAAGGACCCGTTGTAGCCACTCGTAACTGGCAAAGTACATGCCGCTGGCTGGCACATCTGCAGGCATTAGGAGAGAATTGACTATAAGGGGTTTCAATTAAAAGTAACTGCACCTCACTTGCCATCACCACTGGTAACAGTTTCTAGCAGTGATGGCTACAGAGCTTCTTTACGAAGCAGTGCACACAGACAAGGATGGAAGGCACATTCAGTGCTTGTAGATGTGCATGCCTTCTTCTTCTTCCATTGTATGTGAGTGCCTGTGAAAGTGAACAGAAACCTACTAGGCCAACTATACATTCTCACATCAGATTTATGAGACAGCAGTTGTTGTAGTACAGGTTATGCCTTCATCACGTGTGTATCGTGTTCTGCCCAACTGCCTCACAGTGGTGTCTTTTACCGGCAGCAGCCAAATATAGCTGCTTCAGTCGAAGCGAATAAGTTGGTCAACAGGTTTCGAAGCCGGAACATCACATGGGGAAAGAGGGCCAGTCATGGACAGTAACAAACTGCAATTAATGCTATCAGCACATTCGAGCATGCCCAGGGAAGGGTGCACAGACACGTGCATCAGCGCAGCATATAGAATACAGTTAAAGCACATCCAATGGCACCCACATTCTGCAAGGTAACAGAACAGCTTTTACAAAATGTACTCCAAGTGTTATACTCAACAAATACGCACAGTAAACGACACATTTTGATAAAAACATTTATCAATTTCAATATCTTTTTCAGGCGCATTGTACACAGTTGTGTACAAAGTTCTGTACAAGTTGTGTACAGTTGTGCAGCTTTTTCTCAATGTGTGCTGCGCCTCACCTTGCAGTGATTTTATTGTTTCAGTGAATTTAGGAGCCTTCTTATCAGAAATAAGATGTTTTTTTTTTAATCCATGTAGCGAACGCAGTAAATAATATTTCGCGAAACAGTGGGCAAGATAGAACATCATCCGCCATTTTCGTGCAGACAGGTTTTTCCACCAATATTAACATGACCGCAGCGGTGGCCTAGTGGTTGAGCATCCGCCTCGCATGCGGGAGGTGCAGGATTCAACCTCCAGTGCCGCCGGGTACCCACCGGTGATATAAAGGGTACAAGCTTCCCCTGGCCTGGTGATTGGCTTAAGCAGGGTGAAATGCTTGGGAAATGGGTCTTTGACCCCACCTTGAACAAACGACAAATACCTTGTGCCATGGCGCTTTTTGACCGCAGATGCCCTTGTGCCATAAAAATTCACTCTCAACATCGTCACCAATATTAACATCAAGTTTTGTTCACAATTTTAAATGTAATGTGCATCTTTGAAATAGAAATTGATTACGTGATCCTTCAGATGTTTACGTGACAAGTCGTGGCATTTCAACTCTGCTATTTTATTCAATTAAGCCACTTTGTGCGAAATTTTGAAAGCTCTTGTAAAATACCATTCCCTGGAATTCTGCACTGGGAAACTAATAAGTTGTGTTTCTTGAGGCTTCAATATAACTTTTAAGCAGAAACATATCTGTTCTAAATGGAAAGAAAGAACAGTGCCTGAAACGGATATATGTTACCCCTGATATCACTAGTGCATTCATTCGCGGACAAAACATAAGACTCTGCTGGGTACCAAGTCATGTCGGCATAAAGGGTAATGAAAGAGCAGATTTGTGCGCTGCTCAAGCTTGTGGCAAGCAAATAAAGAATGCAAATGTGCCCTATAAAGATTGCATGAGATTACTACAATGTAAGGCAAGGAAAATTTGGCAGTACACTTGGGACAAAGAAATAAATAACAAGCAACGCTTAATAAAACCAGTGCTCGGTGAATGGAAGTCATGTGTGCACCAGAAACGTTTCAACGAAGTCATTATCTGCCGCCTCCGTATAGGCCACACACACATTACACACAACTTTCTGCTAATAAAAGAAGACAAACCAGTTTGTGCATGTGGAGATGAACTTACAGTCAGTCACATTTTAATTTCATGTTCGAAACTGGAAAAGCTACGGAAAAAGGGCTTCTCTCCGTTTTGTAACCAATGCATCCCTTTTCATCCATCACTGCTCTTAGGTGAAAATGCTATTGTGGACATGTCCTGCGTTTTTAGATTTTTAACAGAAGCCAGTGTTCTTAAGGATATGTAAAACATGAACCAGTACTTTGCCTGATGCAGCTCAGCCACTTTCTCATTCCTGAGAAAAGGGCTGAGGTGTTTTATTTTGATTGGTTGGGGGCCTCCAGTCCTTGCCCAGCCAAGGACGGCTGATGAGGGTACCCAGCCTCATTTGAAACCTTTAATATTGGCCATTTGTGAACCTTGTTTTGCTCTCAATACTGGGCAGAAGGATATAACCTTCTAGGCATTCTACACCGCCATATTTTATATACCTTTGTAAAAATCCACAGAAAACAATTTCTTATACCTTGAGCTTGGCGCATGATAGCCTTAGTTGCTTATGCACCACTAAACTCAACACAACACAACGCATTCATTTGCATGTATAGCAAAGAATCTTTTTTTTTTTGTGGTTGCTTCTCTCTCGACAACACGCACAATTGCCCCACAGCCTGAGCTTTCTATGACGTTGCACACCACAGGCTCCAGGCAGTGATGCCAGATCCTTAATTATCATCAACTATTCAGTGAATTGTTTGCGTTTCTGATATATCACAAACTGGAGCAAAAGGTGCTTCCCTAACAAAGGCGTTTGTTCACAGAAATTCCAACACAAAAATTTATTCATTTTTTTATCACTGACCGCTACTGCCTGATGCATAAGGAAAACATAAGCATGGACACTGGTGTATAAAACTATGAAAATACTCAATGCACATTACAAACGTGTGCAAACATAAGCAAATGGGCAGCTCAGTATTCACTTACTTTTTATTGTTCAGTGTGACCTTGACTAAAACCTCATAAAGAAAAAATGGAGTATGCAGCACAGATGCTCACTTGCATGCCAACACCTCTGACTTCCTATGTTCTTTTTGTACTGTAGAACCAAACACAACTGCCCACCTGTTAACTAAGCATGCATTAGTAATTCCTGTTCTGGCAAATTACCAGCCAGTGAGTCTCACAAAGCAATTCCCCGACTTACAGAATTGCAGAAAAACAATTCAACCACAGGGACTACACTGGCCAAAAGCATTAGACTAACTCCAACAGTCCTCAAACTGTGCTGTGCTCACAGTGTGTGGACACCTTTGTGTGGCAAAAAATGTAGCAAAGCATGCTATACAATCCCTTCCAACACACATCGATCATGTCAGTGGGTCGTGCAGTACTGATATGGGTACCATTGTTAAGTCCATCAAAAAACACTGCACCACTGCCTCATGCCGAGTGTTTGCAGCTATTCAAAAGAAGATTATTAGAAAGTCATTAAAAAAGTATTCAAATTTTCAAATTGTTTGAATATACACGACTGACTCATTTATAAACGAAATCAATAATAGAAAATTTCAAACATTCACAAACCTGTTCATGTAATTTATCTAAATGTAAAAAAAAATAATAAGGCATTTTTCACTCGCAGCAACCTAGCTGTCAAGGCATCTGGGATAATGGCCAATCTACGCAGAGAGACTAATGGGGGAAAAAAAAAAAACTGTCTGTCCTATACATATCCACAGCAAAAGGAAGAGGAAGCTAGTGTGTGTAACTAGTACTCACCACGCAGAAGAGTGGCAGCTGTGCCCTTGTAAATGCTGCGGATTCCCCCCTCCCGATACAGCTGCTTGGCGCAGTCCACTGGTCCGGCGAATCGAGCCTTGCCTCCACCGTGATCCGCGTGAGCCTGCTGGACCTGTCATTCCAGGGCCAAACAGGGCCATAGAAATATGTACAAATCAGCACTACAGCTGCACCCATGAGTGGGAAAAATTTATTGTAACTTCGGTGCTTGAAATTCTTTCATGGCAAAAAAGACCTTTTCCCATTTTTGATGCTACATACCTGTCTAGCCTATGAATTGGTGGTGTACATTCATGCCAATTATTTTCTTTCAATTTCATTCGTCATTTTATCACAAAGCTTGCTAGCACTTTTGCCACTGCCTGTGTCCTTTACTCATTGGACCAGCAACTAGCCTTTGCCTATTGGTCTGCAAAGCTTTTGTGCATTTTTGAACGTGCCTACAACAATAAAATAAAAATGAAAGTGCTATGTTGCAACCTTAAAACAGTAAGTAAGCAATGATTGAGGAGCGGGTGGGGTGGCGGGGCCTCATTAATGAGCAAAACCATAAACATCACCGACAGCAAAACAAGCTTGCTTGCAAAGGAACTGCCATTTTTTTTTTTCTGTAATAGAAAGTAGATGTTTGGTTTTTCCTTGTTTTCACTAACAGTCCGCATAAAATGGCAGTAGAAAAAGAGGACCTCCCAGATTTCTACAAATACCCTCAGATCCACTTAGATAGTCTTCTTGACCAACAGGAGGCAAACGATGAAGTTGTCAGCTATGGTGTGTGATGCCAACACCTATAGTGGTGCTGCCTCCCCAGAAAAGGCCTCCTGGGGTCACCAGAGTAAAACAGTACACTATCAACTAAACTAAACCCTTGGTCATTGCACGTTGCAAGTGGTGCAAGCAGTTGTTGGTCTTCACCATGGGCATGTTCTCCTTTTCCCAAAAATCCATATGCGAATGTACCAGCAAAAAACACACAAGAAAAGGCAGCACACTGCCAGATTATTAACCTCACAACCACTGCATGTCATGCCGAGCGCTTAACCAACTGTGTACTGGGCGCTGGCGCACCGCCTTTTCTTCCTCCTACCTTCCTTCCCTTTCCTTAGTCTCTGAACAACAGAGAACGACCACTCCTCCTTAATAACGAAACAGATTCCCTGGATTCCTTGGCTTCAATGAGTGCTGTATCAGACCTTTTGTTTACTTTCCAGCAAACCTTTGTTGCTTGCTGCACCCAAAATGAATCTTGTGCCGCTGGCAAGAGAACGAGGCATCAACTCCCGATTCCGCCAGAACACCATACTCCACCAAGCAACTCTGTTTCGTTCATGCTCAAGAAGTTTACCACAACTGCATGTAACAGCACCTAGTCGGAAAATTTTTCACATGCACACCACAGGAATGGTGCAGTAACTTGACAACACACACCTGAAGAAGGCACTTGATCCTTTCACCCGGTGCCATGATGGCTGTTGTGAAGACACCGGAAAGCATGCCAGCTAAAAAGAGCTGAGGCAACCTGCACAACATGTGAAAGAAAACAGCTCAGAAATCCCAGAAAAAATTCAGGGGACACTTAGATTACGTGTTGAGTTTGAAGTCTGTTCGGCCTACTTCTCCTCCATAGTCATTGCTGCTCGCTGCATATTTCATTTAATTTCGTTTATTTTACCCTCAGGGTTTTTGCATTAGAGAGAGTGGGGTCTATCCAGCCGCCGATATCTCTTCACATAATTTTGTGGTCGCCCTCTCCACTTGCAGGGATTTTCCACAACGGTAGACACACATGGCATTAATTCTGGCTCCATTGCAACCTGATACGCGAAGCTGTCTAAACACATCTGAGCGCAACCAAGCGTCAGCACACCTGCAGACTCAGCCATGTCATGTGGTCTCATGACATCACATCACGGCAGCCAACCAACGCTCGGCTGTGCCACCTGCCAAAGCACCTGCCAACTTGGCCATGTCACGTGACCATGTCATCACTCTCTCAACCAACCAGCAAATTTTATGAATAACCACACCAAGTGAGTTTTATGACTAAACACACTGTTTTTTTTTTTTTGCAATGCAGCTTCTAATGCTATCGCGTTAAAATGAAAAGATGAAAAAAAAAAAAAAACAGGTGCACCGCGAGTGAGAGATAGTGCATAATGGCTTACCCAAGAAGTGCCATTCTTTTACTAGGCTATAGCATTGAATCTTTGTTAAATGATTTTTGATTCATCTTTTTGTGTACTGATGAGTGATGTAATACCTTGAGGCTCTTTTGCTGAAGTGTTTTCTTCTGGTAACAGTCAGCAATAATTAGTTAATTCACCAATATAGCAAACTATCAACGAGAACAAGTGATATCATGGCTTGCAAACAGAGCCAGCTGTAAACCTGTAAAAAAGAAATTAAAGAAAAATGAAACCTAGATGAAGATAAGCACCTAATATAATCATTCATGCCTAGGTATGTGCATTAATGCCCAGTACTAACATGGAGCAGTTGGGTGCTAGGTAGAATTATATATCAAATGTCTCCACCAGGTTATTGTTACAACACTGCAGTATCATCATCATGATGCTGCAGTATTACCATCTTCAATGCTAGGCACAGTTCTTCCGGAGCCAAGAATGCAACTCTCATGCTGATGAGGTTTGTCATATATATATATGACATACCTGTGAAGCTTTCTACAAACTGAAGACACTTTGTTCACCTTGCAATAATGGCACAATCTATAATTATGGTGTTGACCAGGGTAGGCACAGCCTGCCACATGAAGCAAATGGTGCCCATAACTGGTCACTACAGAGCCAGCAAATGCTGTTCGTGGCTTACGTGAGCTCCTCTTCAGGATGTTTTTGCTGGATCTTCTTGCCGATGCCAAAGCCAAGGAAGCAGACAGCAAACATGGGTGTGACACCAGTCAGCGGTGCAGCCATGCCCTTATAGAGCCCTAGGAAGCCCTAAACAAGGATGAAGGTACTGAGTATTAATCTTACATGCATAGAATAGCAAAGCAAGGTAAAAAAAAGTTCATTTCAAAGTTCCTGAATAGAGTATGCACTCTTCCAGCAAAAGTAATTCTGCACTTTATGCCCAGCAATGAAAATGACAGGCACGCAACACTTTCTAGGACAAGTTACATCATAAAAAAGCACATCACATATTAATTTGTGTACATTTCCGAGTATGATGCTTTCTGACAAAATCCATCACCCAAAACTGAAACAAACAAATGAGAACCCTAAACTGAATAGGAACATACACTAGATCCAGAAGAAACGATAATAAACCAAAAACCGCATTTCTTGGTTAAAGTTTCCAACACAAGTACACAAAGTGCACCTACCTCTTTGACAATGGTTTTTTTGGCACAGTCAAAGGTGCCTGTGTAGCGTGGGAGTTCTCCGGGACCTGGCTTCGGCATGGTCTGTAGCCTGACCTGTTGCAAAAGAAATGCCACTGCTTGATTCCAAAAGAAAGAACAAACGGCGAAGCTGAATGCATTACAGAACAGGCTGCTGAAGGCAATGGCAATAAAGTGTAATCAATAATCTTGCTGCCTTAGGTAGGGCACTGTGCATTAATGGAATTATATGTTTCCTGTCTCGATGATTCCATTCTGTGAGATTCAAGCTAAAAATTTGTAACAGATGCAAATACCATACCATTAGGCAACACCTCTTATGGAAGACATACGGCAATGGCTTGCCTTTCTGTGTCCATGGAACTTACAGCAATGCTAGACTTCCATGAGAAGACACAGGCGTGTGCAGGCTCAGAGCTACAAGGTTGCTTTGGCAACACAAAATAGCTGAAAAGTGTAACACGGCTTCTAGCCAAAACCTAAAGTGTGTAATGCACATAACTACAGAAGGAGGGTCATGCAAACCACTGTTTTTGAACAGAACTGTTCCCAACCAATTTAGACATCTGGAATTCCCTCTGTCACTATTTTATAAATGGTATCTTCCACAGCCAGAGAACCAATCTGCAATATTTCAGATCGCTATGCAAAACAATTTGATTCTATAGTTTGCACATCAGGCACAGACTGGAGAAGAGAAAATAATTTTGCTCTCGTATGCACATCTTTTCATGCCTTGTCCCTTTCTTAGCACAGCACCACAAAACTTGAGTGTGATGTTGTTAAAGAAAAGGAAGCCTAAAAATAAATTCTAAAAAATCAAGCACATTGGTTTAATGCCCCGGGAAGTGAATGAAATAGTCTTCTTGAGGGCAAGAAACAAGATATCATAGTCAATATAAAGTATAAACCAAATGAGCATGAACTTTTCTATCACTAGCAATAATTAGCTACACTAAACTAATACAGATAGCAATTCGTACATCCACACTTAATTAGCTAAAATGTATCTGCAATGATAGCAAAGTGTAACTGTTGCATCAGCACTGTGCACGTGCCACTGTGGTGGTGTCTGCAACCAAATCCTGTGTACATTATCGTGATAACAGAGCCCTCTTCAGATTACTTCTCCTAGGCAATGCCACTCCCTTGTATATCAGTTACACACAGCTGTACATTATCTTCATATCTGGCAGGTCATCCAACATCCTCAACAGTGGCAGATTTCTTGAACTTAACATTGCAGGAGTTAAAAAGCAGTGAAGACAACCACAGAAAAAGTTCTGGAGAACTGAAGCTGCCACATGATACATTGTGGCTTAATGAAAACATTCATCTGATGATGCCAGTGTTTATACCAGGTTCTACAGCATCACTAAATGGGGCAAAAAAAAAGGCTAATCTTTTCTGCCTCTAAAACTAAAAAAAGAAAAGAAATGGCGTTTGACTGATGAAGCTGTGATCACACAGAACCAAATCACTTGTACGCTAGCTTCAAAGACTAATCATTAGAACTAACAATTAACATTCAAATTAAAAAACAAACAAGAAGTGATGAGATGGTGTGACGTCCCTTTAGTACATATGCAGTCCTTCACTGTTCCGATGTTCAATTCAAGGCAAATTCAAAAGGTGGGCAGATGCCAGCCTTCCAAGGTAAAATATGCTGTTATGTCATACACATGTTGAAACACCGCTGGTCGCGAAGTGCATGGGAGGCAATCAGCTTCTTCCATTATGCTAATAAAATTGACATCACCTTGTGCAAAACGCAATCAAGCAGCAACATACACAGACCACGGTGTCCAAGTCTCGATCAAGATCGTCACCGCAACCTCGACATCCGTGTGCCGGTTATCTTGGAGCTAACTTAATTCCTTATCTCACGATTAAGCCGCGTTACCTTGATGGTATCAAGTGGATGTCCGGAGACTACAGTGCACACTCCGCCGAAGCCGCCGGCGATAAAGTCCTTTACTGGGCTCACTTTATTTTTCTTGCCCATGATCGCAGCGCGGCCTCTTCACACTTATTGTAAGTGCACACGAGGAGAGTTATAATGAAACAACTTCCCTCTTAATTAACAACCCAAAGCTCGCACGGATACCAGGAAAAAACGCGTCACTGCGAACGGCCGGCTTGAACGCATGGCCCAAGGCGCGCGACCATCGAATGAATGGCGCTGCACTTCTTTCCTCTCCTCAGAGTGCAGCTAAGGAGCGAAAATACTGCGCCTTATCAAAACTATAACCACGTTGAGGATCGAGATAAAACGAGGGCCCTGTTTTTCGGTGCACATAGAGGCGATAAACCGAAGAAAAGACGGCAGGTACTTCGAAGCGCTCGCCGAACATTTTCGCATACTCTCGCAGATCGATAGCCGTGTCCTCACTCGATACTGCGCAGAGGCGCCGCGGTTTGTTGCAACAAGTGTTTCCAATCCACGTGTTCTAGTGTTGTCGCGTGCAAGATACTGCGGCGGTACTCAACTAAGCAGACGAGGAAAGCGCGGATCACTCGAAATCAGAGTCCCGAGGAAGCCGATCACCCCTGATAGCTCCGCATCGAATGACACGTTTGTCTTTGGCATAAAAGAAAAGGTAGAACCCGAGCTCGCTCGTCTGAACCTAGGGTTTCAACTCACCTTTATTGTGTCCAGAGGGTGGCCTGCCAGTATAAGGCACATACCGCCGAAACCACCGGCGAAGAAATCTTTTACGGGGCTAACTTTCCTTTTGTCCGGCATTTTCTGTGCTATCTTTCCGTGCGCCTTGCAAATAACGAATCTATCTGCGAGCAGTACTCCAGACAGCTGTCAGAGTCACTTCGATCGCGCACTCTAATGCACTGACTGAAAAGACGCTGCAATAGACTGTCTGTGTTTGCGTAACGATAAACGAAAAACGTTCGCCCTCCCACAAGCGAGAGAGCCAAGAGAGTTGTGGCTGTGAGAGTTGTGAAAGTGGGCTGGGTCAAGCTAATCGCCCAACCCTCTTCCGTTCACTGAAAACGAAACCAAGATTTCCGCGCTCATCGCGCTGAAGAAAGGTCATCACAAACCATTAGAAACATGTAAATCCTATATATTCAGTAAGATAATTATTACTTTAAGTATTATTATTATGTTTCACATTCAAGGCAAGTTTTTAGGCGTAATACGGTCAAGCGGCTCGGCAAAACTGCTCATAAACGGTGCAATGGCTTTGATGCGACGACGTAGACCTCGGGAATAAGTTTTTATTATCTGTCGTTTACCCTTGATTAGCATCTCGGACTGGGCGTGCAAGGACCATCGGAAGAAGAAAAATGTCGCTGCTCCTTCGCAATGTCAAGCTACTGGTACGTACTTCCTCACGTTTGTGCAGAGCGTCGTCACGAATACGAGTAGCAGACGCTTTTTACACGTTGCTCGAGGCGATTGTTCGGGGCGTGACGCTATCTTGACAGTTTATCGAGAGTGTCGGGTTAAAACAAAACACTTTGCACGCTCAGCTCGCCTGGCAAAAGTATAGTTTGCCGTGCAGCACTAAATGTTCATTTGAAAAAAAGTTTCAGTGTGAATTAAGATGCTACTGTTATAGCGAATTCCGGCTCTTACAATGTTTTTGCAATGACATTACCGCGATTCTTGTACGCTCTTGGCACTAGCGGATTCCGACGTTGGCGTCGTCAACGGGAATGGCCTCCATGGTGCGGCAGCAGCACAAGTACGCCTTGGTGCACGAGAAAGCCTTCATAAATGGCAGCTGGCGTCAGTCAAAAAGTGGCGCTACTTTCCCGGTAAGAATTATGACACATATATAATGTAAACCGTTACTGGTTAGTCCGAGTTTCTCGCAGGCTTGTAACTGCAGAGAAAGCATCTTTTACCGCGTATGTCGAGCAGATCACAGTGCTTACAATCCCTTCACCCTGCATGCAATCTTGTGTGTATGCTCTCGGTGCATATGCACATGAGGACATCGAGAGCATGCATCGAATGCAGTTTCGTGTATATAGTGCGATTGTCGTTACAGGTATTCAACCCAGCCAACGGAGAAGTGGTTTGCAATGTCACTGACTGCTCCGCAGAGGATGTTGAAGATGCCGTTCAGTCGGCTGGCGCCGCTTTTAAGACGTTCAAGGAGACCACAGCGAAGGTATATGTATTGGGTCCCCGTCCCTTTACCTTGTTCTTAAAAAAAAAAAAAGTTGATTATGTATTTTGTATACCGCTCCTGCATATGTCAGTTGTATGTTGTATTTGTTGTTGTGTTTGTCGTTTTTCTCAATGTTACTCGGTGAAAGTTGTAAATACTGAATTAATTGTGACAGTGTCTACCAACTGCCACTACCTGTATCATGCCAGAACTTGAGATGCATGCTTTCTTTGGTGTCTTCAAGCCCATTGACCTGTCATGTAATTCACGGTCACAGAATTGGCTACATAGATGTATTACAGTTCATGCTTTATTACAGCTATGGAAAGCCTTGCAAATGGATCTTGAGTATACTAAATTTGTGGTGCCTGCTCACAGACTAATAACATGCTCTAAGCATCCACTTTTTAATGGTAGCCATGCGCATTAAAGGTGGTAAAAGAATGGGCACAAAACTACCTTGGAGTAGTGGACTCCTTTAATATGTGCCTTAAATTAGCTTGTCCACTGTTTTCCCTTATGCTACATGTGAACTCAATGTGAGATCTTCAGGCTAACAAGTGATCGACATTTGCTAATATAATCGCTGCAAGGCTGCAGTTGGCTCTCCGGTAGGCCACCATCTTTACACGGAATGGTGCTGCATTTCAGAAGCAGCTTTTCTTTATGTATCCCAAGAAAAAAAGGAAAACAATGAACACTTTCAATCTATACTGTTATAAAAATCTGGTCACTCCAATAACCCTTTATTACGTTGTGAAGCTAATGTTTTAAGATTGTTCTTAGGAGGTGGCCTTTAAATCTATTCTGTTCAGAATGATGGATCGTTTATTCTGTGTCTGTGCCGTAGTGGCTCAGTGGTTGTGGTGCTCACCTGAAAGACACTGGTTTGATCCCGACCTCGGCGGTCGCTTTTCGATGGAGGCGAAATGCTAGAGGCCCGTATACTGTGAGTTGTCAGTGCACGTTAAAGAACCCCAGGTGGTCGAAATGTTACGGAGCCCTCCACTATGATGTCCATCATAGCCTGAGCCGCCCTGGGACGTTAAACCCCAAAACCATTACTCTGTGCCTGTAGTGCTAGCTAAGAGAAGGAAGACGGAGCTAGAATTTATTCATTGTTTTTCTTTTTACTTCTTGCAGGAGCGCTCAGCGATGCTACTTAAGTTTTTCGAGCTCCAGAACAAGCATGCTGAGGACCTTGCCAGACTCATGACTGCAGAAAATGTATGATGCAGTGTTTTAAAACTTTTCCTTTCTTAGTTTTTAGTAGTGGCGTTGATAGGAAGCACTCAGTTTTACGTATCTGATATGAAATGCTACTCAAAAGGGTTGACTAGCTGTACACGAATGATTATAATAATGCCATAGAGCTAATGTTTAGGTTCGCTCTGGAAGCTGCTTTTAATTTTTTTAGCTTCATTCTCTAATATCTGGTGAGGTGCAAGTGCTTAGAACTGTGGCCATGCTTCTGTTTCCACTGCTTTGCATGTTTGCAGAGCTTATGATTAAATAGTCACAGTCCCAAATTATTCTTTTCCTGCATTCCTTGTGCTTTCTCATAGGCTGCACACATCTATGTTCAACTGTTCATTCTCAAGAGTACCATTAGCAACATTTAACATTGAGAAATGGAAACAGCTGCTGATAGAACACTTCAACCTAGTCTCAATTGCTTGTACAGAAGCCGCCGCGGTGGCTCAGTGGTTATGGCGCTCGGCTGCTGACCCGAAAGACGTGGGCTCGATCTCGACCGCGGCGGTCGAATTTCGATGGAGGCGAAATTCTAGAGGCTCGTGTACTGTGTTATGTCAGTGCACATTAAAGAACCTTAGGTGGTCGAAATTTCTGGAGCTCTTCACTACGGCATCTCTCATGAGTCGCTCTGGGACGTTAAACCCCCATAAACCAATTGCTTGTACAGCATGCATGTTCCTAGTCTTGACATGGTCATCTTGCAAAAAACACTTGTTGCAGGTGTAGCAGTTGTGTTTTATGTGGCATGTGTCTTGTTGATGTACACCATTGTGCATTAAATGTATATATCTTGCTGTTTAAGTACGAGCTCAAACAGAGCTGCTTGTTGCTAACAAACACTCAACAGATTGGGATTTTGTGTTCACAGTAATTAACCCTGACTCTCTTCTTCAATTAAGTAAGCCAGTTTCATTTCGAATCCATATTTTTTTAGCATTGCAGTTCTTTTTCCAAGCAGTTGCAATGTTTGTTGTGCGATTTCAGTCTTTCAGAGCCTGCATAGAGAATTGCTTGTAATGCTCAGCTACGCTTTACCAACTCCAAGCATTTTCTAATTGCATTCGCTTAGCATTAATTGTTTACAGTGTTCTTGGTTCGTATCATGCGCTCTTTTCTATGCACTGTTCACCATTATCCCCTGGAGCATTGTGACCAAAGGCCATCTGTCTCGTGTGTGATAATTTGTGTCTTAAGAGCTGATTTAGCTGTGGTATGATAGCTGGGTTAAAAGTTCAAGCAGTTCCTAAGGTTCTAAAGCATTTGTTTCTCTCATTTTACGTCGAGAGCCATTTTATGGAGTGCCCCCAAGCCGAGCTTCAGTGTAATCCAACGACCAAGCCACCACGACACCAGAGCTGTCGTGTACCTAAGGTAAGACAGAACTAAAAACAAGCAGATGGCTAAGATCAGATGGATATAAAGAGATGCAGATGGTGGGAGCCAGACCTGGTGTGACGCCAAAACTTTTGCGTAGCCTGACGCCAGAGCTGTAACGCGACCTAAAATAAGAAAAGGGAGAAGCAGATGGTGGGAACGAGAGATGGTGCAACGCCAAAACCTTCATGTGGTCCAAGTTAGGACTAAGAGCAGCAGGTGGTTGTGCCATGTGCACGCTCAAATTGTGGTTCTGTTTGTGCTGTGGCCAATGGAGATTGTCCCGCCCGCCGCCTACCTCAGCACCGTGAAAGTCGTTGCTGCAGAGAATCCCCTGCCATGCATGAAATCAGAGAAGAAAGAAGTTACAAAATACCACCACCTGCTCTCACTGTGCATACTTAGCACAGCATAGCACACCTGTGTTTATTGTAACTGCGCTGTGCTATGTAAGCAAAAGAGTGAAGCAGCAGAGCGAACCGGCTCTCGCTGGGAATTTAAGCACTAAGCAGCAAAGCTTAATACAGCCTTCTTTTTTTTTTTTAATTAATGTAGCATCATTGTGTGGAGGGATAGGTGATTACAGGTGTGCGCCAGCTCACCAAACCGCATTTGACGGAATGCCATTGTTGCCTACTGCAGGGTAAACCACTGGTAGAATCTCGCTCGGAGATCGTCTATGGAGCCTCTTTCTTGGAGTGGTTTGCTGCTGAGGCCCGGCGGATGTATGGCGACTATGTGCCTGCGCCAGTGAAGGGGAGGGAGATGGTCTTCATCAAGCAGCCAGTGGGCGTGACAGCCATCATCACCCCGGTACATTTGGCCTTGTCTGTTTGCCGGGCTTGCTGCTCTTTTTGCGGCGACGACCATATCAAGGAAGTTCTCCAATGTCGGTAACAGCCTATGACGGGGAACAGAATGGCATCTTGAGACTGTGATGTCGCAACATTATGTGGTGCTCTGGTACTGTGCAGTGTTGGCGCTTTACCATATTCATCATCTCATCACTCACCACCATTGTCACTCACCTATGCTCATCATTGTACCAGCTACATGCATTTACTATCACTATGTCACACAGTTTCAACCGCATGATTTTGTGACTCCACAAGGTTATCACAAGTATTGAGCAGTGTGAAAACATTGTAGCTATGTTTTGCAAAAATGATGCAGCTATTATATTGTAACTTCGTACATTGAGGGTAAAAAAAAGAATTGAATTTTCAGTTCTTGGTGCTGCTTTGAATCTTTCATGCTGTGGTGGATAGTTTGGTCTCTATCATTAGAGTGTCACACCTGTGTTGATATTGTCAAATTGGGTTCAGTTCCTCTCGTGAGAAGAAGGGTTTTAAGTATCACTGAGGTGTTAAGTGTTAGAGAAGCTACGGAAAACTCTGTGGTCTCTCAGGCATTAAAAAAAAAATGCATCATTACACTTCGTTTTCTTATGGTTATCTTCAGTGTCTTAGGCTGTCTAAAATTCCTGCACATGTTTATTTTTTACCAGCATGGGTAAGAAGGTATGGAGTCAATGAGGACAGCTGTTATCACGCCCTATTCTCAGTGCATCAGTGATTTACATATTTTATATGTGCATGATATTGAAATGCATTCAGTTTGCTGCATTTTTATGCAACCTTTTATTCTGAGGACATGAGTATTTGTGATTGAAAGAAGAAAAGCTTGCATTTTAGCGAGTGTTTTGACTTTCTGTTTGGTTTTAGGTTCTGTAGTGAAAAGGATAAATAAGCACATGTTGTTCCTCCTGTGACTGAAAGCCTGAGTTATTTTATGACCTTCCTGCCACATTAGGGGTGCACCATTTAAAATTGCTTATTGAGGAAAGGAAATGGTGCAGTAACTGTCTCACATATCTCGGTGGACACCGGAACCAAGAGAAGGGATAAAGGAGGGAGTGAAAGAAGAAAGACTGAGTCTGAGTACCCAGGTGGGATGTTAGTGCATGTTAAAGATCCTTAGCTGGTCAAAATTATTCTGGAGACCTCCATTACGGCGCCATTTAGCCCAAGTTCCTAACCTGTGTTGTGCCTTTTTCCATCCTGGTTGACTGCATTGCCTCTCCCCGTCACATAATCTTGAGGAGGGACCCCTTCAACAAATAATAAGCTAAAACACTGGCGCTAGCTATGCTGGGGTCTCCTTTGCAGGGACAGAGTTTAGCATATCATTCTTCCCAAGTCCGAGCTGTTGTGGGTGCTCTGCAAGTGCATACAGGCAGCTTTCCTTGGCAATGTGATTGCACACAGATTGTGAAGAGTTGGGCAAAACTTGACAGGCTGCAGTGGTGTCCTGTTATATTGTGCAGTGGGGTGCAATGGTGCCACTTTTTTTTTCCTCAATGTGTGCCCATGCAGTGGAACTTCCCCAATGCCATGATCACTCGCAAGATTGGCGCGGCGCTGGCAGCAGGCTGCACATGCATCATCAAGCCCGCCCCGGATACTCCACTCTCGGCACTTGCCCTAGCCCAGCTGGCACACGAGGCAGGCTTCCCACCAGGCACGGTGAACGTGCTGCCCAGCTCTGAGGCAACCACGCCTGGCCTGGGCAGGGCTCTGTGCGAGCACCACCAGATTCATGCCCTCTCCTTCACGGGATCCTCGGCTGTCGGGAAGGTGGGGGCACGGCATGCCGCTGGTTGCACTTATGTTGGTTATGCAAGTTGCATGGTTACCATATAGGGGTAAGGGGAGTTTTTGTAGTAGTTGCATTATTCTGTGTAGCTGCTGTGAAGCTTAGGGCATTCGAAGTGTACTTCATGCACTGAGCAAGAACATCCAGGATTACAATGGAGCACTTTTGGAAACCTGTTAGTGAGTTAGATTGGGGTGTAAATTTGTTTCACTTTTTTTTTTACTCTTTTGCTCATTTAGGTATTGGAGGGAAGAGTGGGTTAGCGCCAGGAGGGCGACACATAAATATGCCTCCTCTTGTGCTTGTCTCTGCATACTCGGTTTACCCACATTTCAATTGCAGCAGCCACGCTTCTTTCTGTTTCAAGCTCAACAAAATTCGTTTAATGTTGATGTACATGCCTCTGAGTATAAAAAGTGATTACATGATAGTAATTAGTCTCATCTCTAGTGCTCATGCTTTGAAGGGACACTGAGGACTAATTCAGGTCTGCCTATATCGATAGACTGCGGCATTCTAATCACAAAAACTGTCACCTAAAATGGAGCTTTTATAAGCTAGAAAAGACCAAAAAACGAAGTGCAGGTGTCGCCATTACCAGCCCATTTCATGAGTAGAATGCATGCATTAACACCGGTTTTTGGTTGCGTATCCCAAAGGCTATACTACATCACCAATCACTTCGAAGTGTCGGCAACCTGTCCTTCTTTGTGTAGACGTCACAAGTTTGAATCAAGTGACGGGAAAATTTATTGCGATAGCATTAGACTTCACGTCATCTGATTTTGCACCCGTTATTCACAAAAGTCAGTGATTGGTCGAGAAGTCGATGTCGCAAGGTCACGTGACCTCGTGACGTCATTACAGCCTGCCCACTGGGTTGTAAGCAACTTGCCCACCGTGGCATTTCACATCATGTGATTTCGAGTCCTGTGTTAGTTGCAAAAGTCGCTGATTGGTTGCAGGGGCGTTGACATCACAAGGCCGTGTGACCGCAGTGCTGGTCTAGTCTTTTCCCGGGCAACCCTAAAAGGGCAAGACAAGCAGGTTAGAATCGGTTGGGTGGAAGGTGCCGACGTAATCGTCTCCCCTGTTGGTTCTAAACCTGCTTGGCATGGACAAAGAGGCAGAAGAGATGCTTGAAGAGGAACTGCATGAAGATATACTCAACGCATGATTATGTTTGTGCCAGTAAGGATATGATTGCTAATGTAGTGAAAGAACTGGCACAGACACAGAAACATGTAGCAGCAACTTGCTTCTAATGCTGTCTTATTGTAATCTTGAGGATGATTTAATACTTCAATTTTCTCAGCTGGAAATACATTTTTTGCTGCCGGAAAAATGTCAGCACACCCGGGAAGAGCCAGCTAGAGAATCGTTTTTTACTTAAAACAATAGTAATTTGATGGACTTATCCTCATTGTCTCTTTACCCTTCACATTGGATATGGCAGGGCACCCATTCTTTCAACTACTCCACTCTTAAGTGTTGCTTCACTAGCACTCACACATTCCTCTCTCTAATGCCTGATTAGACATGAGAGTAAATAGATGCTCCGAGTTTACATCGCAGCAATTATTGTGTCTTTGGGCAGGGGAGTGTTGACAAGATGGGCCGTACCAATTCTCTTTCCACGCAGCTCCTGCTTGAGCAGTGTGCCCAGAGCGTGAAGAAAGTGTCACTGGAGCTTGGAGGGAACGCACCCTTCATTGTCTTTGACTCGGCAAACCTGGAGAAAGCTGTCAATGGGGCCCTGGCTTGCAAGTTCAGGAATACTGGCCAGGTTGGCTGTTGACATCTCTCGTCTCTCTCTGCCTGTGTACACAGCCTACCCCTGGACAGTTGTGCTCATGCACTTGTGTCCATTTCTCTGCGTTTGTGATGTGTGCATAAAATGTGCAGGTCACATAAAAGGTAAACAGAACAAGATTGTGAGATCAGAGTGTGTCAAAGTGCTCGGCGTGCATGACATTGTGAACTTAAAGGGCCCATGAAACGGTTTTGAAACTGGTTATAAAATGTGTGCGTTGTACAGAGTAAACGCCGTTGAGCATTATGGCACATGCGAGCCCTCGAAAGCGAGCTAATAATTTACCAATTTTTCAAAAATCACCGTTCTCGCATCTGATGGTGATGTCCAAAGCTAGTCTCTCACACAAATCCTGCCATGCTATGTCATGTGGCTCGCGTGATGTCAGTCATGAGAGGCTGTCAATGGCTTGACAAAAACCACAATGACATTCATAGATGAATCAGGCAAAGGAGGTTGGGTGGGGTGGGGGGCATGGCTGGCTGGAGACGATGACGTGTTGCTCCCTTCCAGTCTCCCATCTATTGTTGTGCCTTGATGGGGGATTGAGTGGCCCAACAGAAAGTAAACAACTGAGCCAGGTGATGTATTTGTGGCTGGAGAGTAGTCCCAGCCTGTAATCTTCTTTTTTTTTTTCTGGTTCACTCCAGTGTGTGAGCTAAGAAAGAAAAGGACAAGGGTCATTTTTAATTGCCAATATCTGTGGTGCTGCATAAGCTAGATCAAGAATTTTTGCGCAAGGATGATGGGCGATTGAATATCTATCAGTCTTTGCCTTTTTTTAGCCTTGGTGCTCACCATTTCAGGGGCTTTTAAACCGGCATAGTGTCTACACCTGATTTCTTTCATGCCCTATTTGTGCTACAGCAGGATAATACAGTGCCTTTGGATTTTAAAACCCGCACAGGCCAGTTCAGTTAGATCATGAATCCGTGTTCTCTTTACTTTTTGCACTTGGCTTTGCCTCACTTTGGTTTTATCTTTGGTAAACTGTTACTAACCCTCTTGTTGTTTGTTGTTCAGTTTGTTGTTTAGCTTCAAACAAAAGAACACAATAACACCATTGTGAGTTAGGGCAAAAACTCAGTTCAGAAACAAATCTGAAATGGGCCACTACTTTCTTTTGCTATCAGGTATACCTGCTATACACAGGGACGGCTTGTGCCAGCTGTTATGAGGGTAGTTTCATGTAATACTCAGTGAGCGGCTGTCGACTTTAACTGCAGTTGGGTGGTGTTTAGTATGCAGTGGCGTCACCTGTTTTGGATTTTTCAGTAGCACTTGAGTTCAACTGAGGTCAGTGGCTTCTCTTGAATAGGTCAGCTGACAAAATAGTGGCCAATGGACCTACGCAGCATAAGCCAAATCAGGAAACGTACCTTGCTGCCACTCAAATGGATGGAAAGAGTGTTGTTCTCACTATTGTGCAGTATTCGTTAGACAGATGCTTCCAAGTATACAAGCATGCTAACTGGAGTCTCAAGCACTGATGCTGAACATATACTTCTATCAGGTTGATGTCTTGACACTGTACTCTGTTCAGCTTTAGAATACACAAGGTATAAGGCTTGCACAGAAATTTCAATTTAGTAAAACAAGGTGTGAAAGTAAAATAACAAAACATAAGCACTTCGGTAGTAGGGCACACGTGAAGAGAATGTGGGATTAAGCGCTCTAACTGAACTTTGAGGTATGTGCCTTTGCAAATGCAGTAGAAACTGCCATTTAGATTGCGCATGGTGTGTATGTCAAATCAAACTTATGCTTTGTATTTCTGCTGTCTACAAGTGTATTGGAAGGGCACAGGTGACCATTGCAGCTAACAGTATGTTTAATGTGGCATTTGTTTCTGCTTAATTAGCTTAATTAGAAATAATGGTTCATCAAATATCTAAGGTATGTAAACCTTTCCAGTTAGAAGGTTGTATGGCTTGAGGCGGAGAATCTAATGCATGGAGTAAATCTTTGCGAAGATATTATCATTCCAAAAGCTTTTTTTTTCAATTCAAGAAATCAGGTACTTGAAATGCCAGGGGAGTGTGTGGTCGCAATCACTTGCTTGTGTCGTGTGTGTGCACCTGAAAGCATTTAAATCGCGCACTTTTTTTTTTAGTATTTCGGCGAAAAGCTTGGATGATAGCAGAGCAATTGCGCTGGATATACTAACATTACATTTCTCTTTCTCTGGCTTTCTACAAGTCCCCCCAAAATATGGTTCGGCACATTTGGGGCGCCCTGTTTGTTTTTGTGTGCATGCACGTGAAATTTCATGTGTGGCAGTGATAGTAGCTAGAGCCACCACAGCACGTTCAGTACAACCTAAAACTGTTTTTGCAGACCTGTGTGAGTGCCAACCGCATCCTGGTCCAGGAAGGCATACATGACAAGTTTGTTACTGCCCTCGCGGAGGCCATTCAGCAGAGGATCAAGATTGGCGACGGATTTGAGCCTGACACAACTCTTGGCCCACTGATCAACTCGAAAGCTATTGCCAAGGTTGGAACCTTTCCGAGCCTTTTATTCTGTAAAGATAGCTGCTGCCTTTGCTGGAAGGATTGTGTGAGGTTGTATTGAAAATGAAATAAGTTACTGCAGTGTTCTGTTTTGTTGGGGGATTAACTCCTGCACAGTGTCTACGTCTCTTCCAATGTCCTTCTGTTTTTCGTGTGTAAGATTTCAGCTTCTGATGTTGTCGCATGCAGCATTGTCTTCATTCATTTAAAAATTAAATCTTCCTCCTGGGCTGTCACTTTTTAATTAGGCAATGGAGTTGAACATTGTTTTTGAGTGAAAGTTTTGGATGTCTTCTTTGTGAGGAGTATGCCACTTTTCAGTATCGTCCCCATCAGCAGCGATGCATTTCCACTACTGGTGTACTAGCCTTTGTATGCTACAGTAGACTATAATGAGTAGCTGAGGGCACCAACAACACACTGCAGCGGTGACATCTTGGCTTGTTTTGAAGCCTGTATATTCTCTTCGCATGATCACTCATCTTAGGAAACAGCCAGAGGTTTGATGGTGTGAGGTTCAGGCTGTGAGGCGGGCGTGTCACAACAGCCGCTCCTAGTCTTCTACCGAAGCATGCAGAGGCTAGTGCACCGGTGAAGAAAATGATCATCGCTTGTGTGGACTGCATCAGGAAGTGGTGCGTTCCTGGGAAAGAGGACATCGTCTCAAAGTTAGTATTGAATGTAACATCTTTCCGCGAAAAAAAAAAGTTACAACCTTAGAAGCAAGGCTTATTGAACACTGCGAGGGGTTTTTATGTATTGAATGCTGCATACTTATCAGAAATCCTTGAGGAATTGTTAGGTGAGGCATTGAATCTGTCATTGAGAATTTGAGTATGGATGATATGCTACATGATGCCTGATATTTTTTTTTTTTCTGAGTGTCTGTCTGAAACAGGTCTAAAACAGAAATGCTAACTTGTCACTAAATACTCTGAACGGTTGTCTCAGAGTGAAGAAAGTGCCGTCATAAAACATGGAAGAGCAGGAAGCAGACCATGCTAATGCTAATATCTGCAAGAGAAAACCAGCTGTCATTTTTTGTACAGAACTGCATAATTTTCATGTGTGCAGAGCATAATATAAATTTACTTTCTTTCAGACTGCCAGAGAAGGTTAGCCTGTTCTTTTAAAGCTGGTGTATTACTGTAGTTTTGGTTTTAAACGGTGTAGCTTTTTAATTCATTAAATGCTGAGCTGATATTTATCAGGCTCAAAGCTACAAAGCTAAGGAAATCAAATGGAGCTTTGGTGCGGAGCTCATAAATCTGCATGTCCATTTCCAGCGTGACGAAGTGAAGTTGCCATGCATAGCTCTTACAACCAAGATGAAAGTGAGGGCAGAAAATCATTGCGGTGCGCATGCTGTCAAGTACTGCAGTCTTGTTGCTTCTCAAAGGAACCGACTACTGAATTTTAAGCACCCAATTTTTTTCGCCGCAATGAAAAGTTTGCTTTCTAAGGTCCTCAATTTCACAGTGGTTTTGTTGGAAACGGTGCAAGTTATTACCAAATATTTTACAGTCAGTGCATGCACTCATTTTTATGTATCCCGATGCTGTAAATCATGGTCAGTGAGCATGGTGGCGTTTGCATGTTGGCAAAAGTGATTTACAAAAAACTAATATAAATATCCCGTGCAAGGCAGTAACTAGACACTTTTAGTAAGAGTAGAGTCCATTTTAGTTTCCCAAAGCTATTACCACCCAAAGCTGTTATGGCACAGTGGTGTACGCCTTGTCAACGAAAGTGTTAGTGAACCGTGGTTGCTGCTTTATCCAAGATATGCAGAACACTGTGGTGTCCTCTAGTGACAGAAGCTAAAAGCACACCATTGGCGACACAAAGAGAGCATTGCTTTTCATCTAAGGGCACACTAGAAATAAAGTGTAAACTATAGCATAACGTGAACACTCCTGAAAGAAATGAACACTTTGCACTTAAAACAAGTCAGCAATATTTTGCCGAGATGTGGCCGCGTGTTGGGATACACTGATGATGGCAAAGTTTAATGGTAAGATGGCATTTATAGTTTGTTCTATGCGATTTTCAATGCCAAATTAGGATATAAGTCCTTGTTTTTTTTTATATTGCAGTGCTCAGTTCTTATAATACGAGGCATGATCTTTTTATTTCCACCGTAATCTCATGACACGTCCTGGTCAGAGGTTGGTCCCTTTAAATGGAAAATTAATTTACCTATACGCAGCATTCGTTCCATCACAGAAATTGCCACAGTTGTGGTCCCTGTTAATGCAGGCTCTTTGTTATTGCTGTTGTCGGCGCGGTTGCGATACTGCTAAAAAAACATTTTCTGGCTTGGAAACACACAGGTTGAACACCACATGACAGATGCCATCAAGAAAGGGGGAAAGGTGGTTGTCGGAGGCAAACGTCATGCCCGGGGAGGAAACTTTTTCGAGCCTACGCTCGTCACAGACGTCACCCGCAACATGCTCGTCTGTGAGGAAGAAACCTTCGGTCCTGTGGCTTCAGTACTCAAGTGAGTGTTGTCATCGCGGGGTCGTACAAAGAATGGCTCTTTGTTTTGTTGTGTTCAGCTGTAGCTGGCTTTTTTCTTTTCTTAAACTTCAGTGTGGCCAGTCTTGTAGGCATTTGCACTAAGCCACAGTGTGTGTGTGTGCTCAAAAGCTGCTGAGACGTTGGAGACTGCTAGATGTGAAAATTTACAGCTGCGTGAATTGAGATGATTAAGAATTTGCTGTGGTTTTGTTTGGCCCTGAAAAAGGAAAGACTGATTTTTGTAATTGGAATAGGGATAGGACTGGAATAGGAATAAAATTTCAGAAATGATGTAGCTAACGTGTGCAGTCTGCCTGGTTGAAGTCCACGCTGCTACTTTTCTGCTTCCACATTTGGCTTTTGTTTCTTTTCGTGTATTGAGGTGAACAGCGCGTACTCGACGAAGACAAAACGGAAGACACTCAAGGACAGGCACGGTGTCCTTGTGCATCTTCCTTTTTGTCCGTGTCGAGTGCGCGCTGTTCATCTCAAAATGGCGTACCAACTCACCCAAGCATCTATTCTTTCATACATTATTCCGCCTCTGTTTTCAGCCTTAAACAAATGTTTGATAGACGCTAAATGATGTTGTAGTGCTGTACATCTTTTGCATTGCTTGGATCAGAATTAATGGCTTGATAATAATGGTGCTTTCGTTTCTTCTGCATTCTTTTCCCGCTAGGTTCAAAACTGAAGATGAAGCTGTTGAGCTTGCAAATTCCACCAGGGTTGGTCTGGCAGGTAACTAATTTTCGTGAGAAGTTAGTTACAACTGCTTTGTTAAAAATGTGAAACAACTTAGTTGTTTTACATTGCTTACTTTGAGTGCAATTTCACCTGGTGTCAATAGTTTGTGGAGCATGCAAGTATGAAAAAAAAAAACACCTGGGCAGGTTGCCCAAAATCCAGCGAGCAGTTGGGCAGCCTGCCGCAAAGCGGACTTTAGACAGACAAACAAACAAGCACCCCCACCCACAAACAAACAAACAAACAAGCAAGCAAGCAGCTAAATGCGGAGAATGGCCACTGTAAATGCTAGTGTACTAAAGGTAAATCTCCTGAAAGCTTGTTCATGTTGTCTAAAAATGACTCGCGCGCTACAGTGCTCTTCTGGACTGCCTGCTTCAGCAGTGACGAAGTTGTTTTCTCATGATTTGCATGGCCTTGGAACTTTTGGTGCCGAGCGCACCTGAAAATGCTCTCAGCTCAAAGATGAATTAAGTAGCATTTACTAGACGCCAACTTTATCTGTGCAGTAGTCCTTG